>NC_060172.1:5555042-5587746 GCF_021292245.1 Micropterus dolomieu
GCTAACAAGCCACTAGCAAGCTGCTAACAATCCACCAACAGTCCATTAACAAGCTGCTAACAAGCCACCAACAGTCCATTAACAAGCTGCTAACAAGCCACCAACAGTCCATTAGCAAGCTGCTAACAAGCTACCAACAGTCCATTAGCAAGCTGCTAACAAGCTACCAACAGTCCATTAGCAAGCTGCTGACAAGCCACCAACAGTCCATTAGCAAGCTGCTAACAAGCCACCAACAGTCCGATAGCAAGCTGCTAACAAGCCACCAACAGTCCGATAGCAAGCTGCTAACAAGCCACCAACAGTCCACTTCTGCGTTATGTTGTGGAAACAGACATTATAGTGACACAAACATGTAAACATGGAGGATATACTGAGTTTGTATCGATAGCAGATCAGACAACAGGAAGGCTTCTTACTGAAACATCATCAAATATAAAATATTGAAAAATAAGAGGTCTGGTTCTCACCTGGACTGTTTCTTCTTCTTTGCGATCTGTGTTGATCGCTACTGCAGCTGAATCTTCTTCCTGTTTGTCTCCAGAGATTTTCTCTTGAGCTTCCTCCTTCTTTCCCGATGAAGAACCGTCTCCCTTCTCTTCTTCCATGGATCCGTTCTCTCCCACCTTCTTCTCCTCGTCTTCATCTCCGGGGTTGGTCTTTGACTGATCTTCTTCTTGGGATTTGTTTTTCTCGGGACACGTTGAAGAGTCTTTCTCTTCGTCCTTAACCTCGTCTCTTTTAACTTCCTGTGTGAAAACCTCTCCTCCTCCTCCTCCTTTCCCTTCTTCTCCTATTGTTTTGTCTTCTAGTTCGCTCGGGGAGCTAACAGAGACTTCCCCGCCCTCGTTGGCGACGCTGACCTCATCTCCACTGCTGGATGTCCTGTGGCGGCGGGACGGAGGGCGACGCCGGATGGAGTGGCGGGCTCGGCTCTGGAGAAGGACCAATGGGGGCAGAGACAGACAGGTGAGGTCATTGCATTCAGACATTTCAAATTAACTCATTAAGCTGGACAATAATCATGTTCATCAGAAAATAATTTTGATCAGTCATAAGGACAACAAAAATGTCTACCCACAAAGACCCCCGTCAATCAGCCAATAGCAGGCCTCCGAAGGTGGCGTGTCACACCTGCATCAGGTATCCCAACCTCACCCTGTCATGGTTTAAGGAATAGTTTGATATTTGGGAAATCCTTTTCTTCTCTTTGTTCCTGAGAGTTAAATGTTCACATTGATACCACGATATCATGTCTTTATGGTAAATATGAAGCTAAAACCAGCAGCTGCTTAGCTTAGCTTAGCTTAGCATAAGGACTGAAAACAGGCACATGACGTCCTCGTTTCTACACTGCAGTTTGTATAGATGGAAAAAGGCTGAGATTTAACATGTTAATCAGCGTCAGAGCTGCTTCGCACAGAGGCAGGCCAATTGTTCAGCCCTTATTCTTTATGCTAATGTTAGGAACATGGTAAATGTTACACCTGCTAATCGTTAGCATGCTAGTATCAAGGTGTTAGCATTTAGCTCAAAACACTGCTATGAATGATGTGTTATAATCAGTGTTGAGCAGTAACAGTAATATTATTACTTTCCCCTGAAACTAGCGGATTATTATTTCCAAAACAGTAATAATATTACAGATATTAATCAAAGTAATGTTGTGTTCCCAGATTCTAAATCTGATGTAACATGAAACTTGTAGAAAGAAACTCTTCCTCTGACCGGGAGGAGCTAATGCCTGTGATGATGCACTCGCCGGATGAGAGCGGCATTAAGCAACATTTGATGTTCTGTAAAAACACTGAATACTGCTCTGATAAATTCATGTGCAGAAAACATTCATTTTATTTAGTTAAATCCTGTATATCAAGAGTCTATCCTGTTCAGCATCCTCTGGTCTGAGACGCTGCAGTGTTTTCAATTCGGCGGCTTGTTGACTCCTCAGGTTCATTATTGTTATAAAGTGGATTAACTTCTTATATCAGCTGCTGAACAGGTTGTCCAGTAACTTAACTAGTTACTTTTAATCTACAGGATTAAGTAAAGTAATATTATTACTTTTTTAAAGTTTACATCCTGGATTGGATGACTTCATCTTTTTCCTGTTCTTGTAAAGTTGTGTCATGAAGTGGACCAACGAGAACACTGGGTTTGATCATGAGGACAGCCCTTTAGCTCTCTCACTGACCTTGTTGATGTTCATCAGGATGGACCCCTCCGCCACAGTGGGAGGGGCTTCAAAGGTGGCGGGGCCTTCCTCTTCAGTTAACGGAGAGACGATAACGGGGCTGGTGGGGGTCGTCGTGGAAGAGGTGGTAACCGGGGCGGAGGCCGGGGGGAAGGCGGGGGGCAGCAGCCTGAAGCCGGGGCTCTTTGGAGAGGGCAACATGGCCGAGGGGGAGAGAGCGAGGTTGGCCTACAGATAGAGAGAGAGATGTCAGAGTGCAGCTCTCCGTCCAGACCAGCAGAGAGCAGCAGAGTCCAACAGAAACCACCTGGACTCACCTGGAGCTTCTCAATCAGAGCAGAGTTCCTCTTGGCTTTGGTAGGTAGAGGAGAGGTGACACCTGGAGGCTGCTGAGACACACACACACTTTCAAACAGAGCTCAGAGGAAACAACACACCTGTTCGCCGTCGTCAGGTGAGGCTCAGATTATTATTAACGTGGTCTGATGAGATTGGATTTACTTTTGAAGATTAAATCCTCTTTGTTTTGTAGAGTAACTTGTTAATATTTCATATTCCTGGGTTGAGTTTAGCACCTACAAGAACTCTCTGCACATCACCTGTAGAGCTGGGATACATTTAACCTGGCATAGTGAGTGAGGGGTCGGCAACAGGCAGCCCGCAGGCCAAAACTGGGCTGCCAGCAATTATATCTGGCTCCTGGGCAGATTACTTTAATTGCGGCTTGTTCTGAAATAGATCTCAGTCAAGCCAGCAACATTTACTGACATGATCATTTCCTCTTTTTTGATTTTGTCTACAAAATAAAAGCACGAGAGTTTTAATTTGAGTTGAGTTAAGAGCTTTTACTTTGAAAACACACACTGCATCACATGCTTTATTGAGAGCATGTGAAACAGTGTCTTCATAGTTAACAAGTTGAATAGGAGAGAAAATATTTGCCTGATGTGGAGATCAAACACACAACCACAAGATTGAGAATCCTGATTTAACCAGCTCGTCTTCAATTATCCTTTGATTATGTTCTAGCCCGTCATCTAATGGCTTAAAACATTTTTTATCCAGATGCCAAACCTCCTTGCTGCAGTAAAGGACGCTCTCAGAGTTCTGTTGTCCAACTCTTGTAATGGTCATTGAAGCAGACCAAGTTACAAAATGAAGAAGCTCTACTTTTGTTGTCACCCACTTGTAAACAATCAGGAGCCGAGGCGGTTTAAAACGTTTGTAATGGGGCCCAGACAGGAGCAGAGCTTTAAAGACAGGGGTTAAATTTGTAAAAATGTGTTAAGACTCCGCCATAGTTGACAGTATTCTTACATTTGTGTCATGTAACAAACTGATGACTCTGTCTTTAGCTGGCGTTCCCTGAACTCACCACATGATAAGACCCAGTTAGCGTGAGTGTGTACTGTTAGGTAAGTGTGCCATGCTGAGCTCTGATTGGTTGCCTCCTGTGCGTGGTGAGCGTGTCTCTCACCTCCTGGTCGTCTCCGTGTGTTTTGGGGAGCTGTAAGGAGCGAGGAGGGCGTCGCCTGACCGGCTTCTCCTGGTGAACAAACAACGATCACAGTGTTATTGCACCATAATGTTTCAGAAGCAGAGTATCAGCTGCTAAGATGTGTTAGTTTAGTCGTCAACAGTCCGCGTGTCACGTTTAAGTCACGTTTAGTCAGCCTCTATCTTTTTAGTTTGAATCGACTAAAAGATGAAGCTGACTGAAATGTTGTGAACAACGATGAGCATTTAAAGTGATTTAAAATGATTTCAGATAAGACTGAAACCAACAGCTTTTAGACTGAAAGACCTTAAATGACATGATTGATTAATTGCTGTCATGTAAAAACAAAGAAAAACTACAAACATTGGTAAAAAAAATAGAGACAACAAAACATGGAGTGCACAATTTCCTGGACTTTAACACCTCTATTTACATGTGCGAAAGGAAGTAAGAAGAAGTAAAACTTTATGTGCTCCTACCCCTTTATTTACTAAATACATCTACTAATAATAAATAAACAGAATTTATAAATCTACAAAATAGTAAATCTAAACAAGAAGATTACACTGTTAAAAAGGTTGTTTTTTTTAACAGAAATTCAATCTGTTATTCTACAGATATTTTCATTTTTTTTCAACATCACATGTTAATTAAACATTAAAATGCCAAAAATACTTTAATTAAAAATATTAACCCGTTAAATAAAGGTTATAATCTTTAAATTCATATAATGAGAAATGTTTTTTTAACAGGATTATTCCACTGCTTAATTACCTTCAATGTTAAATTATACTGAATTATTTGTAAAAAGACAAAAAAATCTTTTCAGAGCGTAAAATTAAGACAACTTTCTGTTTTTTTTACAGTGAAACTTCAAATTTAAGGTAAATAATTGTAAAAAAAAAAATTGTAACAGACATTCACACAAACAAGTCTATATATTTACACATAACTACCTTCTGATTTACAAATCAGTCAATGAGAACTCCTGGTGGTTTTTAGAACCCTTCTTTACCTGTTGAGAATAATTTCTTTATACATCTTTTTAAAATGGAGTATTATGTTCGACATAAACAGAAACTTTTCCTGGTTGCTTGAATACTGGGAGTCTCAAAATGTGACTTTTCCCTTTAAGATGATGATGATGAATTTAGCTTTGCAGAGAGGTGGTCAGCTCAGATGTTTTTAATTTAAACAACAGAACCAGAAATGAAACGGTCGAGGTCTCCGGACGGATCAGTCGACACCTGTTACAGAGACGGTCAACAGATCCTCTGTGTCCAGCTGTCTCATGATCCGTCCATGGCTGTGGGACATGTGGAGTTATAAAAAGCAGCTGTTTATCATTTCTGTATTAGAATATTTATTATTTATTTAAATCTGTGATCCTGTTTAAACACGTACATGTTCGTACTTAAAGCTTCACGCGGTCAGGAGGCTCAGAGATGTCACGCTTTGATTCGGTTTCTGGTACACGGCTTGAATTTGATGCAAAGTACCAGAGTACTTAAAAAAACCACAACATATAAAAAGCACCAAAATCAACCTTGTTGAAAAGGAGTCATGACGCCAAAGAGACACATTAGGGCAGTAGGATTATCAGTTATTCTGCCGATTAGTTTCCCGATTAATCGATTAGCTGTTAGGTCCAGAAAATGGTGAAGAATGTAGATTAGTGTTAAATATGGAAGCTCTAAGAGGCCATACATTCATACATTTTATTGACTCTGTTTTCCCGTGATAACGAGTTAATTTAACCTGTTTTCTCGAGATCTTGAGTTACTGTTGTTGTTATCTTGAAATAACAAGTGTTGTTTTCCCGAGATAAGGGGATAATTTTCTTGAGATAACGAGAAAACAATAATGAATCAAATGTGACTGGTCGCCGATAAAGCTGTAGCCTTGCTAACCGTCTGCTTTCTATGTTTTTGTCTATGTTTTCTGTAACAGCAAGAGTTTCAGCCTAAGAGAAAAGACGTATATGATCAATATTCTCCTGCTCATCTGACATTGCTACACTGAATGATGTTTCCTGTAATCAAGCTAGACCAGTGGTCGACAACAGGCGGCAAGAAAATAAGCGTCCATCGGTTGATGGGTGTGGATCAATCCCTGGGACGCACACACTCCAGCGCACGCTTTATTGTGTGAAACAGTCTCTTCATAGTTTATTTGATGAAGAGAGACAGAGAGATTATTTACACGGAGTGGGGATCAAACACACAACCCTGAGATTAAAAGTCCTGCGCTTTACCGAATGAGCTAACCGGGTACGAATTAATTTTGTCATTATCTCGGGAAAACAGCATTTGTTATTTTGAGATACCGACAAAAGTAACTCGAGATCTTGAAAAAACAAGTTATTAACTCAGTATTAACTCGTTATCACGGGAAAACTGAGTATATAAAATGTATGAATGTTTGGCCTCTTAGGGCTTCCGTACACAAACACCAAGATGACGTCCTCAAAATTCTTGTTTTGTCCACAAACACAAATACATTGAGTTTACTGTCACAGAGGAGGAAAGAAACCAGTAAATATTGAGAGTTGAGAAGCTGGAATCAGACAATTTGGACTTTTTTTTTCAATCAAAATAGTTACAGATTATCTTAATAGTTGAGAACTAAGCGATTATTCGACTTCTTGTTCCAGCTCTACTCCACAGACATATTGGTCCTCAGTGTCAGTCTGTGTCACGGCCTAATTAATGAGATATTAGATTTACTGAAGCTCACACATGTTTATGTTCCTCATTAATGTGCACGCATCTTCTACAGAAATAGATTTCACACATTATCAAAGATAAGAGCCGCACGTCACGCCGCTGCAGCTTCAGAGCGCTGACACACCTTATCTCAGTTTGAGCACTGCTGTTTACTGTGTCCGTGCTTTCACTGGTGACTAAATATCTGCGTTTTGTGTCTAATAATTGTCAGATGAAACAAAGTGGTGACTGTAGTTTTAGTTCCTGACACGCTTTGGGCTCCAAGCTGCATAAACCAGTCAGGAAAGAAGTTAAAGCTTCTTCCCGATGAATTTAATAGAGTTTACAGTTTTTTTCAGATACATTATGGGACAAAACGTACCAGAAAATTCTCTCCCAGAAAGAGAAATTTAATTCTGAAATAGATTGTTGTGAACAGTCAGTAGTGTTACAGCCCGCTTCTCCTGATTGATGATGCCTCATTTCCTGTTTCTCTTCTTCTTCACACAGTGCGGTTGAACACTCACATGTGACCGAGACATGTTTTTTTTTTTTTTTACAGTATTACAAGGAAAATGTGAGGAAGAACATTTAACGAAACACAAACACGCAAAAAAACCCCAATCATCTGATTCAGCACGAGTGCGATTTAAAGGACCATTTCTGTGTTTCTGATGCTTTATTCCTGTGTTACTTTTCTTTCCATGTCGGTGCATTCAGGGACGCTCAGACACCTCAGCGTTTACAGACAGATTTGACAAGTCATAACTAGGGATGCACCTATCCCACTTTTTCAGTCCCGATACCAGAACCAATCTGATACCAGTGTAAAACGGATAAGCTGTATTCCTCACTGAGCAACATCCGGCTGGACTTTGTAATGTTCATTTAACCTCCCATCAAACGATTTGTATAGTTAGTTTGTCTTCAGATTAGACAATATATCACAAGTCATAAAGAAAGAGAGATGGTCAGCAAAACCTGAACCAAATAGAAAATACTTTAATAGCAGAAAAACACTTACCAACAAAAAAACACATATGTAATATATAGAAAAGGTTGACAACTGCTGTGCCACAAAACACAAACTAGCAGTGTTTCCCATTAATTGGCGGCTCGCCACAGTCTTTTGTGTTCCGCCATAGTTTCAAAATGAAATAAAAACATATTAACATTATTTTGTTTCCCTCGCTGCGCTCACACATCCGACTCGAGACAGCCACAATAACGGCGACGCTAAGAGTTTGAACAGCGTTTCTATCACTCGTCTGCGAGAAGGCGATCGAGTTAGCCGCTAAATTTAGAGTGCACGCGTTTTAGAGCCTTTATGGTAAATGCAGTTAAAAGGATCTTAACTTTGCGCAATATGAGCACAATATACAATATAATTTATCCCACTGCGTCGGATTGGGTGACTGCAGCGCGCGGATACACATGTGACGAAGTCCGGTTTTCAAAATAAGGTGTTGACAAAACATGTATGGAAACAAGATTTATTGGATTTAGTTAACAGGAAGTAGAAAAAAACAGCGTAGGCCTACGTGTGTCCATTAAAAGTAAAATGAAATGTTTGGGGAATTACTTATTTGTTGTATTTTAGGGTTTCTGGAAAAACATTAAAATAAATCATTTGACTCTTCTGCATTTATATCTACGCAGTGTGTTTAGGATCAAATTGTTCACTAGAACACAAAATTGCAAAGAGAGCAAAGTTCTTCAAAGATCTGGCCTCTTTATTTTGCTTTCAAAGTGCACCAAATGAATGCACTTAACTTTAAAATGTACAAATCTTTCTTCTGGTGGGGAGGATCGATGTCCACCCACCACAGTCTCACAAAATCCTGTGGGAAACACTGTACTATATTAAGGAAAAACTGGGAGCTGAAATTAAATGTTATGATTGAAAATACTGCAGATTTTTGCTCCTGAGTGAAAATTGAAGTAACCAGATGGTTAATTATGAGGTGAAACGTTTCTTTACACTCAGAATGTGACAAACACTTGATGCCAAACAGTGGATCACAAATCTGAAGTAGAACATTCAAAACTATTGTGCCGAAATCTTTTTCAACAAATATGATCACTAAATCTTTTTCAGTCCCTTTTCCTCAACGAAACAAATATTTTAATAGAAAAATTAAGCGCTAATTTGTTCGTGATTCAAATTAATTAAACCAAATACTTACTGAAGATATATTGAACATTTATTATATTGTGATAATTATCATTATTGTTTTATTGCCCAGCCCTAGATTCTCTTATTAAAACCAAATGATGAACTGTAAACTGGAAGGAAGCGAAACCGCCGACCACAATTCAATGACTGAAAAATGTTAGACGGTGGAGCGAACGAGCAGATGTCTGTGGACGGTTTTGTACAAAGACGGACTCGTGTCTCTCGGTCCCGAGGTGTTTGGTGGAGGTGAACGGACCGATGTGACCACAGACAAAAGGTACCCATGTGATTTCCTCTGCGGATGATGATGCTCAGCCACCAGTGCCCGCCCACGTTGCAGAGACCTGCTCCTCTGCCTGCCATTTGATTTTTACTCTCTTATACTTTTATTTAATTTTTGACTCCTTGGCACTTGATTTATGAAAGCCTATGTCAGGTGGTGTTATTCTCATGTGTGATAAAATCAGTAAGCAGCTGATATCTGTACTCTGGATGTGCCGTCTGATGTCCAGACATTAAACTCACCGTATCGTTCCCAGCAGCATCGTGTGGTGGAGCCGAGCACTTGAATCTTCCTGCAAGTTCAGCCACAGAGCGGCGGGGCGGAGCCTCCCCCTGAGGGCGGGAAAAGGATAGAAGGTAAATACCAACAAGACTGGTTTCATTAATCAAAGGTGTCCAGTGTCCAGACTGATCTACAGGTGCCTCTAAAAAAAATAGAATATCACAGAAAAGTTAAATGTTTTCTGTGATTTAAGTCAAAAAGTGAAACTTTAAGATATTCTAGATTCATTACACATAAGGCGAAATATTTCAGGCCTTTTTTTGTTTTAATCTTACTTCTCTAATGAATCTAGAATAAATGAAAGTTTCCCTTTTTTTCACAGTGTTCATATTTAGCAGCAGCTCCTGTGCATCACACAGAAGACAGATGTGACTCTCTGCAGGTTGACTTCAACACTTTAACTGAGCTTGACCAATTATTATGAATTGTGTCTTTAGATTTACAGGTTTGAATTGATTGATTTGTCCCAAATTGTTTGTTGTCTTCCTGCCCAGACAGTACAGATGTAAATTAGCTATATAGCTAACTGTGTAATAAACTGCTACCAGTACTCCCAGTGCAACTACACCAGAGATTACAGTCATTGCGGCTGCTAATATTTCATTATCGCCAATTACTTTTCACTTCCTCTCATCGTGGATGAAACGGAGTCGATGGGATGAAAATTATTTCACACAACCAAGTAAAAGACGAGTGATTATTTTTTAAATATAGATGAAGCTTTTGGAGCAGCTGCAGTGATGAGGTTCAAAAGAAATAAATGTGCTGCGGCTGCCTGTCCCGCCCCGGGTGTTGCAGGGTACTTCCTGTCTGTGGCGGCGTGGCGGCAGCGTTGTGACCATGTTAGGATGGAAAAGTGAGTGTTGTTGTCAGGAAGGCAGCTGCTCATTAGGGAGGCAGCTCTGAGGCCACATGCCACACGTGTTTCTGACCTGCTGGCGGTTTGCAGCTACTGTAACGCTCGCTGCGGGAGCGTCGGCTGGTTTGTGGTGACCGCACCTTTTAAACGCATTACGATCTGAGGGGTGAACACTAGTGTTAATTTTGCCTCTCCGCCATCAGTGTGTGAATGTGATGTAGTGTAAAAGTGGTTTCAAAGACTAGAAAGGTGCTACACAAATACAGAGCATTTACATTTGTATTTGCATACTACCACATCAGCAGGTAAATAACGTGACGCACAGCAGCGTATAGGACAGGTAGACTTAAATGACGACGTTAGTCAGAGAACACGGATATGTGGGAGAGAAAGTTTGAAACATTTACTAAAACACAGTCATCATCTGACTCCTGTAAATTGATGTTTAAAGAGGTTGCTTGCCCTAACAAAGAACCAAAAGAGGAGAGACAGAATGCTTCAAAGCCCTTTTCAGGCCTCTACTGCATTATATTCTGTTTTTATATGTTTCCGTTTTCCTAAATAAAGACATTTCCACCATAAATTAAAGCATAAAAGGCAGAAATTGGTGCAAAAAAATATGAAAACTCTACTCTTCTACTTTAAAACTCTGAAGGTGGCTGCTGAACTTTTAAAACAAAATTCCTGAGGATTAAAGAGTGATGACCGCGACCGCTGCAGGTGGGTAACGTCACAGAAGACCTATTCATAAAATGCACCGACTGACTCCAAACTTAATTTAAAAGTTGGCAGGCATGGACACCTGGCAGGTGCGTTTTGTTGAAACATGTCCAAATTTTGGTTGATGTCTGAACCGACCAATCACAGCCTGGATGGAGCGGGACATTAAAAATGTTGAACTCATTATGCATGAATGGTTGAATATTATTGACTAGTTAGCACTTAGCATTAACAAATCAGAGACAAACCACCTCGTGGAGAATTTATCTTGCACAATAATTTAATGAAGTGACAAAACCTACAAACAACTGCTGTAACTGGGATTAATAATATACTAGTGATATATAGTATAATATTATATGAATATACTAACATTATACAATGAATATATTAAAGCTAAACCAACATTATAATATTACATTAACATTTTACTAAAGTCATTGTTAAAATATTGTTCAGTGATCTTGTTGAAGCTTCGCAGATTATCTGGGCTCGGACAATTAACTAGACAAACTAATATTATGATACCAGTTAGCAAAACCTGCTACATTAGCTGTCGTATATTGCTGAGCATTTCCTCCATTTTAATTTAGCTGTACGTTGACATTACCCTGTAGGTGGAAATCGTGTCACAGCAGCCTGTGGTGTACCTGCTGATAGAGGTAGCAGCAGCAGAACATGATGTTGTTAGCCTAGCTCGCTATCTGAGAGCATCTCTACTGCTAATGCTACGGCTCCCAGCTGTCTGTGTATTTGGGTTACTGGGTACAACAGAGTCCCAGCCCCTCACTGGCTTCCCACCAAATACATCTGTATGTGATGTAAAGCAGAGTTTTGTTTGTTTGCTGTCAGTCCAAAGCTGTTGTATCAGGCCAAACACAGGAGGGAGAGTACAAGTCTATTAAAGGGCCAGACACACACAGCTGTTGACGTGCGGGTTGATCCACATCCATTCAGGCTGAAGGTCTCACATAGCTGGCATTCAACAGATAATGAAATCACATCGCCTGGTAAACACACACACACACACACACACGTTCGTGTGTCTGTCACTTCAGAGGAAATTACATTCACTTACATTCATTTCCCAGAGACTTACTTTAACCCTATAGGGGAGTTTTATAGATTTTTACCTGTGCACCATGAGATGTAGATCACCTCTCTTTTAACCTAACCTTACCCCAACCTAACCTTACCCCAACCTAACGTTGCCCTAACCTTTCCCCAACCTAACCTTGCCCTAACCTAACCTTGCCCTAACCTAACCTTTCCCCAACCTAACCTTACCCCAACCTAACGTTGCCCTAACCTTTCCCCAACCTAACGTTGCCCTAACCTTTCCCCAACCTAACGTTGCCCTAACCTTTCCCCAACCTAACGTTGCCCTAACCTTTCCCCAACCTAACGTTGCCCTAACCTTTCCCCAACCTAACGTTGCCCTAACCTTTCCCCAACCTAACCTTGCCCTAACCTTTCCCCAACCTAACGTTGCCCTAACCTTTCCCCAACCTAACCTTGCCCTAACCGAACCTTTCCCCAACCTAACCTTACCCCAACCTAACGTTGCCCTAACCTTTCCCCAACCTAACGTTGCCCTAACCTTTCCCCAACCTAACGTTGCCCTAACCTTTCCCCAACCTAACGTTGCCCTAACCTTACCCCAACCTAACGTTGCCCTAACCTTACCCCAACCTAACGTTGCCCTAACCTAACCTTTCCCCAACCTAACTCTGACCTTACCCTAATGTTATCCTAACCTAACTTTACCCCAACGCATTTTCATCTCGGTGCGTTTATACCGATGCTTTCAGACAGCGTGACAAAACATAATTATTTGACACTAAAGGTAAGTCTGTATGAAATGCCACAGTTTGCTACGTCGCAGCAACACAAAGGCTAAAGTGCCAGCAGCGAGTCAACCGATGCATAAATTCACTGTCATTGGCTTAGGCACTAATATTTCTAATGGTTATGGTTAAATGGTGGTGGTTAGTAGGGGGCTTTGGGAGGCTGTCAGCAAGCGCTAGTTTGCTAGCTAGTCTTTGTGAGACACCCCAGAGCGACACATAAAGACGCACCCTGGATGCGTCTCACACAAATAACTACGCTTTGTCAGTTTTTCTGAAAGCGTTTGTATTGGACACCCTGCGATGAGAACGGTCTGCCCAACCTTACCCCAACGTTAAACCAAATCTTTAACCTAATTTTTTTTAGGTTAAAGATTTAGTCGTCATAATGTGACTGTGTAAACAGAGGCGTGTCCCCACAACATGAGTAATATCTGTCCACACACACACACTCAGTCTTGGTCTTTGCCCACAGCGTGTAGTCGACTGAAGGCAGAAAGTGATGAGGAAAACAACCGTTAAACCACTTCCTCTTTCTGTGTGTGTGTGTGTTCATTGTTCAAACTAAGAATAGCTGCTGTTCACCCTGTTCGATATAAAAGTATAAAACAATATCACAGTTTCCGTTTCCAAACTTTCAGCATGTCTTCGGATCAGTTTTTAGCTTTTAGGTTTATTATTAACAGTCATATTCTTTAGTGAGGCTTTGGCATAATGATGCTGAGACCTGCTGGGTGTCATTGCTCAGGGTGAGAGTAAAACAAAAATTTAAACTTCCCCTTTGAGCTTTCCAGAGCTCTCACACACATCTCTTGGTCTTCATTCACGCAATAATTTTCTTTCTACAGTAGGATGAAAATCTGACTAATGTGTGATATTTTAATAACATTCTCGATGTGTTTATACGTATTTAGCCTGACATTTAAGTGCTTCCGGCCTGTTCAACTGGGGGCCCGCGGGCCACATCCTGGCCCAGAAGCAGCGTCTGAGTGGCCCAGCATACATAAATCTGATAAATGACAAGATAAGTAAACTGTAAACCGTATATCATGAGTGGAAGAAGCCAACGAGAGAGCCGTCTCTTTTTTGCACATGTGCAGCATTGATCTGGGAGGATGTTTACGGATGTAGCGACACAAATCAAAGTTTTCACACGTGACTTCTGACCACGCTTAGTAGCTTTTCAAAAACTTCTACAGTCACAAGAAGGGAAGTGCTCCTCTGAAAACACGTCTCTGTCAACCCTGAAACAAAACCCGTCAGTTTAACCCTGCCTGGACTGCTACTACTTGTTTATTTTACCACCATCTCCGAGTGCAGTAGTTAATAATATTCACAGAGAAGCGTCATACGGTTGGAGCCGTATTAAGTCAGGTTGCATATTTCAGAAGTGAAACATTCCTGTTAGTTTAAAATGTGTCATAAACAAAAGCTAAAAACGGTTTTAAATAGGCTGCTGAAAAATTAAAATCTGGCCTAATTGAATTTGTAATGGAATATCACTACAACCATCACTACGAGACGCTGTCCGTGCACGGGCCTACGTAGAAAACAATCACCGCCGCTCTGACTGTCCGTCAGTGGACGTGTCTCACAGTAAAATCTACGACTGCCGTTTTGGATCGACAAATATGCTGCATCTTGTTTCCCTCATGACTGTTGATTCGAGCTCGGAACAAACCGAAATCCCATCGTGAACAAAACAAGTATCAAAATGGCTGCAAAGCCTCCGTCACTGGCGTCCAAATAACATCCAACACAACACTAAAGGTGCCTGATTGCATCGGGAAGTGGTACAGCAAAAATAATCTGCGCCTCTTTGCAAAACATTTGGTTCCTGAGTCTTGGTGACGTGGTGGCTGGCGAGCTAACAGCTAACTTGCTAGCCAGCCGAAGTAACGTTACTCTTTCACAGTGTTTCCTGGAGATGCTCTCTGCGTCTCTCCCTCTCCATCTCACGCTTCGTACAAGTCAAAGTTATTGAAGAGGGAAAATGAAGCTTGCCAGCGGTCAGTTCTTGGACCAAATCGTTGGTGCAGATTTGTGGGTCAAAGGTCACCACAGCTGAACCACTGAAATGATCTGAAACCGCTGTTTATTAATCGTGTTCACCCTTCATTTATCAAATACGTTGGCATGCTTCCAAACTGACTTGGGAGTTGTTGCTCCCAGTGTTTATGCTAAGCTAGGCTATCTCCGGACACAAAGACAAAAATGAAGTCAATCTTCTCAGAAAACGAGAATTGACCTGAACGCTGCAGTGAAAGGAAAGCTCTCGTATCTATTTCAATAATATGTAAAGAAAAGGTAAAAACTACCAACACAATAAGTCGTCATCGTCATGAACCTGTAGATTCTGTCTGGACTTTAACGAGCGCGCTGTGACCTGCAGTAACCTCCAGCTCAGAGAACGCACAGCATGTTGCTCTGCAGATCATTTTACTGTAAACTCCAGATAAACATCACGCAGCTCAATCAGTTACAATAAGTTTCAAAAACCGTTTTTTAGTCTCACAGTCAAAACTAGTTCACCGTTGTGTTTTTGCATGCGTGCATGTGTCGGATCATTTGCATTTCATGTCTCAGACGTTTGTCGCAGTGAGAAATGTCCTCTGATCCACAAATATGTGGTGCGTTGAGGGGCTGTTGGAAAACTCCGACATCCGGCTTTCGATGGCGTTCACGTGGAATTTAAAAGAGGGAAAGGCGACTGTCTGGTATGTGTGAGTGAAGACACAAGTTTGCGAACCACATATTTAAATTTAAATCACACTGCAGAAAATTAAAGTGTTGCATCTCATTAAACTGCAAAATTTACAAGATCAAGTGTAAAAATGCGGCGCTAATAAAATGACTGACGACCCCTCAAACACCACGACGACCACTCTGCCAATTCTAGTCCAAGTCACGGCAAAAACCCAAATAATTCAAGAAATCAGAAACGTTTTTGGAGGTCTTTTAAAAGTGATGAGCGGCTTCACCAAACTGTTCTCTCCTCTTTGTGTTTGGCTTCAAGCTGATCCAACAGAAAACAAAGTAAACACACAGCCGAGAGTTAAAAGTTTTACCTCCATCCTGCTCGTCGTCTCACGGCGGACTCGTTTATGTCGAGTATGTGTGAGCGGCAGTCGGCCTGCAGGTTAAATATAGAACCAGAGTCACTAGAGAGAGAGAGAGAGAGAGACAGAGAGAGAGAGAGAGAGAGAGAGGCTCATGTTCTGTCACATGCTGATCATCTCTCTCTCTGCTGTTTGTTCTGCAGCTTCATTTTGACTAAAAAGATGTGATTTTAGTTTAAATTAATGTTCACACCCGCTCAGAAACCGGCCGGAGTGAGGAGGGTGAGAATAAAAGTGTCAACAGGAAATGAGCTGCATTAGTACGGCTGCACGAGGAAGTGAGCAGTAAACAAAGTAGTAAACAAACTGTTTGCAGCCGTGCTGGCGGCTCTGTGAGGCCGCTTTGAGCTAAACGCTAACACGCTCACAGTGACACTGCTAGCGTGCTGGTGTTTAGCAGGTGCTATGCTGCGTTCAATTTGACATGGGAAGTCGGGAATTTCCGAGTTCAGTGTCAGAAATTTCAACTGAAACTCCCCCTGAAGTCAGATCTTTGACTCCGAAAGTTGGAAGAACCTCATCAACCCCGACCTCAAAGTCAAAGATGGCTGCTCCGAGCATCAGCAGCCGTGAAAGTCTTTATTTGTCATCCCCTCCAGGATCTTGAGGGCCTTTTTTGGCTTTTCTAAAAGGATTGCGATGAAAGTTGTGATGTTCTGGAATAAGCGAGAACTGATATTTTGACCTTTAGAATTGCAGTTGAATCATTAAACAGCCCCTCCAGGACTTGGCGGTCCTGACCCTAACCCTGCATATCTACACCAGCTGACCTCGATTCTTTCATACAGCTGACTCCTCCACGTGTTTCTGACGTTCTCTCCGTATGTTTTGCAGCGCCAAAGTGTTTTTCCTGAGGCGTCCATCTTGGTTTTCTGACGCCGTCAACTTGGGTGTGACATCAATCCCAGGTCCGACTTCAAAGGTAAATGGACCCCAGCATAATGTTCACCACGGTCACCATCTATCAGAATATCCATCATCTAGAATAATGAAACTTGGAAGTCTTTGGTTTTGTTGTAACACTCATGAATTACAACTTTTGGAGGGAGGGACGGTAAAAACTGTCTTTGGGGCCCACTGGGGCCAGCTGCAGAACAGTTCAACGTTGAGCCATACCTGATATATGATTTATTTACAGACATGATTGTTGATAGTTTTCTAAACTGTTGTGTTTTAAATGTTTGATGTGTGTCATTTCTTTCCCCTTTTATGTTTATGAAAATCTGACTTGAGTCTTGCTGCAGACTGATGATTCATCGTGGTCAACATCACGCTAGCCTTTTACGGTTTTCTAAAATTGTTCATTACTGCATGACATGTAAATAGAAAGGAAAACATTACTGTTGCACGACTCAAAGTGTTTTCAATTAAAAAAGTCGACTCAGTGAACTCTAATGGATTCATCTGCAGCAATATTAGCAGGATAGTTTGTAAAATGATTATTAAAAATGTGATTTATGATGGGAAGTGCACTTAAATGCACTAAAAGTGCATTTAAATTTGAAATTAAAGGACAGTTCTGGTTGGATTTAAAGAGTTCGAGTTGAATCTCTGATAGAACGTTTTCCGGCTCGGTCGATAGCAGCTTTTGTCACACAGCTCGGGTGTTTCTGATATTTTGTCCACCCCTGTGTGTGGGCGTTTAGGTGGTCTCATCAGCAGCTCTGTTTGGATGAAGAGGAACCTGCAGCCGGTTGTTGCTGCAGGATGTCTCCTGCGCTCTAAAGGGAAGTTGAGTCACTCGAGCGGAGATGTTTTTTTCTCTCATTTCTCCTTTTGTGTTTCTTCACTTCTTCTGCGTGTTGACCAACTAACTGCTGGTTGCATAAGGAGACAGTCTGAAACTAACAGTTCTGGTGAAATTCAAGGCAGGAGCACTGGGGAAACACGCTGCCACAAAAACGTTTTGAATGGAGGACGCCTGTTTTCTCTTGAAGGAGGCAAACAGTTTTTAAAGATTCTTAATGATGAAACAGTCAAAGAAAATGATGAAATCATCTTCTCTCCTTTCAGGTGTGTCTCAGCTTATCTGCTGACCAATCTGCTGATCAGTGTTGGTGGATTGTCAAGCAGCACAGGATGTGGTGGGAGGGGAGGAGGAGTGAGGCACACAGGAAGAAACGCTGTGTTATGAAACCTTATAAGGTGAAATTAGCGCGACCAGAATAATGTTACGCTACGTCACAGCTTCTGTCAATAACGGAGATAAAAGGCAGGGAAACGTTTCGGGCGACTGCAGAAACACAAAGACTTGAGACGGGTTTGATATTTGACCAAAAAGTCGGTGTGGAAGAGTCAGACTTTAGTTTTACTTCACATGGAATGACTTAGCGTCCTCCTCAAGCCCCGAACAGTAAAACTATAAATCAGCCCTTCATCTTCACCCCTCAGGTTCTCTCAATCGGCTGAAAACAGGCGGCAGAACTTTCAGCTCAGGAGTCATTTTCAGTCATTTTATTTTGAAAGTCAGGTTTGAGAGTCATGAATCAATAACTTTCACTTTTTGAGTATTTTAAATTGCACATAAAGACTTGTTGAAGACGTTTAAAATACTTGTGATTGGTCTTGATTTGGGACTTTGGGATTCGTTGGTCTCGACTCAAGACTTCTCGGTGTTGACTTGGGACCTGACACACAGTCTGGCGTTTACATTAATTACAATTTATTGCCTTGATCTGATTTTTTTTGACTGTTCACATTATTTGTTTAAATGTGGCCCATATCAGAACTGAAAGGAATAACACGACGTCACATGCAGCACGCTGTCGTGTTAAACTACAGCATTCAGCTCATACTTGCTAACCCTCTCTTTTGTCATTACCCTCTCTCGGTTTCCTCTCTGGGTCACAATTCTGTTTCTGGCGCTCTACAGTGCGTAGAAGCCCTACAACTCAAACGATCCAACCGGTATCTGATTTAGACCACATGTGAAAGTGGCCCAAATCCAAACTGGAACAGATCAGATTCAATGTGACTTGTTCTGAATCTGATAAGAGCAGAGAAATCAGATTTGGGTCACTGTGGCCTGCAGTCTGCACACAGACAGTCTGAGGTGCTTTATTTAAATCACTGATTAAATTCTTGGATTAAAACACAATGTTTTCAGGTTGTTGCTTTATATTCACTGATGAGGCAAACCGATCATGGTCAGATTAAGGTGGACTTTAAGGTGGTATTATCAGTACTTTTAAAGCTGAATTTGACCCCTAACAGACCAGAGATCAGTCCTGACTGTTGCTCGGCTCTGTGCTGCCACCTGGTGTTTAAACGTCTGCCCCTCTCTCGCACATTTCCCAGGCAGCTGACAGGTCAGTGAACGCACCACCTACAGTCAATATTGACGGAGTCAACAGTCAGACTGAGTTCTGACTAATGTGGAGGGTTAATTATTTTTGTCAATATTAGTTCATGTCAGACAACATGGAGGACTGTGTTTTATTATAACACTCGAAATGTCTTTTATCTACAGCTGCTGTTTTAGTTTAAAGAGGTGGTATTCTGCTCATTTTCAGGTTCATAATCTTATTTAGAGTTTGTACCAGAGCAGGTTTCCATGGTTATATTTTTGTCATACTGCACATTGCTGCAGCTCCTCTTTCCACCCTGTGCTTCGTTTTAGCTATGGAGTGATACATCTTGTCTCTAAATGATCTTTGTTGGGAGCTGCACATGCTCAGTTCCTAGTTAAGGACTACTAGCCAATCAGAAGCAGAGCAGGTCAGCGAGAAGCCGGTAAACAGCTCGGGTTCAGCCGTACGTGTTGCCGACCAGCTTGGCAACATGGACTGGAGCGAGAGTTTCAGAGCGGCGAGTTATTAATCTGTATCCATAAAGTTTTAACTGAGCTCTGTCTCTACATCACAGGACTCGGTAGAAAATACTTGTCATTGTCACATGAGGCCAAATGTCGTGTTTCCATCAACATTCTTTAATGCGCGTTTTGAAGTATCGAATTAGAGAAGTTTGACGGAAACGCCAAAATTCCTCAATTTCAAGTTTTTACGCTCGCTTGTGGTGGGTTTTGCCGTTAATGCACTAAATGGAAACACATTTGCTGAATAAATTCTGACAGTGATCATTTCCCTCACGATCAGCTGTTTCCGCCGTCGCCGTCCTCCCGAATATTTTCATAACTAGCATAAACATGGCTGGTGGCAACTTGCCCTCTTGAAACACATTTCTGAAGAGCTCTCTCCATTTTTCAGATCCATGCGACTGGTTTTGCGAGTTTATTCGCTTTTTTTCTTATTTATGATTGAAATGTCATCCATCGGCCTTGTGGATGAAATTCAACTTAGTTGCTAAGAGTTGCATGTTGGGCAATTTGCTCAGTTAGCTCATTATCATCATTGATATGAGTAAAATGAAGAAAATCAAAAATCATCAGACTTCCCAGAGTGAGTTTATTGAAATAGCAAAGTACTATACAGTGCATATAAAATATAAAACATTTCTAGCCTCATTGATAATAGCAACACCATATTTAATTATAAAAAAAAAACATTCAAAACTGGTCGTAAAGTGGCCCGAAGTACCTCATTTGAAAGGTAGATTGTATATATTCACACACACAAACACACACAGGGTGAATATTGGTAAAGTGGGACACTTTCTAATAATTTACCTTCTGCATCACTTTTAATTATAATCCAAACATCTCATCCCCTCATGATGCTACTCTAAGTAGCTTAAACGCTCTATTACACAGAAGAAACATTAAATATGTTTTTGAATTATTTTAGTCATCGAATATTTTACAGATTATTCCGCTGATTCATCGAGTAATCGGATATGAAATCCTTCTACTTGGCGCCCCCGGTACCAGGATCAGCTGTATAAACTCATGTCACTGTCAACGTTCCAACCCGAACTCACGGACTAACCAGTCTGAGAACAACAAACGCATGTTTCTACATTGACAGCTAAGAGCTGAGCCTTACCTTTGCTAGCCTTCAGTCACGCGTTATGTTAAATGCTAAAGTTAGCTGGTTTTGTTTTCTGTTCAGATGTTGAAGCCGTGGTTCTGTTGCGGTCGGCTGGTTCTGTTTTACAGCAGACTCGCTGTGCAGAGCTGCTGTTTTCTCTTAGCCACGGTACCAGGAATTTACTGATGCCAGTAAAATTCCACTGAGGATGATAATGAATAAATAAATCCCATGTACTTCAACATACAACATCTGAACATTTACAAAGAACGACTGACAGCTGTGAAAGTTGTGAGAGGCTGTCCAGGACAGATGAGGTGGTTTGATGTCAGAATATTCAGAAATGAGCTGACTCGTTGTTGAAATTACAACCTTGCACTGTGTCTCATCAATTATTTAATACATTACTTAATTTTCTTTTTACAAACTCTCAGGTGCGAATTTTTTCAAGGTGGTCTCTGTCTGGTTTGAGATTTTTATAGTGAGAAACAAAATTGATGACTGAAATGGATCGTACTGAGCTCTTCAGACGGTCCCTAACTTCGCCTACGGTAACGGACGCGCTGGACAGACGGTCAGTTCTTAGCGCTGCGAACTGCATCGTCATCTTTGGTGATTTTCAGGTGATCAAACTATGAAACATCTGCATAAATTAGCTCTCCAAATGATCTGGGAGAAATCCAGGCTTTGACACGGAGTTAACAGCCGTGAAACAAACTTCACCTGGTTTCCATACTCTTCTTTTCTATTCGACGAGTCCTGACATCCCAGCCTTTGGACGCTTTCTGTCTTCTTCTCTGGCCTGTCTCTTCTTCGTCCCTTGCTATTTTCTCTCTCTTCCTCTATTTTGAAATCTGCGCCATCAAATCACGACGTTTTCACTTGTCTACAGCGTCCGCGCGTTGTGCGACAGTAATAATCGTCCGTGCGAAACGGTGTGCAAGTTATCGAGTTATTTGAGTTCCTCGATGAACCGTTTCAGGCTTAGACGACTCGTCCTCAAACACACATTGACTCAAACCACATTTTCCCAGGCGCTGCTGTCAAACTGGGACACTTAAAAAACATTCAATTGTTATTCAAGTGTAGGCCTTAGGAATTAAATACACAAAAATAATATAAACAATAACGATGAAAACATGGGACTCTTAGCAACCAAGCTTAATCTCATCTGCTAGTCCTATCGATGACATTTTAAACACAAAGGATCGTGTTAAAAAACGTTGCTGGTTTCATAGAGGCCAGAAGGAGGTTTTCTTCCCCCGAGATAGTTTTCTACCCTGAAAGAAAAGAAGAATCACAACAAGAGACTTTTTGGCAAGAAATTGTCAAATTTAAAGATGCTGAATTCAACAAGTGATTATTTTCTCTAAAACTACATCCAGCTAGGAGATCACCTTCTGTCCGAGTTTGTCTTAAAAAGAAAAAGTCCTGAGTCCAAAGTTTCACTTTCACATTCTTTTCAGTGCTGCTCTTGTTCTTCTTTGTTGGTTTGTTTGGTCGTTGTAGGACTCGGCACCATGTCCGCTGGGCGTTGTGTCCTGTGTTGTACGTTTTGCTTCAGTGAGATCGAATTTGATCTCAGTTTAACGAAGAGAAAAGATCAGAAAGCATTGCTTGAATAAAAAAAGCAAATGAGTGAAGCGTTAAAAACGGACATTTCCTGTGAGCGTCAGTTTGGTTCGTTCATCACGATGAATATAAAGATCGCATCACGAGTCGGTAGCACATAAAAGCAAGTTGGAGATCAGAAGATCTTCCCGGTTCAATGACGTCCCTGCTTCTTCTTAAAGATCTTATTAAAAGCGTTTCTCCTCCGGCTGCCGGTTGACTCGCTCTCGTCACCTCCGTCCTCCTCCATGGGGCTCCTCCTGTTCGAGAGCGGGCCGTCGACGGCGTCGGACGTGATGCATAGGGAGCGGGTGGAGCAGGAGGAGGCGAGGAAGGCACCCGGGTTCCCCCTCAGCTCCCCGAGGCTGGAGCACTTCTCCAGCCCTCCTCCACCAGCCCCGGAGCCCTGACCCTGCAGGGGCTGGAGCCTGGATGAAAGGAGGAGGGGCTTGGAGCTGTACAGGCCTCGTGATTCGCTGTGAGAGTGAGGGAGGGCGGAGTCAGAGTCTGAGCGGTTCATGATGTCCCTGAAAGAGAGAGAGAGAGTAAGAGTGTAAAGACAGCAGAAGCTAACGTTGCTAACAGGCTGTTTTGGTGTGATTAAAAACATGGATGTGTTCTGTTCCGTATCCACACGTATGACGTATAACATGGAAATTATAAACAATTCATAGAATTAGAAAACAAATACTGATGGTAAAACATTTGTAATGTCAAGAATAGATAAAATACTGCAAGGTTAGGAGGGATAGCGAGCAGGAAGAAATTCAATGTAGAGATTAGGCCTCATTCACAAATGTTGTATTTTTTCTCTTAAAATTGTTCATAAAAACTGAATGAGACTTAAATAAGCAAACTGCCTAAATCCTGACCACTCAGAAATGTGTAAACTCTAAATCCTAACCACTAGTACATTTTCAGCTAACTCGTAAACTCTCAATCCTGACAACTCGTAAAACTCGTAAGATCTAAATTATGACCACTCGTAAAACTGTCAATCCTGTCCGCTCGTAAAACTAAATCGTGACTGCTGATAAATCTCAAACTCTCAATACTGACAACTAGTAAATCTAGTAAATTCTTAATCCGGACCGGTCATCAAGCTTGCAAACTGTTAATCCTGACTGCTTGAAACACGTAAAAATGAAACTCACAATCCTGACCACTTGTATAACTTGTAAACTCTCAATCCTGATCGCTCGAAAACCTCGTAAAACTCTCAATTCTGACCACACATAAAACTTGTAAAGTCTAATCCTTATCACTTGTTAAAACTCTTAAAACTCTCAATCCTGACCGCTCATTTAACTTGTAAATTGTAATCGTTATCCCCCGTAAAACTCTTAAAACTCTAAATCCTGACTGCTAATTTAACTTGTAAACTCTCAATCCTGACTGCTGGTAAAACTTGTAAACTCTCAATCCTGACCGCTCGTAAACCTCGTAAAACTCTCAATCCTGACCGCTCATTTAACTTGTAAATTCTAATCCTTATCCCCCGTAAAACTCTTAAAACTAATTTAACTTGCAAAGTCTAAATCCTGACCACTCGTAAAACTTGTAAACTCTCAATCCGGATCGCTCGTAAACTCTCAATCCTAACCACTAGTACATTTTCAGCTAACTCGTAAACTCTCAATCCTGACAACTCGTAAAACTCGTAAGATCTAAATTATGACCACTCGTAAAACTGTCAATCCTGTCCGCTCGTAAAACTAAATCGTGACTGCTGATAAATCTCAAACTCTCAATACTGACAACTAGTAAATCTAGTAAATTCTTAATCCGGACCGGTCATCAAGCTTGCAAACTGTTAATCCTGACTGCTTGAAACACGTAAAAATGAAACTCACAATCCTGACCACTTGTATAACTTGTAAACTCTCAATCCTGATCGCTCGAAAACCTCGTAAAACTCTCAATTCTGACCACACATAAAACTTGTAAAGTCTAATCCTTATCACTTGTTAAAACTCTTAAAACTCTCAATCCTGACCGCTCATTTAACTTGTAAATTCTAATCCTTATCCCCCGTAAAACTCTTAAAACTAATTTAACTTGCAAAGTCTAAATCCTGACCACTCGTAAAACTTGTAAACTCTAAATCCGGATCGCTCGTAAACTCTCAATCCTGACCAGTCGTTTAATTGTAAACTCTCAATCCTGACCAGTCGTTTAATTGTAAACTCTCAATCCTGCCACCCCTTAAACTCATAAACTCCAAATTCTGGCCATGTGTAAAACTCGTAAACGTTGAATCCTGACATCCTGTAAATTCTGTCCACTAACAAATACTTTAAAATTAAAAACAAAGAATCTTAAATTCAGATCATATCTTTGTGTACAAATGTTTCAGAAACAAGGTCCGCTGATTCCGCTTTCTTTCTCATTAGTACATCAGTATCTTGGAAAGCGGCCATGCACGAGAAGATACCCAAAGCTGCCTGAGCGACAGCGCTGCCTCTGGCTGGTCGCAGCGCCCCCTGCAGGCGGGAGGTTGGACGCCGCCTTCACAGAGTGGAAGTAAGAAGAATGAAAGAGCAGAGCAGAAAAATGAGTGGTGCCTTCAGAGTAGGACGAAGAAGAGGAGGAGGAGCTCGGGGGAGGACAGAATGAAAGGAAAGGGGGGTGAGGAGGAGAGGTGGGGCCAATGGAGGGGTGAGACAAGGAGGAAGAGAGGGAGGAGGAGGAGGCACAGGAAGGAACTCCAGCTGGCCAATCGAGCGGCTGCGATTCTGTCGGGTGTAGCCGCTGGGAGGGCGGGATGATGTGCAGTGGCCTTCCTGTTGAGATAAGCCACGCCCTTCAACCAACCTCTGAGAGCTGAAGGTCAGAGCAGGGTCTCCTATCCTCTGTCGCAGGGGCATCGGGCTCTGAGCTGCAGGAGGAGGAGGAGGAGTTAGGCTGAGTTGGTTGTTTTATTTTGAAAATCAGGTCCACAGGAAGTTCAGACTCATAAACAGAAAATAATGTGCAACAAATTCATAAAGCAGCACGTCGTCAAGAGAAAAGTGCAAAATGTGATAAAGTGCCATTTTTATCTGCGACAGCTTTCGAACAAAAAGATGCTTCAGAGAGGAAACACAGTTTGTAAATCAGCATCCGTTTAAGTTTTATGTCTTTGCCTGCAGTGACACAGACGTGCATTTGTGCTATTGTGGTCTAAATTCCCACATAGATCCATGGTGGATAATGATTTTACAAAGTTACTGTTTTGGTGTACAGACTGACTCAGGCTCCACCCACACTCCTACGTCTTAACTAAAAACGAGGACGCAGACGCTCACGTTTGGCTTCCTGATTGCCACAGTCTCTTTGTCCTCCCGTGTTACTTTCAGTAACCGTCCCAGCTCGCTGTCGGTCCATGCAGAGAAATCTCTGCTGTGGTTCTTCACTGTCGCTGCACATCGTTTGTCTCTAGTAGAACTTTCTTCTTTAGCCGAATCTCCTGCAGCTGCACAGCAGACAGTCTGCTTCCTGTTTACACCGCACATGCCCAGTGTACGTGAACGGTCACGTGATGTGTGTTTTCAGTCGTTTTAATACAGACGGAGATCAATTTTGAAACGCAGCTAAGACGCTGTAGTGGACGGAGATATTTTTATTTTTAAAACAAATACGTAGAAGTGTGGATGGAGCCTTAAGCTGCATCCTAGTTGTTGTTTGTTGGCTGATCCTGTTAACTGTCCGAAATAAGTAAATATTAATGTTGGATCTTTATAAATCACCAAAATCCAATCTCAACTGTTGGTGAGAAAATCTCAAATGTTAAAGTCAAACTTTCACACTATATAATACAATGCTGTAGGTTCATTAATGCTAACTCAGTGTACCTCATTTTTCACATCCTGGAAGTCAGATATTTCAAAGAAATACAACCGAACAGCAGTGACTGAATCAGAGACTTTCTGACTGCAAGTGAATGTGATTCCAAAACGACCCGTCCGTGATTTTAAAGATGACGACTGAATATTATGATATTATTATAAATATAATTATTATTTTCCAATTAGGAGTTATTAACTTAAAAAATAACTGACTTGTGTGTGTTTTGGAATCAAAACATTCAACTGCGTGAATTGACTTGCGTAAATGTTTTTTAATTCTGAAATTAAAAAGCATTTACTTTGTGCAGCTGCTGCAGACCTGTAAGTGGGTGTCAGTGAAAAGAGGAGGTAAGCTGTTAATATAAAGTGTTGTTTTCCAGGTCTTCAGAGGGAAAAGGTGAGGAGGAGACTGTGAAGTGTGATCTGGACACAGGGAGGAAGGAGGAGAAGGGGAGAGCTGCGCAGGTGAGGAGGCGTTCACGTGGACACCTGCTGTCAGTCATAGTTTCCTTTCATTTCCATCAAATGTTACACAACTTTGTGAGAGTGAGACGATTAGCTTAGCATTAATGCTGCTTTTCAGATAACTTGGAACTTGAAGTCGGATTTCCTACTGCTAGAAAAAAATCTGTACCACGACTTCACGAGTAGCAGCTGAATGACGTCACACAACCAAGGCAGCTCGCATTGTAAATAGTAAACCATAAACTAAAAGGCAAAGTAAAGTATTAAATTAGAGTAACACATGCTAGTATCAGACTTGTTCTGCATGTAAATTAAAAGTAATCTTCTCTGCACAAAAGTTCTTCAGGAAAATGTTAAAAATGCCCAGAAATGTGAAAACATTTTGAAATATAGCCTCCAACCTCTGCTGACTTTTGAGGATTACCAACTGATGTAGCTGGAATGACACACAGTTAACGAGTATTAACGTATATATTTATCCCTTTTAATAAAATGGCCATCCTTTTAATTAACACCAAGTGCACTGTTGAGGGTTTAACAGTGCAAGTTTGTCACTGTCAGCCATGTTTATTGTTAAATTTGGCGTCATCAGAAACGCTTTGAGGTCAGAAGTCGGATATTTAAACTTGGAAACTTCCCAGTTCCGAGCGGTCTGAAACGCGGCATAAGACCGAGAGCAGAGGGAACAACTGGCCAGTACTGCTAAACCTTGCTAATTAACACACTTAAGACAAATGGATCCGTATACAAACAGAAATGTAAAAAACAGCTTGTGGTTTTTACAATGGACAAACAGTTCCAGTGAGAAACTCCCCGTAAAAAAACAAAACAAAAAAAAAAAACTGTTTTCTGTTTGTGTGCTGATCAAACAAACAAGATAACAGCTGTTTACCCCTGCTCCTAGTCTTATGCTAAGCTAGGCTAACCACATCCACCAATAGAGAATAAGCATGTTTGGTAAAATGTTGAACTATTCCTTTAAAGCTGGTGTTGCCCTCAGAAACTGTGACGCGCGTCTCAGTAAGACAAACCCCAATTTAACTTTTATAGAAATAAGTTTAACATAAAAATACTACCAAGTACTAAAGTACTGCCTAGAAGGTTTATTAAGAAATTGACAGTTTGAGAGAATAAAATGTATTAATCTGACAGTAACTCACTGTTTGCCTTGTCAGCAGCTACGTTAGCTTGACGAAAAGCTAAATTATCTTTATGCAACACTGCCAGCTAACAGGTGTTAGCGTTGCCTCAAGAAAGCAATGCTAATATTTGTCATAACATCTTGTCTTGGCTTTTAAGCAAAGGGATATTAGCTAAATTGCTAACGTACGTCAGCAAGCCTGCCTGACAGCCAGCATCTGTAGCTAACAAGCTAACGTCAATGCGAGCTGTTGTGATGTTTTTCGACTGATCACTTTGTGTTCACGTAAACGCCGCCTTCTGGGTGATCTATACCTCTGTTTAAAAGTGTAAAGCTTGTTTTATTTGGGCCTGTGAAGGTTCCCACGTTCATTTAGCAACAGATCTTTAGGTCGTATTCAAGAAATCAAGATTTTAGTGATTTATTTTTTATATAATATATTTTTTTTTTGATGTTTTTTTGGTATTTATATGGTCTTGCAATATGGAAATGATGCTTATTTAATATTCACATTAATAATATAACTTGGTTTTAAGATGTAGTATTTTTAAATAAATATTTCTCAGCATTTGAAGTGCTGGTGTGCGTCATTTTCTATTTTTTTTAAAGGGCTTAACCCCGATGTGAAAGTTCTAAATGTTCAAAAGATCTTACTGTTGCATTTAATTTTTTCTGAAACTCAAACTTGTTTTCGAAGGACATTGGGAACCCTGGCAGAGTTTTGAGATGCTCGTCAATCGAAGGATTACACGATCTGATGATTTTACAGAGGTAAGAACCAATCAGAGGAAGGGGAAGGCTGAAAGAGGGAGGGGCCAACCAGATTGTTTCCATGGTGATTGGTTGTCTGCGATGCCACTCAGGGGCCAGAGGTCGCTCACTCGCCGGTCCATCTGCCATGCTGCGTCTGGAGGGAACCAATTAACAGAGAGAGATGCCAAGAAAAGAGGACCAATCAGAGGAGGGGATGGAGACATTGGGCGGGCCACAGGTGAGCTGAGGCGAGGTCAGGTAAACGTGTCTCGTTATTTCTTCTGACATGTTGACTCAGAATCACGTAAATGTCTTGTACAGTTTGTCCCTTCTGAGCCTCCGTAAGAAACCTGAAGTGGTTAGTGGAGCTGTTGGGGGATGTAAAGTCCACACAGATTTATTTCTTTTACGTCAGCTTTAATCTCTACAGTAAGTGGTTTTATCTGCATCCACCCTAAAGGATAGTTTCTGTATTTTTAAACCTGTTTCCACAAAAGTGAGTTCACCCCTCACATTTTTGTAAATATTAGATTATATCTTTTCATGTGACACTGAAGAAATGACACTTTGCTACAGTGTAAAGTAGTGAGTGTACAGCTGGTATAACACTGTAAATATGATGTCCCTTCAAAATAACACATCACACAGCCGTTAATGTCTAAACCGCTGGCAACAAAAGTGAGGACCCCTAAGTGAAAATTTCCAAATTGGGCCCAAAGTGTCAATATTTTGTGTGGCTACCATTATTTTCAAGCGCTGCCTTAACCCTCTTGGGGATGAAGGTCACCAGAGCTTCACAGGTTGCCACTGGAGTCCTCTTCCACTCCTCCATGACGACATCACGGAGCTGCTGGATGTTAGAGACCTTGTGCTCCTCCACCTTCTGTTTGAGGAGCTCCACAGATGCTCAGTAGGGTTCAGGTCGGGAGACATGCTCGGCCAGTCCGTCATCTTTACCCTCAGCTTCTTTAGCCAATTTAACCTGCTCCCCATTCACACCAACGAGTCACATGACAGCGGGGAGGGAAAATGGCTGATTGGACCCAATTTGGACATTTTCACTTAGGGGTGTCGTCACTTTTGTTACCAGCGGTTTAGACATTAATGGCTGTGTGATGTGTTATTTTGAGGGGACAGCAGATTTACACTGTTATACCAGCTGCACACTCACTACTTTACACTGTAGCAGTGTTCTTCAGTGTTGTCACATGAAAAGATAGAATAAAATATTTACAAAAATGTGAGGGGTGTACTCACTTTGTCAGATACTGGATGTTGGTGCTGAAATGACTCGTAGGTACAGAAAGTTCTGAACATGTGCAGTAGATGCTGCCGCCAGCAGCTGATCCGGTGTTCACAACAACACACAGTACGCACGACGAGCTAGCTAATTTACGTTTGTTTAAAGATAATTTACATGCTTACAGGTTAAAGGCCCAGTGAAAAAAATGATTTTGAAGCATCTACTACTATCCTACTGCACGGATTTAAAACCTTCTGTACCTAGAAGTCATTTCTAGACAAACGTGTGAGAATAGGAACCAGGTTTAAAAATACAGAAGTTACCCTTAAAGGTCTGACTGAATCCCCACAGTAAGTGTATTTACACGCATCCACCTTAAGGACTTAAATGTCTCTAGTTCCTTAAATGGCACGCAGAGTCTTTACTGTGCTGTGTTTTTTGTAGTTTGTGCGTATCAGCAGACTAATGCTAAAGGTAACCAAACGTCTCATTGTCTCAGACTTACACTGCAGCGTCCCAGGAGACAGGATGTCCTCGTCCATGTCGTCGAGGTCATCGGAGAGGAGGAGGTGCTGAGGGGTCGGAGGTCGCAGGCCGAGGAAGGACGGGTCCAGGTTGAGGGCGACGGCCAGCGCTCCCAGGCCCGGGTTATTGACCACACAGAACCCCGTCAGAGACTCGATCTGCTGCCAGCGGTGCAGCTTCTCCCGCAGGGCGGCCGTCACCTCGGCCAGGGCCTGTCTGAGGGGGAGGGGGGGGGGGGCGTTAATGTGTCTACGTGCAATGAGGTCACTTCTGCTAAATAAAATGTAACCGTATAATAAAATGACAATGAAGCTGAAATTTGAACCTAAAAGGAAATGTGACCTGAACTTTCACCACACAGTGAGTTAACTGTTAAAAATGCTTTGAAAAATAGCTTGCAGCATGAAATGATAAAGCACAAACGCTTTGAAAAAGGCAGCACCAGTCAGAAACTTTAACAAATTCTTGTCAGTGTTCCTGTTTGGCCAAGTTTTCCGTTCTCTCCCTGTGAACATGACAAAAGAGGAGTGAAGACTAAATCAAGCCCGCATGAGTGCTGACTTAGCAGGGACGATATTACAGGAGAAAAGTTGATCTACAGGAGAAATGACTGAGAGCTGCTCTGACATAGATTCTGTAATACTTATAGATTTTGAAACGTCACCTGCCACCTGATTTTTGTGTTTCCCTTCACATAAATAAAAACATTTCCACCATTAATTGATGCAGGAAATGCAGAAATTGGTGCAGAACATTCACCAGAATGCAGGAAAGTAAGTGTTTTATGCTCAGAATTATCTGCGGGAGGACCACTAGAACCCCCCCCCAACTCCTATATTTCAGCTTTGATGATTTCTATTAAATATTTTTAACGTATCGTCACATTTCGTTCTTGTGACAGCAGTGTGGTGCATCGCCACGTCGCGTGAGCTAAGTGTATCTTCACTCCCCTGATCTGAGTCCTTATGTCCCCACTGCTTTTCTACACACAGTGACGCCCTTGCGTGTCGGGATCTTTCTCTTGTTGCAGAGGACAAATGCACGTTATCTATACAGCATGTAAGCTTACTAACCGACACCGTCCGTTTCTCTGGTTGCGTATACACCTCATATTTTTTACCCCTGACCAGTTTGCATGCCTGAAATAATCACATCTAGCTCCACAATTTCATCCCAAAAACATGCCCAGAACATCACAACTGTCAGCGCAATTTCTTTCAGAAAAGCTTGCTAAAGCGGATAAAATCCAGAAAGATCTACATGTAGATACCTTACAGCGACGCGTCGACACAGCCGCCATATTGGTTTCGAGTCTCCTAATGCTTGTGAGTCTATCAAGGCAAGAGGTCAACCCACAACTAAAAATCTTCATAACTCGCTGATTTTTCAACTGAACCAAGTTTTATATTTATATATAATATATATGTGTGTGTTTTATATATAATCACCACACCCCTCATACAGAAAATTATTTTTACTATATTTTACTCTTGACTTGAAAGGTGCTATAATAAATAAACTTTACTTACTACTATTAAAAATATGTATTCTCATAAGACAAAACTTTTTATTGATAGTCACTAATATTTCTGCAGTTTGAGATGAACCAGCACAACGTGATTCTTATATTCTTTTCATCTTGAGTTTTTATAAAATGGCTGCCGTTCTGTTTATAATTTTGGAAATAAAGACTTAATCTTTAACGTAAGTGTTTGTTGTAAAAGTATATTTCTGGCAGGCTTCACACGTTTTTATAGTGAAACTGGATTTTTGCTCGTTTCCATCTGTAAACACACGATCCAGAGCAAGAGCAGCGGTGGTGGAGCGAGCGGGAGTGAGGAGAGGGAGCGAGAACAAAAGGTCACTCACTTGGCGGCGAGGATCTTGTGGTCGACGTCGTCCAGCGAGGAGCTGTGAGCCACATGAAATGTCCCGAACAGAGAACTCCTCTTCTTCTTGATCTTCTCAGCCTGAAACACCATCATCATCATCACCATCATTACCATCACCACCATCACCATCACCACCATCCTCATAATCACCCCCACCATCATCATCACCACCATCCTCACCATCACCACCACCATCATCATCATCACCATCATCACCACCATCCTCACCATCACCACCACCATCCTCATCATCACCCTCACCACCACCATCATCATCACCACCATCATCATCACCACCATCCTCACCATCACCACCACCATCATCATCTCCACCATCATCACCACCATCCTCACCATCACCACCACCATCCTCATCATCACCCTCACCACCACCATCATCATCACCACCATCCTCATCATCACCATCACCACCATCATCACCATCACCACCATCCAAATAATCACCACCACCATCATCATCACCACCATCCTCACCATCACCACCACCATCATCATCACCACCATCACCACAATCCTCATAATCACCACCACCATCATCATCACCACCATCACCACCCCCATCATCATCACCACCATCCTCATCATCACCACCATCGCCACCATCCTCACCATCATCAC
>NC_060172.1:5587766-5594180 GCF_021292245.1 Micropterus dolomieu
CATCATCACCACCATCCTCATCATCACCACCATCGCCACCATCCTCACCATCATCACCATTACCACCATCCTCATCATCACCATCACCACCATCCTCACCATCACCACCATCCTCATCACCACCACCATCATCCTCATCACCATCACCACCATCCTCATCACCACCACCATCCTCATCATCACCATCACCACCATCCTCATCACCACCATCACCACCATCCTCATCATCACCATCACCACCATCCTCATCATCACCATCACCACCATCACCACCATCACCACCATCCTCATCATCACCATCACCACCATCACCACCATCACCACCACCATCCTCATCATCACCATCACCACCATCATCATCACCACCATCCTCACCATCACCACCACCATCATCATCACCACCATCACCACAATCCTCATAATCACCACCACCATCATCATCACCACCATCACCACCCCCATCATCATCACCACCATCCTCATCATCACCACCATCGCCACCATCCTCACCATCATCACCATTACCACCATCACCTCATCATCACCATCACCACCATCCTCATCACCACCACCATCATCCTCATCACCATCACCACCATCCTCATCACCACCACCATCCTCATCATCACCATCACCACCATCCTCATCACCACCATCACCACCATCCTCATCATCACCATCACCACCATCCTCATCATCACCATCACCACCATCACCACCATCACCACCACCATCCTCATCCTCACCATCACCACCACCATGATCACCGTGATCAGTGTGTTCTGTCCTCACCCCCTCCCTGGCCTGCTGCAGCTGCCTCTCTGCGCTCTGTTTCTTGATGTTGTAATACTGAACTTCGATCTCATGTGTCAGCTGCAGCCACTTCTGCAGAGCCTCCGGTGGCGCCCAGTGAGCCCGCGACTCCAGTTCCCTCTCCGCCTTCTTCAACGCCATACGCACCTACAATATATATATGTATACATACACACACCACAGGATTCAGAGTTAATTCCTGTCCAGGATATTTTCATGGACCTCAAAAATCTTTCCTTTTGGGACAGTAACAGAGGTGAGGGCAGATCATCACATGATCAAATAATCTTTTTATTCTGTGAGCTCAGTTTCTCACATCGTCGCCCCTGGATGAGGCTTTTCTAATCTGCTCTTGTGAAACGTAAAGAGTTTCATCTCTGCTGCTCACTAGAGGATCTTCAGATCTATAGTGATGTTAAAAACATGGGATCCCACAGACTTAACGACAAAATTTTTTTATCTTAAAACGGTTCAGTCCCGTCTCAGGACCACACACTCTGCGTTTATACTAAACGGTTTCAGAGCGGCGGTTCCACAGACGTGGGATTAGGGCTGGACGATGAGGCCAAAAATGTCATCGCGATAAAACATTTCATATCTTTCGATATCGATAATTATCACTAGTGCTGGGCAATAAAACAATAATGATAATTATCGCAATATAATTTTCCTCAATAATATAATAAATGTTCAATATATCGTCAGTAAATATTTGGTTTATTATTTGGTTTGGAATCACAAACAAATTAGCACCAAATTCTTCTGTTACATTATTTATTTTGTTGAGGAAAAGGGACTGAAAAAGATTAAAAGACAGAAAAAACTGTTTTAATTGTTACCTACCTCAGATTTGTGAAGTGATCCACTGTTTGGCATCAAGCGTTTTCAACATATTCTCGTGATATACATGCTGATTACCGATATTGAATGATATGAAATGTTTTTATTGTGATAACATTTTTGGCCATATCGCCCAGCCCTAATTATCACGATAAATATTAAGTCGTTATTTCTTTCGAGTTTAAAGGCTGATTTCTGCTCCTGAGTGAAAGTTGAAGAAACCTGATGGTTAATTGTGGTTTAAACTTTTCTTTATGGTCAGAACACTTGAGGCCAAACAGCAGATCACTTCACAAATCTGAGGTAGAAGATTCAAATCAATGATGATAAAATCTTTGTCATTAAATATGCATGAGTAAATTAAGTAAAAGCTTTTTTCAGTCCTTCTTCCTCAAAACAATAAACATCTTAATAGAAAATTAAGTCCTAATTCGTGTATGATTCAAGTGAATAAAATCAAACATTTATTAAATACTCATTGAACATTTGTTTTATTGTTATTGAAAAAAAAATTGTATTACGATAATTATTGTTTATATTTATTGTCCTGCCCAACTCGGCATCTCACAGAATCTCACGTGATGAAACGTGACTTCAGACTAGGGTTGGTTGCATTGTGTTTATTCTGATGTTTAATGTTGTTGCTGAACTTTTTAGTGAAGTTTCTTCTTATCGAACTGTTAAATCGTTGAGGGTGTTTATTTGATATTTTTTATATTTACTAAAACTGAACCACAAAAGCGAAACTGTCACAACACGCTGGTGACGCTTTAAGCTCTGGGAGCCTCTGTTCCAATCAGCGACCTTCAGAATCTGTCTGTAAACCCGTCACACTGCACGATCATTTGGGCCGATAATATGTTCCGACCAAGGTATTCATTAGTTTTGTGTTATTTAGTTTTGACTTTTCAATTTCAGTTTAGTTATTAAAGCTGGTTAGCCTGTTTTTATTCATTGTAAGTCGAGGGGCGTGGATTCAAGACTGGCACAGCTAAGAAATCGGAAGATAGATTTCATATCCACCGAAAATCCCAGGCTTATGTACGCCAAAAACGACATTCACTCTTTATTTTTACTTTCAGTGATCGTTTTTTTCTAAAGCTTCGTTTAATTTTTGTTCCACACCTAGTTTTTATTATTTCGTTAGTTTTCATTAAAGTTGGTTGGCCAGTGTTTTGTGTTGCCTGTTTCTCCAGTGATTCTGATTGATCAGTTTGTTTTTAAAGTATGCTTCAGCTGCCTCTTGTCTGTCATGTGATCCTCCTGATGCTCGCCCTTGTGAGTCCTGCGCTGAGCTACAGACAAATCTTACTGCTCATCATTTATTGATCACCTGTAAAACATATACCGATAATATGGTGACCTGATGGAGTCATCTACCTGATCCAGCTCCTCCTCTGCGTATTTCTGCCGGCTCCTCTCATTCCCGGTTCCCTCTCGAAGCTCTCGGAGCCGCTGAGCTTCTTGCTTGGCCGAGTCGATCTCGCTCCTCAGCTCCTCCTCCACCTTCACCTTCTCCACCTGGACGCAGCGCTGCTCCTCCTGAGCCTTCTGCAGCCTGGCAGGAACAACACCACCAACACAGCTGGTTAAAAACAAACCTGAACACACCAGACAAAGTGACGGTCTCTGCAGACACCTCCACCTTCAGACAGCTTCTCCCGGTGCTCTGTGTTTCATTACAGGAGGTTAATATCCTCCTCATTAAGGGTGGTGGGAGTGCAGCATCGGACAAAAATACTAAATGGTCACATGATCATTCAGCACAGGCTAACTTCTCCTCTTCAGACTGCGGTTTGGAAGCTGAGCAGGAAAGCTAACAGTATGTTCTTCAGCTGTAATAACTAATAGTGCTGTAATAACGCTGTAATAACAATATAATAACGCTGTAATAACTAATAACGATATAATAACACCGTAATAACGCTGTAATAACTAATAACGCTGTAATAACGCTGTAATAACTAATAACGCTGTAACAACTCTGTAATAACTAATAACCATATAATAACACTGTAATAACGCTGTAATAACTAATAACCATATAATAACACTGTAATAACGCTGTAATAACTAATAACACCGTAATAACGCTGTAATAACTAATAACGCTGTAATAACGCTGTAATAACTAATAACATATAATAACACTGTAATAACGCTGTAATAACTAATAACCATATAATAACACTGTAATAACGCTGTAATAACTAATAACGCTGTAATAACGCTGTAATAACTAATAACACTGTAATAACACTGTAATAACGCTGTAATAACTAATAACGATATAATAACGCTGTAATAACGCTGTAATAACTAATAACGATATCATAACACTAATAACACTGTAATAACGTTGTAATAACTAATAACGATATAATAACATTAAACACTGTAATAACTAATAACATATAATAACACTAATAAAACTGTAATAACGCTGTAACAACGCTGTAATAACTAATAACGATATAATAACACTAATAAAACTGTAATAACGCTGTAACAACGCTGTAATAACTAATAACGATATAATAACACTAATTACACTGTAATAACACTGTAATAATTCAATTTCAATTCAATTTTATTTATATAGCGCCAAATCACAACAACAGTTATCTCACAGCGCTTTTCATAAAAGAGCAGGTCTAGACCGTACTCTGTGATGTTATTTACAGAAGCCCAACAGTTCCCACCAAGAGCAAGCACTAGGCGACAGAGGCAAGGAAAAACTTCCTTTTAATAATAACGCTGTAATAACTAAGAACGATATAACAAACACTAATAACACTGTAATAACGCTGTAATAACTAATTACACTGTAATACTAATTACACTGTAATAACGCTGTAATAACTAATAACGCTGTAATAACTAATAACCATATAATAACACTAATAACACTGTAATAACGCTGTAATAACTAATAACCATATAATAACACTAATAACACTGTAATAACGCTGTAATAACGCTGTAATAACTAATAACGATATAACACTAATAATACTGTAATAACGCTGTAATAACGCTGTAATAACTAATAACGCTGTAATAACTAATAACCATATAATAACACTAATAACACTGTAATAACGCTGTAATAACTAATAACATATAATAACACTAATAACACTGTAATAACGCTGTAATAACGCTGTAATAACTAATAACGATATAACACTAATAATACTGTAATAACGCTGTAATAACGCTGTAATAACTAATAACGCTGTAATAACTAATAACCATATAATAACACTAATAACACTGTAATAACGCTGTAATAACTAATAACATATAATAACACTAATAACACTGTAATAACGCTGTAATAACGCTGTAATAACTAATAACGATATAACACTAATAATACTGTAATAACGCTGTAATAACGCTGTAATAACTAATAACGCTGTAATAACTAATAACCATATAATAACACTAATAACACTGTAATAACGCTGTAATAACTAATAACATATAATAACACTAATAACACTGTAATAACGCTGTAATAACGCTGTAATAACTAATAACGATATAACACTAATAATACTGTAATAACGCTGTAATAACGCTGTAATAACTAATAACGCTGTAATAACTAATAACCATATAATAACACTAATAACACTGTAATAACGCTGTAATAACTAATAACATATAATAACACTAATAACACTGTAATAACGCTGTAATAACGCTGTAATAACTAATAACGATATAACACTAATAATACTGTAATAACGCTGTAATAACGCTGTAATAACTAATAACGCTGTAATAACTAATAACCATATAATAACACTAATAACACTGTAATAACGCTGTAATAACTAATAACATATAATAACACTAATAACACTGTAATAACGCTGTAATAACGCTGTAATAACTAATAACGATATAACACTAATAATACTGTAATAACGCTGTAATAACTAATAACGATATAATAACACTAATAACACTGTAATAACGCTGTAATAACTAATAACGCTGTAATAACGCTGTAATAACTAATAACGATGTAATAACGCTGTAATAACTAATAACGATATCATAACACTGTAATAACGCTGTAATAACTAATAACACTGTAATAACGCTGTAACAATGCTGTAACAACGCTGTAATAACTAATAACGATATAATAACACTAATAACACTGTAATAACGCTGTAATAACTAATAACGATATAATAACACTAATAACACTGTAATAACGCTGTAATAACTAATAACGCTGTAATAACGCTGTAATAACTAATAACGATGTAATAACGCTGTAATAACTAATAACGATATCATAACACTGTAATAACGCTGTAATAACTAATAACACTGTAATAACGCTGTAACAATGCTGTAACAACGCTGTAATAACTAATAACGATATAATAACACTAATAACACTGTAATAACGCTGTAATAACTAATAACGATATAATAACACTAATAACACTGTAATAACGCTGTAATAACTAATAACGCTGTAATAACGCTGTAATAACTAATAACGATGTAATAACGCTGTAATAACTAATAACGATATCATAACACTGTAATAACGCTGTAATAACTAATAACACTGTAATAACGCTGTAACAATGCTGTAACAACGCTGTAATAACTAATAACGATATAATAACACTAATAACACTGTAATAACGCTGTAATAACTAATAACGATATAATAACACTAATAACACTGTAATAACGCTGTAATAACTAATAACGCTGTAATAACGC
>NC_060172.1:5594200-5595584 GCF_021292245.1 Micropterus dolomieu
AACACTAATAACACTGTAATAACGCTGTAATAACTAATTACACTGTAATACTAATTACACTGTAATAACGCTGTAATAACTAATAACGCTGTAATAACTAATAACCATATAATAACACTAATAACACTGTAATAACGCTGTAATAACTAATAACGATATAACACTAATAATACTGTAATAACGCTGTAATAACGCTGTAATAACTAATAACGATATAATAACACTAATAACACTGTAATAAGGCTGTAATAACTAATAACGCTGTAATAACGCTGTAATAACTAATAACGATGTAATAACGCTGTAATAACTAATAACGATATCATAACACTAATAACACTGTAATAACGCTGTAATAACTAATAACACTGTAATAACGCTGTAACAACGCTGTAACAACGCTGTAATAACTAATAACGATATAATAACACTAATTACACTGTAATAACACTGTAATAACGCTGTAATAACTAATAACGATATAATAACACTAATAACACTGTAATAACGCTGTAATAACTAATAACGCTGTAATAACGCTGTAATAACTAATAACCATATAATAACACTAATAACACTGTAATAACGCTGTAATAACTAATAACCATTTAATAACACTAATAACACTGTAATAACGCTGTAATAACTAATAACCATATAATAACATTAATAACACTGTAATAACGCTGTAATAACTAATAACGGTATAATAACACTAATAACGCTGTAATAACGCTGTAATAACTAATAACGATATCATAACACTAATAACACTGTAATAACGCTGTAATAACTAATAACAATATCATAACACTAATAACACTGTAATAACGCTGTAATAACTAATAACGATATAATAACACTAATAACACTGTAATAACGCTGTAATAACGCTGTAATAACTAATAACCATATAATAACACTAATAACACTGTAATAACGCTGTAATAACTAATTACACTGTAATACTAATTACACTGTAATAACGCTGTAATAACTAATAACGCTGTAATAACGCTGTAATAACTAATAACATATAATAACACTAATAACACTGTAATAACGCTGTAATAACTATTTACACTGTAATACTAATTACACTGTAATAACGCTGTAATAACTAATAACGCTGTAATAACGCTGTAATAACTAATAACACATAATAACACTGTAATAACGCTGTAATAACTAATTACACTGTAATACTAATTACACTGTAATAACGCTGTAATAACTAATAACGCTGTAATACTAATTACACTGTAATAACGCTGTAATAACTAATAACGCTGTAATAACGCTGTAATAACTAATAACATATAATAACACTAATAACACTGTAATAACGCTGTAATAACTAATAACCATATAACACTGTAATAAC
>NC_060172.1:5595684-5603643 GCF_021292245.1 Micropterus dolomieu
CATATAATAACACTAATAACACTGTAATAACGCTGTAATAACTAATTACACTGTAATACTAATTACACTGTAATAACGCTGTAATAACTAATAACGCTGTAATAACGCTGTAATAACTAATAACCATATAACACTGTAATAACACTGTAATAACTAATAACATATAATAACACTAATAACACTGTAATAACGCTGTAATAACTAATTACACTGTAATACTAATTACACTGTAATAACGCTGTAATAACTAATAACGCTGTAATAACGCTGTAATAACTAATAACATATAATAACACTAATAACACTGTAATAACGCTGTAATAACGCTGTAATAACTAATAACATATAATAACACTAATAACACTGTAATAACGCTGTAATAACTAATTACACTGTAATACTAATTACACTGTAATAACGCTGTAATAACTAATTACACTGTAATACTAATTACACTGTAATAACGCTGTAATAACTAATAACGCTGTAATAACGCTGTAATAACTAATAACATATAATAACACTAATAACACTGTAATAACGCTGTAATAACTAATAACCATATAACACTGTAATAACGCTGTAATAACTAATAACGATATAATAACACTAATAACACTGTAATAACGCTGTAATAACTAATAACGATATAACACTAATAACGCTGTAATAACTAATAACGATATAACACTAATAACACTGTAATAACGCTGTAATAACTAATAACGATATAATAACACTAATAACACTGTAATAACGCTGTAATAACGCTGTAATAACTAATAACGATATAATAACACTAATAACACTGTAATAACGCTGTAATAACGCTGTAATAACTAATAACGATATAATAACACTAATAACACTGTAATAATGCTATAATAACGCTGTAATAACTAATTACACTGTAATAACGCTGTAATAACTAATAACGATATAATAACACTAATAACACTGTAATTACACTGTAATAACTAATTACACTGTAATAACGCTGTAATAACTAATAACGATATAATAAAGCGTTATTATATCGTTATTAGTAGTGGTATGTAGTATAATGCTCTTATAACATTGTAATACTAATAATGCTGTAATAATACTGTAATAATGCTGTGTAACGTTAGCTACATTTATAGGAACTAAAGTTAAATAGCTGCATGGTTGGATTTTTATAAATAATTTCTTTTTCAAAGTAATCCTTATCCTTATCATTTTAAACAATCGCGAATTGTGAGGTGCTCAGAGATTCCCATCCCTACAGGTGACGCGTCATGATATCGAATCGTGAGACCCGTATTGATTCACACCCCTAGTCCTCATCCCCGTGACCTACATGAAACAGACGGCTGCTCCTCAGCAGCTACTTTCTGTCGTCTTTATATGAAGAGGGCTCCTGCAGAAGCTGCCTCACCTGTAAAAACACAGATCTCAGGTGTCATGGAATTCCCACGTGATAAAAGTCAATCTCACTATTCCAATTTTTGTAGAAATAAACGGGACGGGAGTGAAAATGCACTCTGTGTCACCCGCTAACCTGGACCGACTGCCTCCCTGCAGAAGATCTGAACACTTGAATGTGTCGTCACGCTGATGGATTTTCTCTATCAGTAACTGTACCGACACTTCTGTACATGTAGTAGTAACCACATACAGTACTACTAGTACATTCAGCTGTGGTTGCTGGAGGAAAGAGAAGCGAGTAGGAGAAGAAAAACACGTCACTGTGTGTGTTTGTACATGCAGGTGTGTGCGTGTGCAGACTGAGCTGCTGGTTATTCTCTGACCATATAAGGACTTCAGACACAAAGCTTCTGCAGAGACCGACACACACACACACACAAGATTTCCTGCAGCTCAGGCGCAGTTTGACGTTAATTACATGTAATTATAAAATTATAAAATCTACACACTGAGTCTGGTTTTAATTTGTCGTTGCAGCAGCTGTTCAGACGTCATCGGTACACAATAATTAAGTACTAATTAGAGGTATTTGTACTTTACTTGAGTATTTTCTTTTCACGCTGTCTCCCTCTACTCCAGCTCAGAGGGAGATTTTGTATTTTTATTTCACTACATTTATCTGACAGCTTCAGTTACTTTACAAAGTCAGATTTTTATAAAATGTGATGTTTTGTTATAAATTAAACTCCAACAGTTTATACAAGTACAGCTGACAGGATTATTAGACTGACAGGGAAATTAACTGGAAACAACTTTGATGCTTTAAAACATTTAAAAACATTTCATGTGAAGATTTGCTGCTTTTCCTTTGGATTAATTTAATTTATTTGTAATAACGTTGATCTTTGGACTGTTAGTCAGAGCGAGCGGTGTGAAGGCGTCTCTTTGGGCTCTGGGTAACTGTGACGGCAGAATCTTTACCAACCAAAACAATCTGTGGATCGATGGAGGAAATAATCAGCAGGTTGATCCAGAACGAAAAGAACCATCAGATGCAGTCTGAAACTGAACAGTTCAGAATGAGCTGCAGCAGCAACATCCTGCTTTACTTTAATGAGGAGGAGGAAGAATCTGATATTTAATAGTACAACAGTGACAGGACTTTGAGTACTTTTACTGTAGTAACATTTACACAGCAGGACTTTCACTTGTACAAAGTATTGTTTAAAGTGTGGTATTAGTACTTTTACTGAAGTAACAGACACACAGAACTATACTACTTCTTACTTTTCACACTTAAGTGTTTTTTAAAGCAGGTATTTTTCCACTTTGACTCAAGCAGAAATTTTAATTGAAGACTTCTTCTTTTAGTGGAGTAATACTGAGGAAGGGTATCTGTACGTCCACCGCTGATCATCACCACATTAAACAGCTCACTGACTAGTCCTCACGTACAGGTTATTCACAGTCACTACCTGCAGGTGGAGCTGTTGTTAGCTAACTGACAAAGCTAACGTTAGCATGCTAATATCTGAGCTGAGGTAATGTGGAGCGCGGTCGACTCTCTGACCTGAAACTTTTTTTAAAATTTATTTTACCTTTATTTTACCAGGAAGTAAAATAAAGAGATCAAAAATAAAGACCTGGCCAAGGTAGCAGCCATCCATAACCACACCATATTAAAAAGCTACACACAATCATGACAAAATTCACAAAAACAAACAAAAACAACACAAAAACACATCTATTCAAACACACTGGCCTCTCAAGAAAAACAACCACGTCTCCTTCACCACATTCTTTATGATGCTCTTAAATTTATCAATTAATGTACACGTTAGACATTAACTGCTGTGTGATGTGTTATTTTGAGGGGACAGCAAATTTACACTGTTCTACAAGCTGCACACTCACAACTTTACACTGGAGCAGAGTGTCATTTCTTCAGTGTGGTCACATGAAAAGATAGAATCAGATATTTACAAACATGTGAGGGGTGAACTCACTTTGTGAGAGACCGTATGTCCGACTGCTTGAATGTATAAACGTTGTGTTGATCTTTGTTCAGCTTGTTGTTTTAGCTGCACGTCTGTTTCTGTCTTCCCGTAAATGAAACACTGAGAACAGCCGGAGTCACCCTCCCTCACGCGCTTGGCAAATAAAGCTGGCGCCAGTTAGCTTAGCACAACCACATACTTTCCTCTCATTCTAAACTGTATTAATGTAACGGTAGCCAGCGAGGCTGTGCAGAGTAAAACCTCACTCCCCGACGCCTTAAGAGACGCACTAGCGACCGCTTCACGTACCTGAGGTCGCCGGTTCGAGTCGGGACCTGGCAGTACAACTCGGTTACATGAACTCTCCTAACTCTGATTTGTGTGCGCTGAAAGATATAAAACTAATACATTTACAAACATTCATCTTTCAGCGACTCAAACACAGTTTTTGGAAGCTATTCTAGCCTGTGCCGCTACAGTGACGTCCTGTTTACGTAGCTGGTTGTTTCCTGATTGGACGGCAGTCTTTACTCGCCGAGACGGTTCCTATGTTTTAACGGTGAGACCTGATTCAGTGAATCACGCGTTAGAAACGAGTTTAGACCACCTGTATGCACCTTTGACCTGGAGTGTCAGGACTGAAACAGGGAGAACTCCTGCCAGGAATTGAACATTTTCAACTCGAGCCCTGTGATACTACTACTTCATATTTATATAAAAAACGGACAAAACTGGAGGCTGCTGGGAGAAAAGAAAGAGAGGAAGTTAAACTACCAGTAAGTACAGAAAATATGTGTCTGTTACTTTGTTCTAGCTATCGTTGAACTTTACTATGAACAAGTTAGCACAAACACAGGCTTGATCGATCCAAACTCCATTCAGAAAACAAGTATTTCAAAAGTTTTGTCCTGCTGTCCTGCTTACAGACCCGACAAAGCATGAATCCATATGTTTAACAAATCGGCATCATGTTGTAGTTAGTTCGGCATCAGTTTGATCCGTTTATTGTAACTCACAGCAAAATGAGACCTGTTCTTTCAGACCTGGGATCACGTGATTGGTCAAGAGCGAACATACCTGTGCGTTACACCCTCCTGAATCATTTTAACTTGTCTAAATATTGCAGTATTAGTAGCAGTTCCTCATAGTGTTTTGTACAGCGGTAGTAGTAACAGTAGTGAGATGAGTCAGACTCACTTCTCCTGCAGGTCCATCAGGCTCTCCTCGGCCCTCTGCAGACCCTCCAGGTCCTTCATCAGCTTGCCCAGGTCGTCTCTGGACTTCCTGGTCTGGACGTAGGCGAACCAACAGCCGCCCAGCGCCATCAGGATGGACACACCCAGAACAAGATCCTTCCACCAGTACTGTTGGCCTGAAGACACACAGGGAATATAAATACACAATACACAGATACAAAGATATAATGACCTTACAGGTATACAAACAGACATATGTACATATATACACACTACACCTGTACAGTACTTTTATATTATGATATATAAACACTAATATATACTGTATTAATTCACACACACACCTGGCGGCGGGCCGAACAGCACGATGTCCAGGGCTTTGAGCTGCAGCTTCTGAGCATGACTTCGGTCTAACACCTTCAGCACGGACGCAGTCAGGGTGGTGTTCTTCACCGCCAGCCTGCAGGGAGAAGTTCACGCAGAGTTATACAGGAACAACAGCTTCAGCAGCCGGGCTGTAGAGTTTAACCTCCACAGGAAGTGGAAACCCAGAAACAACATGTCATGGTCATGTGGTTACGCAGTTCACACCTCAGAGACTGACATACTGGTGCGTTCACAGACGCTCCGACATCTGAGATAAGAGCGTGGAGACTCACAGGAGGCTTTAAAACTAGAAACCTCGACACCGCCAAACACATTATCAGTGTACTTTTATGCTTTAACGTGGAGTTTTAGGATTATTATTAGTGTTTGCTCAAAACAACTTCAGGACATCAGTTACAGTGAGCCTGTTTTTAGACTCTGTGACGCTGGATTCGGGGGGGGACAGAAATGAAAATCATAAATGCAGACGTGTGTTTAGCACCAAGCAGGAACTACCTTGTGATTGACAAGTCTCTACCATGGTGACCTGTCAATCAGGATAGAGGCGACTCGTAGGCGCCGCTCTGTGTACATTTAACCAGCGCCGCTGAAAAAGCGTATTGGGAGTCGGCTGTTCATTTTTTAGGTATCTACGTTTTGTTTTAAGCTGTGAATTACAGATGCACCTTGCTAACCAAGATGGTCTCGCTTCCACACTGCAAAAACTAAAATCTAAGTAAGAGTAATTATCTTAATTGAAGGCAAAATATACTTGCTTTTTGTCTGACAAGATATTTCTTCTTACCAGGCGGCTTTTATGTTAGAAAATTTCAGTTGTTTCAAGTTTTTTGTCCTTAAGTAGCAAGTGAAATATTCTTGTTCTGTTGGCAGATAATTTAGCTTATTTTTCCCTTGTTTTTGAGAGCTCACTTTTTGCAGTGTAAACGGTAGCCCACAATCCAACAGGTGACGTCACGGTGACTACGCCCACTTGTGTTCCGTCTGTGGTTTGCTTCATCCAGCAAACCACAGACGGAACACAAGTGGGCGTAACGAAGGCTGCATATAATATATACATATAAAATGTGTGTGTGTTACCTGGTATAAAATGTGTGTGTGTTACCTGGGTATAAAATGTGTGTGTGTTACCTGGGTATAAAATGTGTGTGTGTTACCTGGGTATAAAATGTGTGTGTGTTACCTGGGTATAAAATGTGTGTGTGTTACCTGGGTATAAAATGTGTGTGTGTTACCTGGGTATAAAATGTGTGTGTGTTACCTGGGTATAAAATATGTGTGTGTTACCTGGGTATAAAATGTGTGTGTGTTACCTGGGTATAAAATGTGTGTGTGTTACCTGGGTATAAAATGTGTGTGTGTTACCTGGGTATAAAATGTGTGTGTGTTACCTGGGTATAAAATGTGTGTGTGTTACCTGGGTATAAAATGTGTGTGTGTTACCTGGGTATAAAATGTGTGTGTGTTACCTGGGTAAGGCCTTTCCGTCTAGCTGGTGTCTCCTGAAGGTTTCTGCGTACTGAGGAAGCTCCACGCTGACGAGCAGCCAGTCCTCCACCTGCTGCACCGTCCAGGTATACACTGAACACACAGCACAACAGCATCCAGTTAATAAAGTCACTTCAGATAGTTTCACACTGCAAGAGGTCACCGATCAATAACCTATAAATGACCACTGCAGAAGTAAACAAATCAGCTCTGCTTCAGTCATGTCCTGATGTTCTGTTGTGATATTTCGCTGTTCTGACTGAGAACAGCTGTGAGGTTCTGACTGAGAACGGCTGTGATGTTCTGACTGAGAACAGCTGTGATGTTCTGTGTTCTGACTGAGAACGGCTGTGATGTTCTGACTGAAAACAGCTGTGATGTTCTGACTGAGAACAACTGTGATGTTCTGACTGAGAACAGCTGTGATGTTCTGTGTTCTGACTGAGAACGGCTGTGATGTTCTGACTGAGAACAGCTGTGATGTTCTGACTGAGAACAGCTGTGATGTTCTGTGTTCTGACTGAGAACGGCTGTGATGTTCTGACTGAGAACAACTGTGATGTTCTGACTGAGAACAGCTGTGATGTTCTGTGTTCTGACTGAGAACGGCTGTGATGTTCTGACTGAGAACAGCTGTGATGTTCTGTGTTCTGACTGAGAACGGCTGTGATGTTCTGACTGAGAACAACTGTGATGTTCTGACTGAGAACAGCTGTGATGTTCTGTGTTCTGACTGAAAACAGCTGTGAGGTTCTGTGTTCTGAAGGAGAACAGCTGTGATGTTCTGACTGAGAACAGCTGTGATGTTCTGTGTTCTGACTGAAAACAGCTGTGATGTTCTGACTGAGAACAACTGTGCTGTTCTGACTGAGAACAGCTGTGAGGTTCTGTGTTCTGACTGAGAACAGCTGTGAGGTTCTGTGTTCTGAAGGAGAACAGCTGTGAGGTTCTGAATGAGAACAGCTGTGATGTTCTGTGTTCTGAAGGAGAACAGCTGTGAGGTTCTGAATGAGAACAGCTGTGATGTTCTGAATGAGAACAGCTGTGATGTTCTGCTGTTCTGAAGGAAAACAGCTGTGAGGTTCTGCTGTTCTGACTGAGAACAGCTGTGAGGTTCTGCTGTGAGGTTCTGCTGTTCTGAAGGAGAACAGCTGTGAGGTTCTGCTGTTCTGACTGAGAACAGCTGTGATGTTCTGAATGAGAACAGCTGTGATGTTCTGCTGTTCTGAAGGAAAACAGCTGTGAGGTTCTGCTGTTCTGACTGAGAACAGCTGTGAGGTTCTGCTGTGAGGTTCTGCTGTTCTGAAGGGGAACAGCTGTGAGGTTCTGCTGTTCTGACTGAGAACAGCTGTGATGTTCTGTGTTCTGAAGGGGAACAGCTGTGAGGTTCTGTGTTCTGAAGGGGAACAGCTGTGATGTTCTGAAGGAGAACAGCTGTGAGGTTCTGCTGTTCTGACTGAGAACAGCTGTGATGTTCTGTGTTCTGA
>NC_060172.1:5603743-5615234 GCF_021292245.1 Micropterus dolomieu
GTTCTGAATGAGAACAGCTGTGATGTTCTGAATGAGAACAGCTGTGATGTTCTGCTGTTCTGAAGGAAAACAGCTGTGAGGTTCTGCTGTTCTGACTGAGAACAGCTGTGAGGTTCTGCTGTGAGGTTCTGCTGTTCTGAAGGAGAACAGCTGTGAGGTTCTGCTGTTCTGACTGAGAACAGCTGTGATGTTCTGAATGAGAACAGCTGTGATGTTCTGCTGTTCTGAAGGAAAACAGCTGTGAGGTTCTGCTGTTCTGACTGAGAACAGCTGTGAGGTTCTGCTGTGAGGTTCTGCTGTTCTGAAGGGGAACAGCTGTGAGGTTCTGCTGTTCTGACTGAGAACAGCTGTGATGTTCTGTGTTCTGAAGGGGAACAGCTGTGAGGTTCTGTGTTCTGAAGGGGAACAGCTGTGATGTTCTGAAGGAGAACAGCTGTGAGGTTCTGCTGTTCTGACTGAGAACAGCTGTGATGTTCTGTGTTCTGAAGGGGAACAGCTGTGAGGTTCTGCTGTTCTGACTGAGAACAGCTGAGGTTCTGTGTTCTGAAGGGGAACAGCTGTGATGTTCTGAAGGAGAACAGCTGTGATGTTCTGAAGGAGAACAGCTGTGATGTTCTGTGTTCTGAAGGGGAACAGCTGTGATGTTCTGCTCTTACGTCCTCAGTCTTAGAATAAACAGTTGTTCTTCGTCGGTCTTTTTTTGCGTCATCACGGTGACAAATTGAGCTGGAAAATAAAGTGGATCCAAAAATAGGATTTTATTTTTTCACTCAAACATTCTTCTTTTCGTTCCCTCCTCGCTTCCTCTCTCCTGTCTTCACTTTGTTTTTTACCTTTTCTCCTTCTTGGCGTCAGTGCTTCCTCTCTGCCCGTTCTATATTCCTTTACTGTCTTTGAGTCTCGTTCCCTCCACTCTTTCTAATCTCCCCTTTTCACTTCCCTTCTTCCTTCCTCCCTCCCTTCTCTGCTTCCTGTCTGTATAAAGCAGATAAATTTTACAGTCCGACGTCTTTAAGACAACATGAACCTTAAAGTCGTGGTTCGTGAAGTCTGGTGCTCTGAGCCGAGATGACGACGTGAAGATGTCGTCGTGTTTACATATTTGACTTTATTTATTTTCTGAAGAAGATCTTCACAGTGAATCACTTCTGAGGTTTCCTCATAATAAAAACACAGAGGAAATAAATGCTGCTTCTCTGTGTGTTTCTCTTCTGAGGAAACCTCAGATCTCCCTCCAGATGTGATTTACTGAATAACTTCTGATGTTTGTGTTGAAGCTTCTCTCCCTCGACATGCAGACTCTGTTTCATGAAAGCTTTTTTCCTTCAGCTCTAACTTACACTACAGTCAGTGTTGGGCAACCTACTACCAACGTGTTCCACATTATAGATCACTGGTAACTGTCGTCCGAGTGTAATTAGTTATATTACTTAAAATCTTATATTATTTCGGTCTCTGAATTTTAATACTTTCCACTACTGAGTTCCTGTCACTGCTATTTAATGGAAGCATTATTCAGACAGTAAGATGTGCTGCATAGGTGGGTTCTAGTGATGTGCAGATCGCAGATATTTCCGCAGATCTTTTAACCTTCTGCAGAAAGGTTGTAGCTGGCGCCCCAACTTCACTGATTATTTAAATGTCCCGACAGGATCGATCGGGATGCTCTGACAGCAGCTTCTCTGACCAGGAAAGGAAATCGGTAAACTACGCACGTAGCCATGCATTTATACTTGTGCGTCGGTGTCTCCGTCCCTGGCCTCGCGTGCAGTCTGCGGTCGGCAACAGGAAGTTACCAGACGCGTCGCATTCATCTCCGCAACGTACTGCAACAGTCGGCACTTCGGGAAAAGGAGAACCTCTGAGGTGCCGGCTGTTGGAGTTGCCTGATTTTGCTGACATGTTTAGACTTTGTTGATTTGGTAGTCAGCGTTTGCTTTTTGTGCTTCCTCTATGATTAAGTAGGTTATGTAGATAAAAGGTTCTTTTTGTCTGTTTTAACTGTGTTTCTGTTGATTTATGGTCGAGAGTCTGCACAAGGTGTTTTATTTTGAAAATTGACCGGATTCTCTTTGCTGTTCTGTGTCTGACTTCCTGCTCAGAACCAAAGTAAACATTTTGCTGTGATTAAATAGCAATAAACGGATCAAACTGATGCCGAAATAACGACAACATGATGCAGATTTGTTAAACATATGAATTCATGCTTTGTCAGGTCTGTCAGCAGGACAACAACTTCTAAAATGTTTGTTTTCTGAATGGAGTTTGGATCGATCAGGGCTACGCTACGCTAACCTGTTCACAGTAAAGTACAACGACAGCTGGAATAAATTGACAGACACATGTTTTCTGAATTCACCAGGTAGTTCAACCTCCTCGCTTTCTTTTCTCCAAGTAACGTCCAGTTTTGTCCGGTTTTATATAAATATGAAGTCGTAGTCCGACAGAGCGAACGACGCGAACAACAACATTGGAACCGGATGTGAACGGAAGCTGCTGAGAAGCTCAAGTGAAGATAAATCAACGTTGTAATCCCAAAAACTAAAGTAAAAAGCTAATTTAATAAAAGTTAACTCCGAGCTCCTCCCGCGGGTAAACGGTGTAGTTGTCAGAGCAGAATCTGACCCACTACAGTTGTTTATTTGTCTAAAGGTTGCAGCGCTGCTCCCTGCTCCTCTCCCCCACGTTTAGCAGCTCTCAGCCGGCCTGCAGATTTTCACTCCCCCGCTCCGCCCGGCGCTCTCCACACAACGCTCTGCAGCCTCGGTGACGTACGGATGACAGACATTACCGTAGATCATGTTCATTTAATTGTGGGAAGCTAAGATCTCAATCAATAATCGATTAATTGTGCAGCCCTAATCTGGCGTGAAGTGAATGTTTTTAAATAATAATAAATCATGTTAATGGCGGATCGTCACACCATGATATCAGTGTTTTGGAGACCACCCAACACGTCACAGCTCAGAGGAGCCCAGCTCCTGCACAAACAATCTCAACTAACAAGCTCCAGAAACAGGAAATAACATTTTTACTCCTACAGAGTTTATTTCTGGTGCCAGAATGTTTCTCAGTGTTGGTGAATTATTAAAAAAAACACCACTTAATTTTGTGTTAAAATGTGTTGTAACATGTTACTGAGATTATAAAGGGTTTAATATTACTGACATTTTATAAGTAATGTGTTATATTACTGCGCTACAGCAACAAGCAAAACCTCACTGTCGCCTTACTCCCAACATCATGCTGTGTTCTTTATATTTGTTTATATTCTGTTAAACTGGCACCATTAAAACTTTCAAACAGTAAAAGTATGCGAGTATAATCAGGACTTAAAGTATTAAAGCAGGAAAAGTATGTGAGAATAAGCTGCTGTAGTTGTTGAGCTGTTCAGTTTCAGACTGCAGCTGATGATTCTTTTCATTGTGGATCAACCTGCTGATTAGTTAACAGTCACCCAGAGCCCAAAGCGGCTCCTTCACAGCGCTCAACGTTACTAACAAACATCACAGTTGTTATAATCATTCAGAGCAGCAGCAGCAGCAGACGTGATGAAAGATAACTTCACCTCTGGAGCTCTTCCAGGCGGCCCACATGTCCTCCACGCTGATGTGCAGGTCGGCTCGGTGGAAGCTGCTGTGTTTGGCTTTGGAGTCGTGATCCTTCAGATCCTCCCTGAGGAACTGTGGAGGCAACATGACTTTCCGTCATCAGACAGTTCGAGCGCCGCCGCTCCACAGGACAACACACACAGGTTCTCGTCTCACCTCGTCCGTCTCCGCCACGTCCACCGACCCGTCGGCGTCGTCGTCCATCAGCTTGTGGATGCTGCAGATCGCCTCGAAGCTCAGCAGGGAGTTCTCATCCTGGCAGAGCTGCCGGTCTATCGCACACAGATCTACAACACAGGGATACGGCACACCTTACTGGCACAGTTCAGCACAGCGTGAGGAAAGAATTTGTTGCAGGTAAATTTCCAGGTGCATCTCAAAACATTAGAACATGGTGGGAAACAGAACCAGACTGAGAGATTAAAGGCTCAGGAAACCTTTGCAGGATTTAATCAGCTGATCAGAGCTCGTCTCAGGTCGACGTCTCTGTGTTTTCATTTATTTATTCTAAAATTCTGTTACGTGTTGAGATGCTGGAGTCATCAAGATTAAAACTAAAGGCTTGAAATATTTCGCTTCATGTGTAATGAAAGTTTTTACTTTTTGAATTAAATTATTAATTTTCCACGATATTAATCTGTCTATGTTGTTCAGAAGGGAAACTTCTGGAACTGAGGCGACAAAAACAAAAAGTAAACTCAACTTGCTCAAGTGATTCTTTGTGGGATGATATTTATTTTCTAAAAAACACAAAGATGTTCCTGCAAAGATGTAGATTCATAAACGTAGTCTGAATATTTTACAGGATTTGATGGGTTTAATTGAAGACTTTCCTAATAAACAGGTTCCATGTTTCTCTTCCACCAAACCTCACTGACTGATTCAGAGTCACAAAGCAGCAGCAGCCTCTCACTTCCTGCTAGCCTCAGTTAGCAGCTAGCGCTCCACGATCATCCATCAACCCCGCTTATCTCGCCGCCGATGCGGTCGTCATGACAACGGAGCAGATGTTTAAACAGATCGGAGCGAGAAACTTCACTCATGCCTACATTTGGTCATTTCAGCCACCAGGACGTCTTGAGGAGTCTCCGCATGAACGCTCAGCTGAGTGTGTGTGTGTGTGTGTGTGTGTGTGTGGGGGGGGGGGGGGGTCTATGCTACCTTCAGGGACACATTTGAGAGTAAAACTGATTTTAGAGTCTCCAGGAAATGAATGTGACTTCAGTAAAGGTGTGTGTGCAGGTGAGGAGGCTGATCTGCGTCTATATATTTTATTTGTTACTATAAAGATGACAATAAAGATCTAAAACGACTAAACCTCACATCACGTTCACGCACACTGAGCATGTGCGGTGTGAACAGGAAGCAGACTGTCTGAAGAAAGTTCTACTGGAGACGAACGAAGAGCAGCAACGGTGAAGAACCACAGCAGAGATTTCTCTGCATGGACTGTGGGTGATGGTGGTGGAGCAGTGGATAAGACACATGCCTTTGGTGTGAGAGACCCGGGTTCAACATCCACCATCGTGTCCCTGAGCGAGACACTTAACCCCTCGTTGCTCCAGAGGCGTGCGACCTCTGACATGTACAGCAGCTGTAAGTCGCTTAATGAATAAATGTAATCTGATTGGCTGGCAACGAGCTGGGACTGTTACTGAATGTAACACGGGAGGAAACAGACGTTTTCACCTGTCAGCACTAACACGCTGCCCCGGAGTTTAAAACCAAAACGGGGTCAGCGGCGTTTTCAGACTTCAACGTCTCAGTCTAGACCGGAGGCGGAGACGTAGCAGGAGGTCTGAGGTTTAACACAAAGACGTAGGAGTGTGTGTAGGAGATGTTTTCATGGCGCTCAGCTGTTTCCATGTTTGGAAAACAGCTGAGCGCCATGAAAACAACTTCTTCTACAACTAAACTGCATCACAGCCAACAGCCGGCCAGACAACCATTATTCATGGCTGAGACGTCAGCTGAAATAAATGATTCCCCTTTTTGCCCATACTTTGACAACCACTGTTTAAAAGGTTTGAAATTAAAACTTGCTGGCTGCCTTAAAGTGCAACGTTCACACGTGTGTGGTAGAATCACATGTGCGGAGCAGACAGCCAATAGTCGTGGCCTGAGGTGCTGCAGGCCGGACCGTATCTTGTCGGTTAAACTCGAGAAGCTGCCACCTGAATGTTTCTCTAGGGGCGTCTCACAAATAACTACGCTTTGTCTCTTTTTCTGAAGGCGTCGGTTTTGATCCAACCCTGAAATGGCAGTTTATTATTGAGTCAACAAGAATTTACAAACAATGCCTAATCTACGTTGATTACAGTCTTCTGAACAGCTACCGAAGCACTTTCGCCTCCTGGCTGCACATCCAGTAGTGTTTGTATACAAGAAACCCGTCTACAAAAGCTGATTTATTCCCTCAGTAAACACTTTCCTGCTGAGTTTATGGTCTCAGTCGCTAGTTTCAAGTCTTCTTCAACACAGCATGATGTTCATTTAGTAAATTATGGTCCCATTTAGAGGAACAGCGACCAGGAAGCAGGGGAGGCTTTAGGGCGGGGCTACAAGCTGATTGACAAGTCGCTACCATGTCGACCTGTCAATCGTCAAACTCATTTTAAAAATTACTTTTACAGAAGTTGATTTCTGTCAGAATCCAGACCGGCTGATTAAAAAAAACTAAATACTTCAAGAACTCAGTGCCTAACATTGAGGATAATAACCTGTACTTTTACTTAACTTGCAGGACGTGTACTTGTACTGGAGTATTTTCACAATGCGGTTGTGACACTTTTACTTCAGTGAAGAAGCTGGATACTTCTTCCAGACTGGGTGCTGGTCCAACATGGACGGCAGGTTTGTTCACACCACGCTGGATGTCTGCATGCTCGTACGTGTTCTGCACATGTGCAGACGGCGTGCTGTCTCACCTGACTCTGCTCAATATAATGTGGGGAAATATTTTTTGTTGTTGTTCTTTCTAACTCATCAGACGTCAGTCAGTGTCGAACACGCTCACCTCGCGGTTTCGATGCAGTGTTTTCATGGTGATGTCATCTTAAAGGTGCAGTGTGTAAGATTTAGGATCTATTGACAGAAATACACTCTAATAACAACATAAACATTTTTTTTGTGCTGTTAAGAGCTGCCATGCCTGTTGAATCGTTGATGGACGATCATTAAAGGTCCAGTTGTAATATTTAGGAGGATCAACTGACAGAAATGTAATATAATAATATCCATATCTATGTTTTCAGTGGTGTATTAAGACCTGACATAATAAACCATTTTTATTACCTTAGAATGAGACATTTCCTCTTACACGGACGTTCCTACAGTAGCCCAAATAGACAAACTGCTCTACAGAGTGCATTTTGTCACAACATTGAATACATACGAAGTAGTAGTGGTAGTAGTATGTAGTAGTAGTAGTAGTAGTAGTAGTGTAGTAGTAGTGTAGTAGTAGTAGTAGTAGTAGTAATGGTAGTAGTAGTCGTCTGGTTTATTAGAAGAAGAGAAGAGAAATTTGGACCACACGCATTATTTAGCACCACAGCCGCCGTAGCTTCTCGCTCGCAAAGTGAGCTGTGAGCGCCGACTGAGCCGTTGGTTACACTTCACATCCCTCACCACTAGATGCCGCTAAAAGTTACACACTGAAGCTTTAAGTGAACACATCCTGTCCAGTGTTTCCCCTTGAATGGAGTTGTAGCAGCGGAGGTGAAGCAAATTTTTGTCTGAATATAAAACCCCAACACAACATTTCTCTGCAACATTGCTCTTAAAGTCCATGAACATGCGATGCACATTAGCTTCCCTGCAGTGTTTTCCCAGTTTAATGTGAGCTTTAGATGAACGTTTTGCTGTTGGTCGTGGTGGTCATGGTCGGGGGGTTTATGGGTGCTCACCCAAGAAAATTTTACGTTTTCCAATGACAAATATGTAATTTCGCATCATATTGGGCCGTTGTCTTCTCCATATCTTTGAACAAATAGTTGGAAGAGCGAGAGCAGATAATAAATAACCAGCAGCCAAAGATCAGTCTGCTGGAGGAACTCCGACCTTTAGATCTGGAGAAAGTAATTTGGTTGGTTCTGTTGCTCCACAGTGATTTTACAGTGATGGCACAGCATGTTTTGGGCATCAGCCCCTGAAACCCTGTTAATGTGACCTCAGAATCATTCTAGATACGACTGTTCATGTTTGCCTTTTGTGTCTTCATTTTACAGCTTCTGACGTTTATCTGTAGACATTTAAATAAAAAAATAGGCAACATGAGAAAATTTTATTTGCACATTAAAATCCAAAAAGAAACGTCTCCTCATCGGCTTAAAAGGACGAGTTTGCATCAATAATTAGCTTTACTGACCTCAGCTCCTCCAGTCACCTCCGTACCTGATGTTCTCAACATTGGACAAGTCGGCAGTAATAAAATCCAGCTTCCAGTTACTTTCTATTAATTGAGCTAAAGTTAAGTTACAGAGCAGCTCTGTAGCTGCTGTAGAAGCTGCTCAGTCTGAAGGGGAGATGTTCGCTAACACTTTTCCAGCAGGTGGGAAACAACAGACTTTTCTCGGTCTTGAGAAGCCGACACGTTGTAACAGACACGCACATTTACTGCCAGAATATTTTCCACCGCTCGCGTTCACCGTCACTTTCTGCCGCTCGGACAGTCAAACACTCGCTACGCTACGCAGCGGCGCTCCTGAATGCATATGGGGGAAACACTGCTGTCCCTTTTCTACCTGCTGACCTTTGACCTCCTCACGTTTACTTTCTCTGCGCTGGTGGAGCTGCAGCTGATCCAGATGTCAGGTAACTCAGACTGGAGTGTAAATATCAGCCGTTCACACTGCAGATAACAGTGAACATGCAGCGGAGCCTGCGAGCGCTCTGGGTAAATATTAGCACAGATCAGGTATCAGGAGGAGCAGGTTTACAGATCACACTCACTGCTCCACAGCCAACTGGTTAGTTTGGTTTCAAACAGAAGAGAGAAGAAGTTAGTTTTTGTAGTTTTGCTGCTGATTCATAACTCAGATCTCAACATGCAGACACATATTTTTAGATCCACTGTGACTTATGTACCACGTACTGTACGTGTGTGGTGATTGGTCCAGACCTAAGTGTCGCTATAGGCGGTGAGAATGCAAAAAGAGAAGATGTGAAGTGTTCTGAGGGGAAGGGAGGATCATATCTCTGATGCCGGTCCAGATTTAAAACGTCCAGAAGTCAGCTCAGAAACCAGAGAGAGAGGCTGCAGAACTTCCTGAGAATCTTCACGTTTTTAAGTTTCCTTCAGGACCAACGCGTTCTCATCTCATGGCGTCATTACCGACGCTTTCAGACAGCGTGACAAAACGTTGCAGCAAATGATGGTTATGGTAAGGGTAGGGGGGTTTCAGGGGGGCCGTCAACACCTTTAACGCCCCAGAGCGTCTCATACAGACAACTACGCTTTGTCACTTTTTCTGAAAGCGTCGGTACTGGACGCCCTGAGATGAGAACGGGCTCTCAGTATCACAGTGATCCAGAGACAGCTGTCTGTACATCCATGCTAACTGCTAATTCAGCTCCTGTTAACGGAGCCAAAATGTGAACAAATACAGGCTGCAAAAACTGAAACTGTTTCCCCTTGTGGTGCTCAGCTGTCTCGATTGTGTCTGAGGTTTAAAACACGACCACAGAGTTCACACCATCATGTGCAGAGCTGAAACCTGATGCACAGCTACAGATCTAAACCTTTCGCAGAGGCGTCTCCAGCTCAAGTTTCCCACTCGTCCACTGTGATGGGCCACAACACCACAGAAGAAGACAGAGGAGGAAACAGCGCGACAGGTGAAGAAGAGGCAGAGTTTAGTCTGGGGATTAAGATCAGCAGCTGTGAGGATAAATATACAGACATAATAGAATTAAACAGGACGAAGGTCGAGTCAAAGTCACACATACTGAACATCAGGTCGGTCCGAACACGGGACGCAGGGAAACTTCACTTCCCATCAGGCAGTTTTTAAAAAGCATGTGAAGCGGCACGCTTGTGTCGCAGGTGAGACCGAGGACGGTAACGCCGTGAGACGACCGGCGGCTGCGGACGTCTGTTAGAGATTACAGAGATAAAGTAGGGAAAAATATGCAAGGTGCGGTGGAGACGAGAGGGGAAAAAAGTTAAACTCGTTTATAAACGGTTCGTTCAGAACAGGGCCGGAAACATGTGGACGCCGCTTCCTAAGCAAAGGTTGTGATCTATAACAAACAGACCTGAGGGAGAATGTGCGTCCTGGAAGTAAACTCTGAAGCATGCGGACGCACATAAAGAGGAGAAACGGCGCCTCACATGGCAGAAGGATGAAACCGTTTGAAATGAAGAGGCCGACTGCTGTGTAAAATAAATCCAGATATTCCCTCTGAGTATTTCAGGCTTAAAGCCTTTCTGAAGAAACAAACAGCCGTTTGACTGATTCTCCCTGAAATCAATTAAGATCATTTGCAGCCACAAAAAGATCCAGATTCAGGATCATAAGCACAAACAGAGATTCTGATTCTGCAAAAGAGCCTCAAATCTGTTTAATCAGGAATCAGATTAATAAATACTTAAATACTAAAACCACTTGGTCAGGTTTAGGCACCAAAGCCACTTGGTCAGGTTTAGGCACCAAAACCACTTGGTCAGGTTTAGGCACCAAAGCCACTTGGGTCAGGTTTAGGCACCAAAACCACTTGGGTCAGGTTTAGGCCCCAAAACCACTTGGTCAGGTTTAGACACCAAAACCACTTGGTCAGGTTTAGGCCCCAAAACCACTTGGTCAGGTTTAGACACCAAAACCACTTGGTCAGGTTTAGGCCCCAAAACCACTTGGTCAGGTTTAGACACCAAAACCACTTGGTCAGGTTTAGGCCCCAAAACCACTTGGTCAGGTTTAGACACCAAAACCACTTGGTCAGGTTTAGACACCAAAACCGCTGTTTTTGGACGTGTAGGGCTCCGCGGTCAAGTTAGCAAAAACAAATATGCAACGTCTGGTTAGGCTTTCAAAATGAATTTAGTAGTTAACGTTGTGAAACATGGGGTGGTGATGGCGCAGAGATAAGATTCTTGCCTTCGTTGTGGGAGACCTGGGTTCAGTTCCCACTGAGATCCACCATTGTGTCCCTGAGCAAGACACTTAACCCCCTAGTTACTCCAGAGGCGTGAGACCTCTGATATGTATAGCAATTGTAAGTCGCTTTGGATAAAAGCGTCAGGTAAATAAATAAAATAAAATGTAAACATCACAGTTTGGTCAGGTTTAGGCACCAAAACCACTTGGTCAGGTTTAGGCACCAAAACCACTTGGTCAGGTTTAGGCACCAAAACCACTTGGTCAGGTTTAGGCACCAAAGCCACTTGGTCAGGTTTAGGCACCAAAACCACTTGGTCAGGTTTAGGCACCAAACCACTTGGTCAGGTTTAAAAAACATTTAACTTTCTGTTTGGCAGGGAAACCACTTGGTCGTTAGCCACCTCCTTACTCTGACCTTTCTGCTAAATATCCTACACCTCCCTTCAGCCTTTGAAAGTGAAAAGCTGCAGGTCTTCCCACAGTGCGTTACAAACTGACGCCAACGGGACTTGACCATGCGTCCATTTGTGACGACTTGGGAGTGAGAACGTGTTGCACACTCCGGACATCGTTTTAGAATGTCTCCAGCGGAAAAACGTGATGCTGACGTTTACCATCGTAGCTTAGCGTGTTAGCATGCTAACTTTAGCTAGTTAGCAGTAAACAGAGCTGAGGCTGATGAAGTGTTGGACACATTAACATGTTGACCTGATGATGGCGCTAGAGGAAAAGTCAGAGGGGTTCATCCTCTGGTCATGGAAACAACACACACACACACACACA
>NC_060172.1:5615334-5621090 GCF_021292245.1 Micropterus dolomieu
CCACTTGGTCAGGTTTAGGCACCAAAACCACTTGGTGAAGTTTGTCAGGTTCGGTCAAATTACATTACATTACCTATGTAACTTAAAAAAACATTTAACTTTCTGTTTCACATGGGAAACCCACCATCCTCCTCAGCCACCTCCTTACTCTGACCTTTCTGCTAAATATCCTACACCTCCCTTCAGCCTTTGAAAGTGAAAAGCTGCAGGTCTTCCCACAGTGCGTTACAAACTGACGCCAACGGGACTTGACCATGCGTCCATTTGTGACGACTTGGGAGTGAGAACGTGTTGCACACTCCGGACATCGTTTTAGAATGTCTCCAGCGGAAAAACGTGATGCTGACGTTTACCATCGTAGCTTAGCGTGTTAGCATGCTAACTTTAGCTAGTTAGCAGTAAACAGAGCTGAGGCTGATGAAGTGTTGGACACATTAACATGTTGACCTGATGATGGCGCTAGAGGAAAAGTCAGAGGGGTTCATCCTCTGGTCATGGAAACAAACACACACACACACACACAGGAAGCGTGTTTCCTACCTGAGGCTGCGTTGCCATTGGAAACCGGACGATGGTCCGGGTGGACGTGGTCACTCCTGTCACATGAACTGTGAGCCCCGACACTCAGCACGAACGCACACACCAGCCACGCACACGCACCGTCCATGTCTGAGGAAAGACAGGAAGAAGGGTTTCATACATGTGACATCTCAAACCAGACTTGCACACAGCTTGTTCATGTTAGTTCAAGCGTCACATCTGGGAATTAATAATCAGCATCATGTAAACATTTCCACCACATCCTGAGTCTGATCTGAACAACAAATCGTCCCTGAGGTCGTTCGACTGTCCAATAAGAACCTGGTGCTTTAATCCACCCATCATGCAGCAGACGTGTGTGTGATACCAACGCCTCACATTTACCTACAACAATACCATCAAAGGGCCGTGAAGACCAGGATCCAGATCTTCTTCACCAAAGCCGGAAAACTGTTCTGCAGAACGTGCAGCATCGTGGTCGAACATAAAGGAAATCGTCTCCTGACAAACACTTTGAGAGAAACGTCAGAGAGACGCTGAGACACAGGCTGCTGCATCCGATCAGCTGCAGGACAGAACCAGCTGGTTTAAATAAGCAGGGTCAGGGTCAGGCCCGCCAAGTCCTGCAGGGACTGTTTAATGATTCAGCTGCAATTTTAAAGTTAAAAATATCAGTTTTCACTTATTGCCACAATTTCATTGCAGAAAAACGCCCAAAAACATCAACTGTGACTGCAAATTGCCAACGATCTATCACATTCTTATACTTCTGCGTCAAGTTCCCCCCTTTTTGCTGGGGACCCCTTGGAACCACCTCAAAGTCCCTTGGGGGTCCCCGGACCCCACTTTGAGAACCAGTGATCTGCTGATGGAAGCAAATGAAACTCCCGTAACAGTTTGAAATGTTAGCAGCAACTTAACCAAATTTAAAACACCGAAATACTTTACTTTGATTTTAAACCTGTGCAGATACATTCAGGTTTCACAGGTTAGAAAGGAAATTCAAGTACCGAAAGCATATTCAGGATTCAGGAGTGGCTCAAATTCAATATCATTAATCCAGTCACGTGGAAATATCCAGTTGGAGGGAACTGGTTTCATCTTTCAGACTCTAGAATCAACATCCGGGATTCCCAGGATAAACAATTCGCCCTTAAGTACTTGAGTAAATTTACTTAGTTACTTTCTCCTAAAACAAACCAGGTGGCGTTTCTCACTAAATATCTCTAAGTCACGTGACTTACAGGAGACTCACATTTACACACAAACACATTTAAGTTTGATAAAGATGTTAAATGTTGATCAAGAGAACAGACAGGATGAGGCGTTCACGGCCCTCTGTTCCTCTCACCAGCAGGAACAAGAAAATGGGGGGGGGGGGGGTTAATGTAAATGGCCTCAAATAAAACACCACCTGCAGCTGCACGCGAGCAGAACAACAGACGTGTCGATACTCGGGTGATTGATCCGCCTCAGCTCCAGGAACCCGCTCCTCTGCTGGTCGGTCCTCCGGAGGTCAGAGGTCACACAGCTGTTGGGCTTCACACAGCGGAAAACAGCTTCCTCTGCAGAAACACGCACTTTTTGTTCACTTCAAACCCTGAAGCCATCGCTCACCTCTTCAGCAGCCTCTAATCCATCGATCAGATCTGATCAGCTCCGATCGATCCGCACAAACTGATCGGAAGGAAAGTCCTGTGTGCGCCGAAGAGACGGTCCGTTCCTCGGTTCTCCACCCCGAGACCCGAACTCTGCAAACTGCAAACTGCTGCTGCTGCTGAGGAAAAACCACTCACGGAGAGATCCGCCTGCGCTGCGTTCACGGACCCGCAAAAAAACTCCGAATTCACACACGTATGTCTTCATTTCATCTTTTCACTGTAGAGCTGCAACAACATGTCGGTTAATCGATTGGTAGATGAATAGGTAACGATTTAATAATTGATTTATCATTTTAGTCATTTTACAAGCGCAAACACTTTCTGATGTTGAACGTAAAGACGTCACTTTGGGACATTTTATAAATTAAATGATTAATCAAGGATTGATAGTGAAAATATTTCTTAGTTGCAGCCGATTTTTTTCTCAGTTTTTTAAATGTCATATTTGTTTTTATGAGATGTGACTGTATCTGTTCTTTTCAGCACTTCTGATATTTTAATTAATTTAAAAAAAAAAACTCTTTTGATTCTAAAATATGTCACAAAATGATCACAGATAAATATGAAATACAAATGATTCCTTTCTCATTTATATAATAAAAGCATCACGCTGTTGACAGATGTGAAACCTGGTCTGTATTACAAAGACTATGAGATCAATGAGCGGCTGCAGGTCACAGGTCAGCTGACAACCAATCAGGTTCACCGGTTGATGCCCCGAGACGAGTCATTGATCGTTTGTTCATCTAATTTAATTTAATTTTCCCAAATTGAATAAGGCAAACAGACACAAATTCAAGCAAATATATAAATAAAATAAAGCATGTGAAGTCTATTTTCTGCATTTTATATATTTATATCAATCAACATATTATAACATGTGTCATATAAAAGCTTACAAAATTAATGGTAGCCTAATAACAATAATATAAAAATACTTTGTAAATTTATAAAATTGTTAATTAACTTTACTTGTTCTTGATGATTTCACACTTAAATCAATGTTGTATGTGCACCTTTATTGCATTTAATATTAGATTCATGTTCAGTTCCAGCAGGTTTTTAACAGAATAAATATATTTTATTTAACCTAAAAATGTGTAGCGTTATGTTTACAGCCCTGAGTTTTGCCTGCATGTGACATCTGATTATCAGAGTTGGCAGTAACCTGTAAGTCAATCATCAATCAATCAATATAAAATATTTTATATATATAAATATGTAACTCCTGTTACAAGTTTCCACAGCTGTGACATCGTCTTATCCTCCTGAAGATGTTCAGTTCATTGTTTAATAAAACAAATCACATCTGAGAAGCTGAAATGATTCCTCGATTATCAAATTAGTTGCCAATAAGTTTTCATCTTGTTGGTTCTTTAAATCGATTAATTAACTAATCGTTTCATTTGAACGCAGTAATTTTCTTGAATCCTCTCCATCTTGATAAAGTCTGACACGTTTAAACTTACAGAGATATCAGAAAATAAACACATTAGTCTCTTCTGCTGTGGTTCCTGATCGTGATTGTGCACATTCCGAGCGCACTGGAAGGCAGCATGTGTCTGACGCAGCGGTGTAATGGCGCCACCGTGCGGCCACAGTGCGCATGTGCAGGTGAAGGTTCAGGTAACAGATTCAGGTTTAGTTTCTCAACAGGAAGTTCAGCGACAATAAAGTTTAACATGAGAAACTAACAAAATGGCTTCTGTCCCCCCAGGCTAGCAGTTTCCCTCTGTTTCCAGTCTTTATGCTAAGCTAAGCTAACCAGCTTGATGTCAATCAATCTGGTGGTGGGCGGGGCCTTAATGCTGCTGATCTCTAATTGGTTGTTTAAATTACTTCAGAAACATTTCAGTGTTTCTCAACTCTGGACTGAACACACGCGCGCGCGCACGCACGCACAAACGCAGTAAACTTCCCCAAAGTTACTCGACCACTTCCTCTCTTTCTCCTCTCGGACTTCCTCCTCTTCATTAGCTCCGCCCGCCCGCCTCGCACTGAGATACAGATCCGCCGTCCCTCCCGCACACACACACACTGACACACACACACCCGGAGCAGCAGCGGGACGGAGCTGAGCAGTGAGCCCGGAGAGGAGGACTGATGACCGGTGAGTGTTTTCATCCGCCCCGGAGCTCCGGGATCAACCGAGCAGCTGAGTGTGTGTGTGTGTGTGTGTGTGTGTGTGTGTGTGTGTGTGTGTGTGTGTGTGTCTGCGCGCGCACGTGTGTTTCACCTCCCTGTCCAAACTTTTAGCGCGTCATTGATCTCTGCTCTGATTCCCGTCAGCTGATCGATCGGTTCTCCAGCGGATCAATAACCTGCTTGTGTGTTTGTTTGTTTGTTTGTTTGTTGACGCTGCTGCAGGAAACTGGACCTGAAGCGCGACCACTCCCAGAGTGTGTGCGTGTGTTCCTGTCACTCACTTCTTCTTCTTCTTCTTTAAACTTCAACATTAATTCAGTGTGAAAAGTTTGTTTTTTTTCACCAGAAGGAGAAATACTGCAGAATGTACTAGAAAGTATTGGAAGAAATTAGTAGGTATAAATACTCCCTGTGATGCTAAAGGAATATTCAGTGCTGGAGGAAGTACTGAGATCCTTAACCGGAGTAAAAGTGTTACTGCAGTAAAAGTACTAATACCACAGTGTACAAATACCCTGTTGTAAGTAAGAGTCATGCATTGAAAGTGTTACTGCAGTAAAAGTACTAATACCACAGTGTAAAAATACCCTGTTGCAAGTAAAAGCCCTGTATTTAAAGTGAACTGCGGTAAAATACTAATAGCACAGTGTACAAATACCCCGTTCCAAGTAAAAGTCCTGTATTTAAACTGAACTTCAGTAAATGTACTTATAGCACAGTGTACAAATACCCCGTTCCAAGTAAAAGTCCTGTATTTAAACTGAATTTCAGTAAATGTACTTATAGCACAGTGTACAAATACCCTGTTGTAAGTAAAAGTCATGCATTGAAAGTGTTACTGCAGTAAAAGTACTAATACCACAGTGTACAAATACCCTGTTGCAAGTAAAAGTCCTGTATTTAAAGTGAACTGCGGTAAAATACTAATAGCACAGTGTACAAATACCCTGTTGTAAGTAAAAGTCCTGTATTTAAACTGAACTTCAGTAAATGTACTTATAGCACAGTGTACAAATACCCTGTTGTAAGTAAAAGTCATGCATTGAAAGTGTTACTGCAGTAAAAGTACTAATACCACAGTGTACAAATACCCTGTTGCAAGTAAAAGTCCTGTATTTAAAGTGAACTGCGGTAAAATACTAATAGCACAGTGTACAAATACCCCGTTCCAAGTAAAAGTCCTGTATTTAAACTGAACTTCAGTAAATGTACTTATAGCACAGTGTACAAATACCCTGTTGTAAGTAAGAGTCATGCATTGAAAGTGTTACTGCAGTAAAAGTACTAATACCACAGTGTACAAATACCCTGTTGCAAGTAAAAGTCCTGTATTTAAAGTGAACTGCGGTAAAATACTAATAGCACAGTGTACAAATACCCCGTTCCAAGTAAAAGTCCTGTATTTAAACT
>NC_060172.1:5621190-5625195 GCF_021292245.1 Micropterus dolomieu
CCTGTATTTAAAGTGAACTGCGGTAAAATACTAATAGCACAGTGTACAAATACCCCGTTCCAAGTAAAAGTCCTGTATTTAAACTGAACTTCAGTAAATGTACTTATAGCACAGTGTACAAATACCCTGTTGTAAGTAAAAGTCTTGCCTTGAAAGTGTTACTGCAGTAAAAGTGCTAATAGCACAGTGTACAAATACCCCGTTCCAAGTAAAAGTCCTGTATTTAAACTGAACTTCAGTAAATGTACTTATAGCACAGTGTACAAATACCCTGTTGTAAGTAAAAGTCTTGCCTTGAAAGTGTTACTGCAGTAAAAGTACTAATACCACAGTGTACAAATACCCTGTTGCAAGTAAAAGTCCTGTATTTAAAGTGAACTGCGGTAAAATACTAATAGCACAGTGTACAAATACCCCGTTCCAAGTAAAAGTCCTGTATTTAAACTGAACTTCAGTAAATGTACTTATAGCACAGTGTACAAATACCCTGTTGTAAGTAAAAGTCTTGCCTTGAAAGTGTTACTGCAGTAAAAGTACTAATACCACAGTGTACAAATACTGTGTTCCAAGTATAAGTCCAAAATTGAAAGTGAACTGCAGTAAAAGTGCTAATAGCACAGTGTACAAATACCCTGTTGTAAGTAAAAGTCATGCATTTAAATTGTTACTGCAGTAAAAGTACTAATACCACAGTGTACAAATACCCTGTTGCAAGTAAAAGTCTTGCATTGAAAGTGTTACTGCAGTAAAAGTACTAATACCACAGTGTTCAAATACTGTGTTCCAAGTAAAAGTCCTGCATTTAAAATTTACTGCAGTAAAAGTACTAATACCACAGTGTACAAATACTGTGTTCCAAGTAAAAGTCTGATATAAGTAAATATTATAATATATAAAGAATGTACGGATACTATAGTACAACTTCAGTGAATTTAAAATGACTATGAAGTATCAGAAGCTCATGCAGTAACTGTAGAAGTACCACATGTAGTACTTTCTAATAAGGCTTCCTGTATAAACAGTGTATTTATGGATAATAAATCTTTCACTAATAATTCATACACCATTAATAAAAACCATTAATGAGAAAAACATTTAGATTGCCAGGTTGCGAAAAAATTGTGTCCTTCTCACGCTGGACGAGATGACGTCACACAGATCGTCACCGCTTGCACGCGCTCAGATGTGAATCAGAAACATCACAGTCGAACTGGACAGTTTCAGGTTTCCCAGAATGAAACAGGAAGACAGAGAGTCAGAGATGATTAGTGCTGATGTGGTGAATCATCCAGCTGTCAGACCCTTAAGACGATCATGACTCATCTTATATCCAGTGTCCTCTTGTGTTTTAGCCCAGGTTTGGTTCAGTGTCCTCTGGTGTTTTAGCCCAGGTTTGGACCAGCATCCTCTGGTGTTTTAGCCCAGGTTTGGTTCAGTATCCTCTGGTGTTTTAGCCCAGGTTTGGTTCAGTATCCTCTGGTGTTTTAGCCCAGGTTTGGTTCAGTGTCCTCTGGTGTTTTAGCCCAGGTTTGGTTCAGTATCCTCTGGTGTTTTAGCCCAGGTTTGGTTCAGTATCCTCTGGTGTTTTAGCATAGGTTTGGTTCAGTATCCTCTGGTGTTTTAGCTCAGGTTTGGTTCAGTGTCCTCTGGTGTTTTAGCCCAGGTTTGGTTCAGTGTCCTCTGGTGGTTTGGTTCAGTATCCTCTTGTGTTTTAGCCCAGGTTTGGTTCAGTATCCTCTGGTGTTTTAGCACTGGTTTGGTTCAGTATCCTCTGGTGTTGTAGCCCAGGTTTGTTTCAGTATCCTCTGGTGTTTTAGCCCAAGTTTAGACCAGAATCCTCTGGTGTTTTAGCCCAGGTTGGGTTCAGTATCCTCTGGTGTTGTAGCCCAGGTTGGGTTCAGTATCCTCTGGTGTTTTAGCCCAGGTTTGGACCAATACCCTCTGGTGGTTTAGCCCAGGTTTGGACCAATACCCTCTGGTGTTTTAGTCCAGGTTTGGACCAATGTCCTCTGGTGTTTTAGTAGTGGTTTCGTCCAATATCCTCTGGTGTTTTAAACCGGGTTTGGTCCACTGTCCTCTTGTGTTTTAAACCGGGTTTGGTCCAGTACCCTCTAGTGTTGTAGCCCAAGTTTGGACCAGAATCCTCTTGTGTTTTAGCCCAGGTTTGGTTCAGTATCCTCTGGTGTTTTAGCCCAGGTTTAGACCAGCATCCTCTGGTGTTTTAGCCCAGGTTTGGACCAATGTCCTCTGGTGTTTTAGTAGTGGTTTCGTCCAATATCCTCTGGTGTTTTAAACCGGGTTTGGTCCACTGTCCTCTTGTGTTTTAAACCGGGTTTGGTCCAGTACCCTCTAGTGTTGTAGCCCAAGTTTGGACCAGAATCCTCTTGTGTTTTAGCCCAGGTTTGGTTCAGTATCCTCTGGTGTTTTAGCCCAGGTTTAGACCAGCATCCTCTGGTGTTTTAGCCCAGGTTTGGACCAATGTCCTCTGGTGTTTTAGTAGTGGTTTCGTCCAATATCCTCTGGTGTTTTAAACCGGGTTTGGTCCACTGTCCTCTTGTGTTTTAAACCGGGTTTGGTCCAGTACCCTCTAGTGTTGTAGCCCAAGTTTGGACCAGAATCCTCTTGTGTTTTAGCCCAGGTTTGGTTCAGTATCCTCTGGTGTTTTAGCCCAGGTTTAGACCAGCATCCTCTGGTGTTTTAGCCCAGGTTTGGACCAATGTCCTCTGGTGTTTTAGTAGTGGTTTCGTCCAATATCCTCTGGTGTTTTAAACCGGGTTTGGTCCACTGTCCTCTTGTGTTTTAAACCGGGTTTGGTCCAGTACCCTCTAGTGTTGTAGCCCAAGTTTGGACCAGAATCCTCTTGTGTTTTAGCCCAGGTTTGGTTCAGTATCCTCTGGTGTTTTAGCCCAGGTTTAGACCAGCATCCTCTGGTGTTTTAGCCCAGGTTTGGACCAATGTCCTCTGGTGTTTTAGTAGTGGTTTCGTCCAATATCCTCTGGTGTTTTAAACCGGGTTTGGTCCACTGTCCTCTTGTGTTTTAGCCCAGGTTTGGTCCAGTACCCTCTAGTGTTTTAGCACTGGTTTGGACCAGTACCCTCTGGTGTTTTAGTAGTGGTTTGGTCCAGTATCCTCTGGTGTTTTAAACCGGATTTGGACCAATACCCTCTAGTGTTTTAGCACTGGTTTGGACCAGTACCCTCTGGTGTTTTAGTAGTGGTTTGGTCCAGTATCCTCTGGTGTTTTAAACCGGATTTGGACCAATACCCTCTAGTGTTTTAGCACTGGTTTGGACCAGTACCCTCTGGTGTTTTAGTAGTGGTTTGGTCCAGTATCCTCTGGTGTTTTAAACCGGATTTGGACCAATACCCTCTAGTGTTTTAGCACTGGTTTGGACCAGTACCCTCTGGTGTTTTAGTAGTGGTTTGGTCCAGTATCCTCTGGTGTTTTAAACCGGATTTGGACCAATACCCTCTAGTGTTTTAGCACTGGTTTGGACCAGTACCCTCTGGTGTTTTAGTAGTGGTTTGGTCCAGTATCCTCTGGTGTTTTAAACCGGATTTGGACCAATACCCTCTAGTGTTTTAGCACTGGTTTGGACCAGTACCCTCTGGTGTTTTAGTAGTGGTTTGGTCCAGTATCCTCTGGTGTTTTAAACCGGATTTGGACCAATACCCTCTAGTGTTTTAGCACTGGTTTGGACCAGTACCCTCTGGTGTTTTAGTAGTGGTTTGGTCCAGTATCCTCTGGTGTTTTAAACCGGATTTGGACCAATACCCTCTAGTGTTTTAGCACTGGTTTGGACCAGTACCCTCTGGTGTTTTAGTAGTGGTTTGGTCCAGTATCCTCTGGTGTTTTAAACCGGATTTGGACCAATACCCTCTAGTGTTTTAGCACTGGTTTGGACCAGTACCCTCTGGTGTTTTAGTAGTGGTTTGGTCCAGTATCCTCTGGTGTTTTAAACCGGATTTGGACCAATACCCTCTAGTGTTTTAGCACTGGTTTGGA
>NC_060172.1:5625295-5628264 GCF_021292245.1 Micropterus dolomieu
TACCCTCTGGTGTTTTAGTAGTGGTTTGGTCCAGTATCCTCTGGTGTTTTAAACCGGATTTGGACCAATACCCTCTAGTGTTTTAGCACTGGTTTGGACCAGTACCCTCTGGTGTTTTAGTAGTGGTTTGGTCCAGTATCCTCTGGTGTTTTAAACCGGATTTGGACCAATACCCTCTAGTGTTTTAGCACTGGTTTGGACCAGTACCCTCTGGTGTTTTAGTAGTGGTTTGGTCCAGTATCCTCTGGTGTTTTAAACCGGATTTGGACCAATACCCTCTAGTGTTTTAGCACTGGTTTGGACCAGTACCCTCTGGTGTTTTAGTAGTGGTTTGGTCCAGTATCCTCTGGTGTTTTAAACCGGATTTGGACCAATACCCTCTAGTGTTTTAGCACTGGTTTGGACCAGTACCCTCTGGTGTTTTAGTAGTGGTTTGGTCCAGTATCCTCTGGTGTTTTAAACCGGATTTGGACCAATACCCTCTAGTGTTTTAGCACTGGTTTGGACCAGTACCCTCTGGTGTTTTAGTAGTGGTTTGGTCCAGTATCCTCTGGTGTTTTAAACCGGATTTGGACCAATACCCTCTAGTGTTTTAGCACTGGTTTGGACCAGTACCCTCTGGTGTTTTAGTAGTGGTTTGGTCCAGTATCCTCTGGTGTTTTAAACCGGATTTGGACCAATACCCTCTAGTGTTTTAGCACTGGTTTGGACCAGTACCCTCTGGTGTTTTAGTAGTGGTTTGGTCCAGTATCCTCTGGTGTTTTAAACCGGATTTGGACCAATACCCTCTAGTGTTTTAGCACTGGTTTGGATCAGTACCCTCTGGTGTTTTAGTAGTGGTTTGGTCCAATATCCTCTGGTGTTTTAAACCGGGTTTGGTCCACTGTCCTCTGGTGTTTTAAACCGGGTTTGGTCCACTGTCCTCTTGTGTTTTAGCCCAGGTTTGGATCAGTCTCCTCTTGTGTTTTAGCACTGGTTTGGACTAGTGTCCTCTGGTGTTTTAGTAGTGGTTTGGTCCATATCCTCTGGTGTTTTAAACCGGGTTTGGACCAGTACCCTCTAGTGTTTTAGCACTGGTTTGGATCAGTGTCCTCTTGTGTTTTAGCAATGGTTTGGACTAGTGTCCTCTGGTGTTTTAGTAGTGGTTTGGTCCGTATCTTCTGGTGTTTTAAACCGGGTTTGGACCAATACCCTCTAGTGTTTTAGCACTGGTTTGGACCAGTGTCTTCTTGTGTTTGAGCACTGGTTTGTTCCAGTACCCTCTGGTGTTTTAAACCGGGTTTGGTCCAGTTTCTCTGGTGTTTTATGTTGTGGTCATAAACTGTCAGCCAATTGTAAACCAGGATATCTGTGGTATTTATAAAAGTCTTGATTTTCATGCCATAAAAACAGAGTTCAGCTGGTTCAACCAATTCAGCAGTTGGTATATAGTTTCTTCTGTGTGTCTGATAAAAAGCTGGTCAGACTGTCTCACTAAACTCTTTTCCTGGATGAACAGAGCGGTGGACAAACCCTTCCTGTTTCGGTTTCAACACAGAGCAGTTCCTCTTTGGCTGGCGGCGTCTGTTAGGAAACGCTGCGTTCGTAAGTACATGTGGAAGACTTGTACTTACATCAGCTGGACTCTCAGTAATAATATGATTGTATTTAAATGAAGACATTTGGGAATATGGTGACATCACTAAAAAGAAGAACCACAAGCAGTGAGATGGTGACACAGGTTGGAAACAAACGTATTTGGAAGAGGAAATGAAGGCGAACAGTACGATTTTTACCCAGCTGTAATCCATCCATCACAGTTTACAGACCCACTTCCTGTTTCCACTTTGACCTGCTCTTCTGACTGTGTAGTCGCAGTTTATCTGTAAAGTTTGGTATGTAACACTAACCATGTTAGCATGCTAACATGAACTTAATATTCTCTTATGTTTTAGCCCAGGTTTGGTCCAGTATTCTCTGTTGTTTAGCCCAGGTTTGGTCCAGTATTCTCTGTTGTTTAGCCCAGGTTTGGTCCAGTATTCTCTGTTGTTTAGCCCAGGTTTGGACCAGTATTCTCTGTTGTTTTAGCCCAGATTTGGTCCAGTTTTCTCAGTTGTATTAGATCAGGTTTGGAACAATGTTTTGCGTTTTTTAGCCCAGGTTTGGTTCAGTGTTCTCTGGTGTTTTAGCCCAGGTTTGGTCTAGTATTCTCTGTTGTTTTAGCCCAGGTTTGGGCCAGTATTCTCTGTTGTTTAGCCCAGGTTTGGTCCAATATTCTGTTGTTTAGCCCAGGTTTGGTCCAGTATTCTCTGTTGTTTAGCCCAGGTTTGGACCAGTATTCTCTGGTGTTTTAGCCCAGGTTTGGTCCAGTTTTCTCAGTTGTATTAGATCAGGTTTGGAACAATGTTTTGCGTTTTTTAGCCCAGGTTTGGTTCAGTGTTCTCTGGTGTTTTAGCCCAGGTTTGGTCTAGTATTCTCTGTTGTTTTAGCCCAGGTTTGGGCCAGTATTCTCTGTTGTTTAGCCCAGGTTTGGTCCAATATTCTGTTGTTTAGCCCAGGTTTGGTCCAGTATTCTCTGTTGTTTAGCCCAGGTTTGGACCAGTATTCTCTGGTGTTTTAGCCCAGGTTTGGTCCAGTTTTCTCAGTTGTATTAGATCAGGTTTGGAACAATGTTTTGCGTTTTTTAGCCCAGGTTTGGTTCAGTGTTCTCTGGTGTTTTAGCCCAGGTTTGGTCTAGTATTCTCTGTTGTTTTAGCCCAGGTTTGGGCCAGTATTCTCTGTTGTTTAGCCCAGGTTTGGTCCAATATTCTGTTGTTTAGCCCAGGTTTGGTCCAGTATTCTCTGTTGTTTAGCCCAGGTTTGGACCAGTATTCTCTGGTGTTTTAGCCCAGGTTTGGTCCAGTTTTCTCAGTTGTATTAGATCAGGTTTGGAACAATGTTTTGCGTTTTTTAGCCCAGGTTTGGTTCAGTGTTCTCTGGTGTTTTAGCCC
>NC_060172.1:5628364-5660595 GCF_021292245.1 Micropterus dolomieu
CCAGGTTTGGTTCAGTGTTCTCTGGTGTTTTAGCCCAGGTTTGGTCTAGTATTCTCTGTTGTTTTAGCCCAGGTTTGGGCCAGTATTCTCTGTTGTTTAGCCCAGGTTTGGTCCAATATTCTGTTGTTTAGCCCAGGTTTGGTCCAGTATTCTCTGTTGTTTAGCCCAGGTTTGGACCAGTATTCTCTGGTGTTTTAGCCCAGGTTTGGTCCAGTTTTCTCAGTTGTATTAGATCAGGTTTGGAACAATGTTTTGCGTTTTTTAGCCCAGGTTTGGTTCAGTGTTCTCTGGTGTTTTAGCCCAGGTTTGGTCTAGTATTCTCTGTTGTTTTAGCCCAGGTTTGGGCCAGTATTCTCTGTTGTTTAGCCCAGGTTTGGTCCAATATTCTGTTGTTTAGCCCAGGTTTGGTCCAGTATTCTCTGTTGTTTAGCCCAGGTTTGGACCAGTATTCTCTGGTGTTTTAGCCCAGGTTTGGTCCAGTTTTCTCAGTTGTATTAGATCAGGTTTGGAACAATGTTTTGCGTTTTTTAGCCCAGGTTTGGTTCAGTGTTCTCTGGTGTTTTAGCCCAGGTTTGGTCTAGTATTCTCTGTTGTTTTAGCCCAGGTTTGGGCCAGTATTCTCTGTTGTTTAGCCCAGGTTTGGTCCAATATTCTGTTGTTTAGCCCAGGTTTGGTCCAGTATTCTCTGTTGTTTAGCCCAGGTTTGGACCAGTATTCTCTGGTGTTTTAGCCCAGGTTTGGTCCAGTTTTCTCAGTTGTATTAGATCAGGTTTGGAACAATGTTTTGCGTTTTTTAGCCCAGGTTTGGTTCAGTGTTCTCTGGTGTTTTAGCCCAGGTTTGGTCTAGTATTCTCTGTTGTTTTAGCCCAGGTTTGGGCCAGTATTCTCTGTTGTTTTAGCCCAGGTTTGTTCCAGTATTCTCTGTTGTTTTAGACCAGGTTTGGTCCATTATTCTCTGTTGTTTTAGACCAGGTTTGTTCCAGTATTCTCTGTTGTATTAGCCCAGGTTTGGGCAAATATTCTCAGTTGTTTTAGTCTATGTTTGGAACAATATTCTCTTGTGCTTTAGCCCAGGTTTGTTCCAGTATTCTCTGTTGTTTTAGCCCTGGTTTGGTCTAGTATTCTCTGTTGTTTTAGCCCAGGTTTGTTCCAGTATTCTCTGTTGTATTAGCCCAGGTTTGGTCCATTATTCTCTGTTGTTTTAGCCCAGGTTTGGTCCAGTATTCTCTGTTGTTTTAGCCCAGGTTTGGTCCAGTTTTCTCTGATGTATTAGCCCAGGTTTGGTCCATTATTCTCTGTTGTTTTAGCCCAGGTTTGTTCCAGTATTCTCTGTTGTTTTAGCCCAGGTTTGTTCCAGTATTCTCTGTTGTTTTAGCCCAGGTTTGTTCCAGTATTCTCTGTTGTATTAGCCCAGGTTTGGTCCATTATTCTCTGTTGTTTTAGCCCAGGTTTGTTCCATTATTCTCTGTTGTTTTAGCCCAGGTTTGGTCCATTATTCTCTGTTGTTTTAGCCCACGTTGGACAACTGTAGAGTTGTCTGGTGATTTAGCTTTGTCCCTGGTTTGGCTGGTCACGTGATGAACATCTGTGCTATTTGAAATGTTTCTGTTAACTGTGACTATAAGGAAAATACCAGTATTCACTTAGTATTAGTAGCATTAGCTTAATATTTTTTCTCATTTTTGTCCCCCACCTGGTCGAAGTTGTAAATGTGCAGTACCTCTTTTTGTCTCATAGCTCCAATTTTAGAGATTTTCCCATCAGAGCATCAGCTGCAGGACGGCTCGGTTCCTCTGTGGGTCAGACTCCTCCTAAACCAGCAAAACTAAATAAAAATAGAGAGAAAGACCACAGCTGACAAGACGAAACCAAAGCTTTTAGTTCCTGAAACGCTGACAGTAAAAACCATGAAGGAGACGACAAGCTGCCCATTTCTCTCTGGGGCCAAAGCTTTTATTTCCCTCAACTCCACAGAGAAAAGGCTTCTATTAGAGACGTACTTTATTTCTAATTTCCCTGTTTTCTAAGTGTATTTGATGATATTTAAGGACAAAGCCTCCCTGTTTTCTAATCTGCACCTCTTTGAATTTGCGGTTGATACAAACTCGACCCTTCCTCCGTGTTTACCCAGTGACTTTATAAATTCAGCATGAATGCATGTCCACGTCTTCCTCTGCACTCAGCTCAAAACACTTTCTCAGTTGTTCTCACTGATTCATTCTAGTCGCTTCTACTTTGGCTGAATCTCAACACATCCAACCCGGCTGGCGCTCAAAGGGTTATCCCTCCCTACCAGGAAAGGGAAGGCACAACCCCTTCCTTTCCTGGTAGGCTTTTAATTTGAAACTCCTGGAACTGTTGAGTTTTGAGCAGAGTGTGACATGATCATACTAAATTTACCAGTGGCCTCTTTAATTCCTGCAATTGAAAACAAATTGGGGCAATGGGACTCAGACTTGGTTCACCCATCTATGGATGGCTCCCTCTGGGTTTGGAGTGACTTGCTGCCCCCCAATTGAAGGTGTTCAAGTATCTCAAAGTCTTGCTGACCAGTGAGGGTAAAAGGGGATGAGCGGCAGACGCCTCCGCAGATACAGGACCACAGTGCCAATCAGTCTTGCCCGCTCAGGTGTTGTTGTGTTAAAACTCTTAACAGCGCGTGCCAGTAAAGGTAAGAAGGACCCAGATCAAATCTCTGCCGCTGTGCTCAGGTAAAGCAAACACGGAAGTGAAGTACTTCCTTGTGCATAGAACAGCAGCTAAGTCGGAGAGCAGCTGTCCTGTCGGAGTATGTAAATGAGGAGTTAGAGTTTCATGAGAGGTTGTCTACTAATGTGTGTCTGCAAGTGTGAATGCAGTGTTATGGCCGAAATACATGGTATTTTTACCCTCTACAGACTCCGTCTTTGTAGCGTGTGGTCGCGCGCCAGCTTTACTTTGAGAATATTTCGTTTTTGAGTGATAATGCAGTTGGAGGTGATGGGTCATTGTATGTGACATCGTTAGAGATAGGTTAAAGAGCCCGATCCTTCACGTCAAACTGGTATCCCATCAGGATCATCCTGGACAACTTCCCGACACGTCCAGCTGGTTCAAGAAAAATGGGATGTTTGCTACTTTTTGCTAGCAGATTCATAGGGTTAGGTGTCCAAACTCTTAGTTTACGGCACCTTAGAGCGCATTAATAATTAATGGTGTTTATTTATATAGGAAGTAGTGAATGAGTGAAACAGGGAGTGATTTTGGACCCTTTTGAGGAGATCTTGGGTCACTGAGTCAGAAAGTAGTTTTATGTTATCTTCTTTCTTATAAACCAAGTTTGTTGATATGCTCTAAACACTACAGTTCCCATCAGTCTCAGCAGCCGTTGCTATTGAGCGGACTCCATCTAGAGCTGTAACATCAGAGTTGTACATTGTTCAGCTTGTAGTATCTCGGTGCTGCGTTCCAAATACTTTGTCTTTTTACCTTCAGGACGTACTGCAGCGGCCATCATAAAGCGTGCGCTGCCGTGCAGAGGAAGCATGCAGACTGCAAAATTAGGCCAATGCCTCGTACTTTTGGAATACCAAGCTTGCCTTCCTATGTATTGGGACATACTAAATATTTTTCTGAGTAGTATGGGACTATGGTATAGCATACGCACCCATGCTTTGACAGCCCCGCCCGCCGGCCTGCTGTTATTCCCCCTAATGATGATTCATGTAAATATGTTCATGCCTCCAACTTATTTATAACGTTCCATGCTAATAATTAACTGGCAATAAAATTCAGCAGTGTATGTGTTTGTTTCAGATTCACACTTCGATCACACACACACACACACACTTAGAGGAAGGCTGCTTTTACACAATGAATGTGTCATTTACAGCCTGCTATTACTGATCTCGATTCTTCTTCCTCTTTTTTTCTCAATGTGTTTTCTCTTCTTTCTTTCTCTCACAGTCGTTGGTTTCAATGGACAGCTAGGACGCTGCATCACTTTGGTCTGGTTCGGTCAGATCATGTAGAAAATACTTATTACTTACTTACTTATGTTCAAAAGTAGCTGAATAAAAACTTGACTTTGGCCACCAAGGAGCATGATGTCCTTTATACAGACTGTAGTTTCTTTGTGTTAGTAGAGAGAAGTCGAGGATTTTCCCGTTCACTTCAGTACAGTTTAATCTCAGCATCGTCTAGTGGGCGTTAGAGGAACTGCAGCCGAACGCTTCCGCTCTGACTCAAACAGAAGTGATGTCGGCGTTGGGAAGCCATTTATTAAGTAACATTAAGCTACTTTCAGTGAATATAATTAGACTGCATGTGTTGAAACTGGCTGACGCCCTTCTGAACCGGACAGTCACACATCACACCTCTGAGTTCCGGCAGTTTTCTTCACAGAAGTTGCTGCTTTATTTCAACATGAAACCACAATGACATTTTTCTACTGAAAGCTTCCTTTTTTCCAACTGCATCTGAGTTACAAAAGGACATCGTTACAACACGTTAAACGTCTCTTTCATTCTTCTTCAGTGTCTCTGGGTCTAAATGTGGGATTTTTTAACAATAAGAAAACTAACTTTAAGTTATTGATCTGCAAAGGTCAGAGGCCACATTTCTCCTCCCTGTCCACCCTTTAACAACGAAGGAGAGTCAGCAGGGTAAAATGAAAGACTGTGAGATCAGAGGTTAAAGCTTCCAATAGCAGTGAGATCAGCCGACCTCCGCCCAGAGAGGGGGGGGGGGTCAGCGTCCCCAGGGTCTGGGCTGAGCCACTTTCTCTATCCAGACATCTGGAGAGAGACACTGCAGAGTCACTATTTTGTTGTTGAGCACAGAGTCCACCGTGATCATGTTCACGTTTTATATTTTAATCACCGCTGTTCTCTTTCTTCTTCAAGTCCAAGTTCTGCAGCACATATGTGTCCACTGACTCGAATACTGAAACTCAGACTGAAACACTGAAACGTGAAACAGGCACACAAACTAGCACAGAGGGAGGACGCTCTGTCGCTGGTTTACAGAGGTGCTGCTCAAACTGACTGATCCCCAGCTCTGCTGAGCTGCAGGGTTATGTTTCAGAGAGCGAGGTGGCGACTTCAACATTAACTTATGACTTAGACACGACCTGTACGGCTTGAACCTGACTCGGACACGACCTGGACACTGGCGATTCAGACTTGGCCATGGTGACTTGGACATGACATCAGGGACTCAGGCATGACTTGGACATGACCTGGACAACTTGAACCTGACTTGGACACAATGTGGACCACTTGAACATGACTCTGGTGAATCAGACATGACATCAGGGACTCGGGCATGACTTGGACACAATGTGGATGCACTGGTCCCTGCGGCGGAAACGTAGCGAGTTCCTCTAAAGGTTCCTGGTTCCGGGGTAAAGTTCCTGTCGGGTTAATTCTCGTTGACCAGCTGCTCACATGGCTGCACAGTGGAGCTCCTGATGCTGCGAAGGGTTAAAAACAGAGAACGGATTTCACTGTGTGTTGTACAACTGTCTGACAATAAGACTGGATTTGTTGTTGTTGCTGTTGTGTCTCAGGCTGATGCAGAAGAAGGAAAGGAGACACAAAGAGACGTAGACAATCTGTCTTTCTGTCATGTAAATAAACGTGTGTGTGTGTGTGTGTGTGTGTGAGATAGCATCTCTGCTTTGTTTGGAGACCGTTTCCTTTTGCAGCGATGATTTCCATAAACACAAATACTGATGGCGGATACTCTCTCGCCCACTCTCTCTCCCTGCAGTCAGACGATGGGACGTCACGTGTTTCTGAAAAAACTGTGTTAACTGAAGGAAACTTAAGGGTCTCTGGCAGCTGGACGAGCCAACAAATCAGATTCACTGCAGGTAAACTCAGACAGGTAACTGCACTTTATGTTTCTCACTAAATAGTCTGGAACATTGGGCCTCGTACCCACAGATCCGGGCTTCAGCGCCACATCTTTTCTCTTATTTAGAATTTTCTTTGAGGTACGAACGAAATCCATTTGAGTCGTACGAGTTGACTACAGTCTCACATCGTAACGTGAAATCGATCACATATTTGGCGTTTAAACAACTATATTCCCGCATAAAAAAACTACTATATGTGACATCAGTATCATCAATTACAGTTTTGAGTTTTCTCCTCCAACATTTCCACTTTGTGGCGGCGAAATGCATTCTGGGATACCTGGCTATCCGAAGTCCACACAAGTCACCACCGATGCAGGCTTCATAAAACAGGCGGAGCGAGAACACATCCGGGTATCTGACTGTACTTGGCTAGATGCAGACTTTTGAATTGGAACAGTACTTTGGCTGCGACTGATGACGTTTCACAAGAACAAAAAAGAACGCAGATTGAGAGAAACGGCTGAAGAGTCTCAACAAAGTCGGCAAGTTGCTGCCAATAACAGACAAGCAAGCACACATCCCTGGTAGACGACTCTGTGAGGTGAACGCCATGTTTCTGCTGTGTTCTTCGTGATCGTAGTGACGAAAGGTCAAACGGTTTCCTCCGTGAGCTGTAAACTCCTGTCTGCAAGTGTTAAAAACTCTGCGCACAGTTTCTGCTTCTGATAAACCTTCGAAGACATGAATCTGCTGCTCACGCTGGACTCTCCTGGATCATATTTCAGGTCTCACCTGGACCTGAACACCAACACAGACTCTTTTATCTTCTTACAACTCGCTTGTCTTGATTGCACTGTTTGTTAAAGAGGTGGTATTCTGCTTTTCGGCCTTCTTCCCTCTCCTTTATTGAGTTTATATCTTTTTTGTGCATGTAACAGGTTTGCAAAGTGAAAAAGCCCAAAGGGAGTTCCCTTCTCTCACAGAAAACTCTGCTCTGAACTGAAAACAGCTTGTTTGTAGTCCAGCCGCTTCGTGTCATAACGCTCGCCAAGCCACGCCCTCAGAAACAGCGAGCTGCAGCACACAGCTCTCCTCTCCCTTCCAAACACTAGCTACCCTCCAGGCAGTCAGTGGACATAAAGTTGTTCCTGTGATGTAGAGACAGAGCTCAGTTAAAACTTTATGGATACAGATTAATAACTCACCGCTCTGAAACTCTCGCTCCAGTCCGTGTTGCCGAGCCGGTCGGCAACACGTACGGCTGAACCCGAGCCGTTTACCGGCTTCTCGCTGACCCGCCCTACTCTGCTTCTGATTGGCTAGTAGTCCTTAACTAGGAACTGCGCATGTACAACTCCCAACAAAGATCATTTTGAGACAAGATGTATCACTCCATAGCTAAAACAAAGCCTTCAACACAGGGTGAAAAGAGGAGCTGCAGTAATGTGCAGGATGACAAAAATATGGTATTTTTTGCTGCTCTTTAAAGGTACCTGCTCTGGTACAACCTCTAAATAAGAATGAACCTGAAAATGAGCAGAATACCACCTCTTTAAGGTATTTATCCCGTTGATGCCGTACGTGCTAACAGCTCATACTAGTTTGTATTGTTACTCGCGGACCTCTTACTTTACTTATATTTGCATGTTGTTCCTCAAATGTGCGTGGCTTTGGATAAAAGCGTCTGCCAGATGACTAAATGTGAATGTGTTGCAGGTTGCTGAAGGGTCAGAGGTCATCATGCAGAGTATAAAGTGTGTGGTTGTGGGCGACGGTGCTGTGGGGAAGACCTGCCTCCTCATCTCCTACACCACCGGAGCTTTCCCCAAAGAGTACATCCCCACGGTGTTCGACAACTACAGCAGCCAGGTGTGTGTCCGCTTCAAATGTCTCGTTTTGTTTGATCAAATGGTCAAAAACCCAAAAGTAATTCAGTTTACTGTCATACAAGATGTGGAAAAGCAGCAAATCATCACAATTTAGCAGCTTGAACTAGTGAATGTTAATAAACGAAAACAATATTGATAGATAGATTTCCGAGGTTGCTATGAACCAAACAGTTTTGTAAGTGTGTGGTGCGTTCAGGTGACGGTGGACGGCAGGATCATCAGTCTGAACCTGTGGGACACGGCGGGTCAGGAGGAGTACGACCGGCTGAGGACGCTGTCCTACCCGCAGACCAACGTCTTCATCATCTGCTTCTCCATCTCAAGCCCCGCCTCCTACGAGAACGTCAAACACAAGTGGCATCCAGAGGTCAGAGATCAACATCTAATTAAAGAGGCAGACATTTATTTAAACAACGTTTTAATGGTTAACTGTTGTTCGACCTTGTATCTGTGGTTTTTTGATGTCTTATAAGCGTTGATCGATCAGGATGAGGGCGCTGAAATTTCCACAAATTGATTAATAAATGAAACCTTAAGGACAGCCGCAGCTTTTAAATTATGACACATCAGGGTCTTGATCACCTGAGGCCTTGGACACCTTCAAATAGTTTATTGTGTCAGAAAATTTATTTATTTATTATCTTCTTTTCTTTGGCTTTGTGGTTTATATATATCATGTAAAAAAGAAACATTATTTGCTTGAGCCTTACTGGACGGGATTTAACAGTTTGTATAAAGGTAACAAACATCCACCAGCTGTTTAAAGTCTTTATGCTAAGCTAAGCTAACCAGCTGCTGTCTGTAGCTTCATATAGCATACATCAGAGCATTGAACTCTGTCCGTGTTCAACAACAAACAGGTCAGAGTTATGTTCCTGTTTTCATCTAAAAGTGGGAAAACAAGAACACCCAAAAGTTTTATTTCTGCTTTATGTAGATGACACTCTGCTCACGGTGTAAAACTATCTAAACTAAAGTTACATGTTAAAGATTTCTGAGGAGAATATTGTTCGTGGCCCGTGATGGACAAGTTACTCCCAAAATGTACTACATTATAGATCACTAGTTACTGTCATTTGAGAGTAATTAGTTATATTACAATATTACTGTCTCTGAATTGTAATGGTTTACACTACTTTTGCGTTACTTTTGGGTTCCTTACACTGCTGTTTAATGGGCGCATGATTCTGATAGTAAGCTGTGCTGCATAGGGGGGATCTAGTGATGTGGATTGGCCAGCTAAGAGCCGAGCTCCCCCGTAGTTTGCACCCTGCCTCCAATCTCGACCACCGGATTTCCTCAACAGGAATTAACGACACTCTGTTACTCTTGGATTTGTTTTTCTTCTGCTGAAATGTTTCTTGGTGTTGGTGAATTATTAAAAAAACAAAACACCACTTAATCTCGGGTTAAAATGCATTGTAACGCGCGTTACTGAGATTCTTAATGGGTATAATATTACTGATTTTATTTTAGTAATGTGTTATATTACTGTGTTACAGCAAAAAGCAATACATTACTGTAATTATATTACTTTTGTAACGCATTACTGCCAACACTGTTCGTGGCAGATATTAAACTTTACAATATAACCATAAAGGGATTATTATACCAGAGATACAGAAGGCTGAGCGCTGTAATGATAACGAACAGCAGACTTTATTTACTTTATGTCTCGAATAACGCACTTGATCGCTCCTACGTTAATAACAGTCCACAGTCTGATCAATGATGAACCGGACAGTTTGTTAACGTTCATTGTCCCACATTTCTTCTTGGTGTTGGTGTCCATGCGCACGGCGGACAAAGCAAAATGACAGAACACGAATAAGACTTTAGTGTATTTGATTACCAATTTCAAGATGAAGACAGGAGAACGGTAATAATCTGCTGAACGAACGTCCTGAAATCTCTGCAGGAAAGAAGAGAAACCTAAAGTATATAGTTTGTAGTTGTTCACAGTTTTTTTTCTTGTTTTTCTTGTTCACCCTCAGGTTTCTCACCATTGTCCCGGCGTTCCCATCCTCCTGGTCGGCACAAAGAGCGACCTCCGGAACGACGGCGAGACTCAGAGGAAGCTGAAGGAGCAGAACCAGACGCCCGTCACCCACCAGCAAGGCGCCGCCCTCGCTCGTCAGATCCACGCCGTCCGCTACATGGAGTGTTCGGCCCTCAACCAGGATGGCATAAAGGACGTGTTCGCCGAGGCCGTGAGGTCCTTCCTGAACCCGCAGCCCACTGTCACCAAGAAGCCCTGCGTCCTGCTGTAGGACCGAGCCTCGACCCCCCTCTGGGAACCTCCCCGGGGCCGGTTTGAGTCGGGCTGATTCAGTCGCTGAACTGCCTGAGAGACAGTTTGCAAGATTTATGCTAAAATGTTGTTTTTTTAATGTTTGGTTAGAATTTTATCTTTGAAGAATTAGACAAAGGTAATTTAAATATTTCTGGCAAAAGAAGAGTTTTAATTCAGACCATCTTCACCTTTGATACAAATCCATTTTCAGTTCAAAGTTCAATGTTTTTATTTTGCTTTTTTAAACTTTCCCGTTCTCGATGAAACCACAGCTCACAACTTTTTTCCATCTTTTTCTCCCACTTCACTCTAAAAAACAAGGTTCACTTCATCCAATCACAGCCGCATGCAGGAGATGTAACAACAACAGAAAGTTATTGTAGTAATTGTAGTTTAATTGGTCCGCTCGCCAACACGGTGACCGACTGCTCAGGGAGGAGATTAAGATCATTTAATACTAGGGATGTTAAGAGAACCGATACTTCGGTACCAAGTCGATGCCATATTTCTGAAAACATCATGGTACTAGTTTTTCTACAGTACCGTAGGAAAAGTGCAGCTGCAGCTCCGCCGTCGTGTTGGGAAACCGGGGTGCTTAATATCTAACATTGGTCAGTTTTGGCAGCTGTTACCTTCCATAGCTCCGTGTCAAAGCCTTGATCTCTCCCAATGTTGGAGAACTTTTAATTTAGGCAGACGTTTTACAGTTCTGATCAACTCGAAATCATCAAAGATGTCTGTCCGACATGGACCATCTTCAAAGTGCAATACGATCCATTTCAACTGTCAATAACTGTTTTTGTCTTTCAATATGAATATCTCAAGACATTTCACACCTTAGAGTTTGTAGAAAAAAGTTAAGAATTAATGTATTAAAGGAGACCTATTATGCTTTTCCACATTTTATAACTTATCTACAGTGTTATAATGTTAGATGTTCATGTTAAACACGGCCAAAGCTTCAAATAATGAGGTTAAAGTATTCAAAAGAAATCCCTGTGAGCAAAAACCTCAGATTTCTGTTTTGAACTGCTTTTTCTACCTTATTTTACGACACAAAAAGTAAAGTAAGCGCACCATAAAACGTAGTGTGCGTGTGCAGTGTGTGACAGAACCATCGACTGTATGATTGATAACAGCTGATACGCGCACATTAGTTTCTATCATTGATAAGTAATAGCTACTCCTGCCAGACAGTAAAGTGGACTAAACTTTACAGTGTAGTGATGTTAACAAAGCATGTCGTTAGTGAACACTGCAGCCGGTCAGTTTTTGGTTGTCATGGTAATGTATTACGTCCGACTATTAACCACACCCCCATTCTCTGTTTGAGAAAGAACGGCAGTTTAAACTGGCTGGAGGGGCTTTAAAGAGACAGGAGCATCTACAGCTTGTTTCAGACAGAGGCTAAAATGAAGCCCTACATGAAGAGTCAGTATAAGACAATATTTTTTTTAGAACTTCAATCATGCAAAGCTGCCATAGAGGAGTCACAGAACTACAATATAGGACTGGAAAAGAAGTTTAATAGATCTCCTATTATAAAGTACAGCGTTCTCATTTCCAAATATATTAACATCACACTACTATCTATCCTGGACATCATGTGTGTTGAAAGACATGGGATCTATTGTTTGGTTTTATTTTTTTACTGTGGTATCAAATTAGTGTTGAGAATCGTGGAATTTCACTGATATCGGTATCGACTACTAAATTTCTGGTATCCTGACGTGAAGAGCAATTTCAGTCAAAAATCACATTCCTATCTCAGATGTCCGTCAAACAGTCCAGATGTGAGCTTAGAAACCAGAGAGAGACGCTACAGAACTTCCCTGAGAATGTTTTTAAGTTCTTCAGTCTCACAGTACCCCAGTGATCACTGGCTGTACATCCATGCTAACTGGGGCTGCTAACAGCAAATTCAGCTACTTTTATAGGGCCAATTTGACTAAATGTAAACACACACAGGCTAATCTGTGCTGTTTTTAAATGAATTTGCATCAGTGTGAAGATGGTCTGAGAGGACGGGCGGGTCGAACAGGAAGCAGCTCTGGTGGAGTCACGGACTCATGTAAATAGAAATAAGGAAGTTAAAGAAATGGTTATTGATACTGAGAGTTTCACTGCAGACAGACACAATAAGACAGTGTTTACATGCACATTAATATATATTGTCCACTCAGCATTGTTGCATGTGGCATCGCTCTCCTGACGCTCGAAACATTTTTAAAAAGCACTGAAAAACACGTCGGCAAACATGAAAAGCTCAGAGGGAAATAATTCTCTTAGTGTGCTAATCCTGTAACAAAGGTTTTCGACACACTGAAGGACTGACACATTTTAGTCGGGAGACGGTATCAGGTACGTAAAAGTGCGTTTTCAGGAAAAGGGCCACTGTTTAGTTTGACTCTCGTGTAAAAGCTGGGAGTCCACTGACGGACAGCAACACGTCAGCCAAAGGCCGTGAAGAAGAAGAAGTAGGTGTAATGACTGCAAGCTTTAAAATCTGAGAATGTTTTATGAGAAACGATATGTTGGGTAGAAGATACACATTGTGTGTTTTAGTGAGAAACCCTGAATGTAAACAACTTTGCTTGTTTACAAGAAAACATGAAAGAGCAACATGCTAATGCTAACATGGCTAAAAACAATAGCTGTGCCCCAATTCGGATACTCAGTACACTAACATGCCGTACACTGTGTACAATAGGCATTCACTTGCGTAGTGTGTAAATGTCGACAGGGTAGTGTCTTATCAAATCGAACATAGCTGTTGAGCACGAGCACTAACCCGAAACGACGATCACAAGGTTCGATAGATTCTTCTTCTTCATTTTAACGGCGAATTGTAACCTGGCGGGTCATTATCACGACTGTTCTCCGCAAAAATATCTGCAGACTTGTTTGCTCACTTGACTGTAATTAAATTTTATTAAAAAAAACAAAACAAATGTACTGATACATTTATAATCGCAGCCGCTGCAGCGTCATTGGTCGCGCTACGTAGCCAAGATGGCGACCGTTGAGGGTGAGATGTGTCCAGCGTTCCACACTCAACCTTTTTGAGCATTATGAGTACACCATTTGGGCACTTTGGCACACTTGTCAACGAGCTAAGTGCATCTGTAATTCACGTTAACTCTGTAACGGGGATGCTAATTTTGGCTAGCGACAAACAGGCTTAAAACAAAACGTACTTACTGGAAAAATGAGCAGCCGACTCCTGATAAGCTTTAATGCCGCTGGTTAAATGTACACAGAGCAGTGTATGGTAGAGACTTGTCAATTAGCTTGTAGCCCCGCCCTAAAGCCTCCCCTGCTTTCTGGTCTATTTTCCTCTAAATGGGACCATAATTTACTAAATGAACATCATGCTGTGTTGAAGAAGACTTGAAACTAGCGACTGAGACCATAAACTCATCAGGAAAGTGTTTACTGAGGGAATAAATCAGCTCTATACAATCACACTTCTTTCTGCAGCCAGTGGAGTCGCCCCCCTGCTGGCTGCTAGAGAGAATGCAGGTTTAAGGTGCTTCAGCATTGGTTTCCACTCGGCTTGGTGTGAACACATTTATACACTCAAAGTAGTAAGTACAGACGCAAATTGAGACACAGTAAATATCTAGCAAGGTCTGTTACCAAAGCTGTTCAGCAGCCTCCAATTTTTCACAATGATTAAATTTAATTTACTTGTAAACTTAAATGTGATTATTTTTGTTGATGATTTTGTTTTTATTTACTGTAGTTTTATTTAAATGTGACAATACATTTAAAACATGTTTCATACTGCACATCTGCCTACTGTTGTTTTTCCCCCGCCAACGGTGTTACCCATAATAAGCAGCAGCGGTTTGAGCATGTCAGCATGCTCAAAACAGAGAGCCTAAGCCCCTCCCCTTCTGGTGGACCACCATGAGACCTTATTTCAGAAATATTAGAATAGTATAGATAAATAAAACAATAGAATATGTAGATTAGTCAACTGGGAGAGAAAACTGTTTTTATCCGTTTAGAATTGTGTCCTGAATAACACATATGATGTTTGTAAGTTTAAAAGATAATTTAAATCAAGAAGGTTGCAGTTTGTTGTAAAAGTGTTAAGACTGTGAAAATACGTAATTATTATTCAAAACCACAAACTCAAAAGTAACGTATGTGACGTCATAACTCTTTCACTCAATGACTGAAGCTAATGTTACTGAAGCTAATGTCACTAAAGCTAAAGTTACTTAAGCTAATGTTACTGAAGCTAATGCTACTGAAGCTGATGTCACTAAAGCTACAGTTACTGAAGCTAATGTAATGTTTTTTGCAGGTATACTGTATTCTAATGTTTTTTAACATGTTAGCATGCTAACATTAGCTAATTAGCAGTAAACACAGAGTACAGCTGAAGCTGTTGGAAACCTCATTTGTTCTGCAGGTGTTTGGTCATAAACCACAAATTAACATGTTGAACTGATGATGGCGCTAAAGTCAGGGGATCATAAAAGTTATTACAGTTCAACTTGAGGGGAACATTTAGGTACACTTAAAGTTTCACAAATTCATGGAAAAGAGATTTAATATTCAAAGGTATGATTTGAGATGAAGGTTCTGGATTGCCTGTGCTGCTGTTGTGTGAAGCAGTTTTATTCAGGAAAATAAAGTTGGGGGAAGTGAGTTTAATAAATGACCAGTAGACAAAACAACTTCCCCAAACGATGAAAGGACTCTTGTGGTGTCAGATAACAAAATAATCATATCACAAACCCACCAGGGGTTGTTCTCACAAAGGATCTAATTTTACCAGCCACAAAAACAGTTTTGAAAAAATCCAAACATATTCAATTTATAAACGTAGAAGCCTGAGAAAGAGCTGCAGCCAGTGAATGTTTTGGTATTTTGGTTTAAAAAATGACTTTTAACGAGTAATCAGTTATCAAAGATGCAGATACATTTTTTGTCAGTCTACTAATCATTTAATCAATTCTACAAGACAAAAGAAGAATTTCACATAGTGTGGAGGTTCAAGAGATTCACTAGCTTAATATGAGTGAGAAAGAGCAGCTATAGTAGCATTAATTATGCTAACGCAAACAACACAACGCACTACAGTAGTAACAAATTTGACAAAACTGCAAGTTTCTCAACACATTAACGTCAGCAAACACAAGCTACACACAAGTAACATTTTAGCATTAATAAAGAGTAACGATAGCATTAAAAAAAAGGAATGTTAGCATTAACAAAAAGTAACATTAACACCGTAAACAATTCATGTTAGCATAAAAAACAGTGTTGTTAGCATAAACAAAATGGAACATTAGCACAAAAACCAGTAATTATAAAAAACAAAAAGTAGTTGGCATTAAAGGAACGTTAGCATAAAAACCAACATTACCATAAATAAAATCAAGTTACTATAAAACCCAGCAATGTTAACAAAAAGCACATTACGGCTGTGCCGCGGTTGCCAGAGCTAATCACGGCCCAATATAGTCAATACTCTTGAGTCCACCAGACGCAACCACAGCGTGTCTCAGAAGTGGCTCTCTGCGCCTAAGAGAAGAGGTAGCAGGTCTATTTTTGCTGCTAGTTGCGTCACAGAACAGATCGAACCAGGCAGGAAGTCAGACACAGAACGGCAGAGAGGATCCAGTCAATTTTCAAAATAAAACACCCTGTGGAGACTCCTGATCGTAAAACAACAATAAACACGGTTAAAATGAACACCAAACAAAATAATTTAACTACATAGCCTATGTAATCACAGTAGAAATACAAAATTACCAAATCAACAAAATCTAAACATGTCAGCAAAATCAGACGCTCTGATTCTGAAATGCTCCCTGCGGGAAATGCAGGCTGAAGTTGACGGAACAAAACGGGGTCACAGAGAGCTGTGGAGAAGGTAGAAGAAGCACAAAAAGGACAAATTGGTGGGGGTGGTTCATCCCAGTTAGGATGTAGTTGATATAAGTTTGGAAACTGCTGCTCTAAGTTGAATGAATTCTGTAAAGATGACTCGTCACTTGCAAACAGGTTATGTTTCTTATGTTCAGTGTAACAGAGAACCTTCACTGTGACCTGTAACTCCAGCCAGATAAACGTAGTGAATAAGAAGCGTCTGAACTAGGCTGAAGAAGAGAACAGAGCAGTTTGTTTTAGTTTGGCTTTGTGAAGTTGGAGCTGCAGAGTTTCAGGATGTCGTCTTTTCCTCCAGAGCGTCTCCTCAGAGGCAGGAGCCACTTCCTCTTCCTGTCCCTTGTCTTGGCTCCACATTTACACGAGAACGCTCCAAACGGGGTTCTTGTTGTGCATATTTTACTACAATGACTGTCTCCCAGTATGCATCTCACCACATCCAGTAACAAAGGAGTATATGAGACCTTTTATTTAACAACTATATTATTTATTAGTATTCAACAATATTTAAAACAAGATTCAGTTTTTAGATTTCTTTAAGTGAGAAATTTCTTCAATTTATCAAAGTAGTCTCTCTTAACTAAGTATTTTTACTGAAGTACAGCTTTAATTACTAGTTAATTTACACATTGAGATTTTCACACACAGCTGAAACCATCAGTCAATTAATCCATAATTGGACAGAAAATTTGGTGTAAAACAACTGATGTTTCAGCTTCTCTCATGAAGATCTGCTGGTTTTAATAACGTTGAGCTTTGGACTGTTGGTTGGACACAACAAGCGTTGTGAAGGTGTCACTTTGGGCTGTGGGTAACTGTGACGGCAGAATCTCTACAAACCAAACAACTGATCAGTCTGATCATTTGTGACTCGGGAGAAGTTAAAGACACAAAACGTCCATCGAGGGAGAAAGTCAACAAGATGTCAGACACAAGAGGCCGCGGTTCACTTTCTGTTTCCAGTCAACATTGGTTTCTTTTATCCACCACTGTTCACCAAACATTCACTGTAGTGGTGTTATATTGTTCACAAAGAAAGCTAAGCAAAATCTTCATTTGGTGCAATTATACACAAAGTCAATGCAATGACATGAATAATATCAAATTTGAGTTGGGCGACGCAAATTATGCAAACATGTGAAAAATGTGCTCGTCTGCAGCAGCAGCGAGCTGCTGAGTTTCCATCCCCCACTGTCGTTATTGACTGCAGCGGGTCCTGAAAATTTAGCCTCGGTACTGATGGACTACCTGGTGAGTTCTGCAAATGTGTGTCTGTTACTTCATTCCAGCTATCGGTTGTACTTTACAATGAGACAAGTTAGCATAGCATAGCTTGATCGATCCAACTCCTTTCAGAAAACAAGCCTTTTAAAAGATGTTTGCTTGTCATCTTGAGAATAGACTGAACAAAACATGAAATCATACTTTTAACTAACTGGCATCATGATATTATTTTGGCATCCTTTGATTAATTTATTTATAAAATCACAGTCATTTGTTTATTTTGGGTTCATACCGCTGTAGTAAACCAGATTTATGGGCGACTATTTGAGGGTTATGTTTACTGTGAACAGTAATAATGCATCAGGAACTTTCTATGGGAACGCGCCATCAGATTCAGGTTTATTTTGAAACTGTGCTTTGTAGCAGTTTGCTAACAGCAAATATGTTAGCCCCATGCTGCTGTAGTTACCACATGTGGCCACAGAGGGCGCTGCTCAGCAGAAACAACAGACTCACTGTACCTGTGACGTCGGCCTTCATGTGAATCACAGCAGTGTGAACTGTTCCGACGGCAGGATGACAAACTGATTCTGATTCACTCCGTCAGCGTTTCTGACTCACTGAAGGATTTTTAACTTCACAGTCATCGAAACCAGGCTACCTGAGTCAGCAGAAACACAAGAGAAGAAGAAGAAGTGTGACATCACAGTGTGCGCTTCTGCCTCTGTCTGTGTTTTTGTTTTTTGTCATTAAGAACATTTGATTAAACTGCTGTGACACAGCCTTTTGTTACTATTTTCATGGGGACATCTTACTGACATAATGCTTTTCATTACCCTTAACCATCACAACTACAGCTAACCTTAACCCCCTACATGTCGCTGACATACTGTCTCCTTGTCACTTAAAATAATTAAATAAGGTACAATAATAAATTTTCAAAAGTCGTATATGTCAATCCATTTATTAACATAATAAAAAAAAATCTTCAACAATAAAATTTTAACTAAAATCAGTTTCTATGATTACACGCTGTGCCTCACGGTCAAAAAACATGCAACACACTGTGCACCACACCATTATCCCTTGTCTTAAGTAGACTTGTGGCAGAACACAGTGCCACCCCAATGGCTCCAACACTTACTCCTAAACCATCACAACTACATGCCTAACCCATAGATTGTACATAAGAAGTGGACGTAGTCATAGTGACGTCACCCGTTGGTTTGTGGACTGCCGTTTTGAAGCCTTGAGTTTAGCCGATAGGGCGCTGCCATGTTGAGTTTTTGCAACCAGGAAGTGCCCAGAATTGACCATATTTGGACAAGACGGCGGAGCTAATGGCCATGTGTGGAGCTAGATAGCTTGCTTAGCTAGGTGCATTTGTAATTCATTCAATTTAACTGATAACTTTGTGTAGCGAACAAAAGGCTTAAAACTAAATGTACTCACCAGAGAAAGTGAACAGCCGACTCCTAATAAGCTTTTTCAACGCCGTTGGTTAAATTTACACAGCGCCGTGGGTACGAGTCACTCTAGCCTGATTGACAGGTCGGCATGGTAACGACTTGTAAATCATAGATAATCCCGCCATGAAACATACTCTGCTTTGTGGTCTATTTTAAAATAATTGGGACCATAATTTACTAAATGAACATCATGTTGTGTTGAAGAAGACTTGAAACTAGTGATTCATCAGGAAAGTGTTTACTGAGGTAATTGACCCTTTGATAAGCCCCGCCCCCCTTAGTTATTGTTGCTTAATCCAACAAACTGTCGGCGCTGCCACTGTCTACTACTGCACTCCCCGGAGAAATATTGTCTAATTTGATGGGAAAAGCAGAAAGAAACAGACAGCTTTGCAGTTGCATTATACATTTAAAGGTTGTATTCAGGCTGTCAAACTGACTCAAACTGACTCAGACAAATGTGAAAAAAATGACAGACAGAAGCTAAAACCTGCCGATCACACAGTACAAGTAAACCACCACATCCCCCGACGATTGGGACAAAAGACAACGATATTAAGGATCAGTACTGTTCCTGTACAGCTGTTAGGCCTCTATTCATTATTACAATTGTTAAAAAGCAGAACAGCAGGACTTTATTACGTTACGTTCAGTAGCAAGTTAGCTAGCATTAGCTAACTAACATCACATTAGTTACAACCCACAGCTGACATTTTTCTGGCTTTATTTTAGGTTTTGGAAAGAGAATAAATCGTACTTCTCCTTTCAACCTCTCTAGGTAGCGACTATAACTATTACTAGATGCCGCAGGAACAGCGTTTGACCAGATCTTAGAAAAATACAGTCAAAAAAAGCTAGAAAACGAGAAAACTTCCATTAGAGTCGATGGAGCGCAGCCATAAAAGTGCCGGACCTCAGTTAGAGCGAGTCCTGTACTGGGCTGTGATTGGCCAGCTGTGTATTTGGGGCGTGGCTTAGTGAAGGGTCAATTATTCTGGTGAGAAGTAGGGTGATTTTACCACTGTTTCTAATGGAACCGGACTTCTTTTTGCAACCAGAAGAGTTGCCCCCCGCTGGCTGTTCAACAGAATGTAGGTTTCAGGGACTTCCGCATTGGAGTCAGGTCTCAGACCGGAAGCTTCCCGCTTGGCCTAACCTTAACCAAAACCCTAGCCTGATTCCAAACTGAACCCTAAAACTCAGTCTTGATACTCAAACAGCCCTTTAAAGCCATTTGTGCAGTCCAGCATTTTGGTTCCCAAAAAAGTTGTTGGACCCAGAAGTATAGGGGGCTCCCAAACCTTTTTTGGCCCCGACAAATATAGGAAAACAAGGCTGTTGCACTGACTCGCCAGAGTCCCAGTAAGACGTGTTTAAACAATGAGCCAGCTTCATGGTGAAAACTGGATTTCAACAAAATCAACAAACCAGGTGGGGAGATACCAGGTGGTGCGGCCAGATGAGGAAACTCCGGTCGCAACGCTGCTTTAACTTCTAACTTATTACAGCCGTATTATTAGACCACACTGAAGAACAGCGGCTCAGTGTTCAGCTGATGTATTTGTGTTCGGGAAAAGTCATTTGACAGTAAAATGAGTCTCTCAGCCGAATAATGAGAGCTTCCTGAGAAACCCTCAAAATAGCGTCGCCCAGAATAAACAACACGTGGAGTGATCCAGAACTAACTCCAGCTATCACCTCCTCAAGAGTTTGGAAACCTTTAGTCGGGCTGCACAACTGACTAGGCGAGAATTCTGCTCTCTTTAAATATTATGATCTGCCAAATGTATGCCAAAACATCAATATCCTAATGTATGCAGACGACAGTAATCTTTACACACGCAAACTCTTACATCTGCACTGACCTGACTGCTACTGAACTCTAAAAAAAAAAAAAAACAACTGTTGGTACAATGTTTTCTTAATGACCGACTCAAAGGACTCAAAGGAAATCGTACACTAATTTAAGTACCTTAGTCATTAGTGGGGCACCCATAGACTGATTAAAACAAATGGACATAGCCGCCATGACATCACCCATTGGTTTGTGGACTACTGCTTTGAAGCCTCGTTTGGCAGTTTGGCCGCTGCCATGTTGATGTTTTGACACTGTGGCGCTAGCTAGCTCGATTTGCAAGGTGGGTCTGTAATTCACGTTAACTGTGACAGGCTTAAAACAAAATTTAGGTGAGAACGGGGTGAGTTGAGCCAGTTTTTACTTGAGGTGTCTTTAAAGTGAGGACATACAGTGATGTGTATTATAGGATGTGGTGCGTCCCTGGGCATGATCAATTTGGATATAAAACAAACTATTTTCAAATTATGTCTTTCCAAAAGAAAGTGGACTCTTGGCTCATATGAGGGGTAAGTTGAGCCACATGGGGGTCGGGGACGTTCATTCCATCGTGCAAACTCAAACGCCAGGTCCCAACATTCAATTGCACTTAGATAGTGAAACACTGCAGCTGCGTCGCCTGGTTGTTTCATATCGATGGATCGCTTTAAAGTCATCCTGTTGAATGTCATGTCCCGTGCCACCTGATGAATGGACTTCCCATTCTGTACCTCTCTCACTGCTCTGTCCAAACCCACAATAGGAGCTGAAGTCTGTCCGTCTTCCTGACGTGATGGTTTCTGGTCTAAAATGCATAATGTCACATCGTTTCAGTGATTCATAAGAATGTAAGGTAAAATTACAGTAAAATATCTGGCTCACCACCCCCCAGGTCTTTTGGCTCAAATTACCGCGTCCCTGGCATTTTAACAAACTTGTGTCATCCAGCAGTTTAAGGGTAACGTCACGCTAACAGTATAGCCTCATATTGGAACATCCTAAAGCACTATTAATAAATGAGATGAGAAGTAGAAACATTTTCTCAGACTTCTATACAATCACACTTCTTTCTGCAGCCGGTGGAGTCGCCCCCTGCTGGCTGCTGGAGAGGACGCAGGTTTAAGGTGCTTCAGCATGGCTTCACTTTCTGGAGTACCTTGTTGTGGGATCATACAGTCCAACACTAGATGCAGCACCTTTCTGCACAACTTAACATCTTGCACTTTATAAGTGATCTACTTAAGGAACCAGCTCATGATCTGCATAGTGAAACATTATTCCAATTTTTCTATTATGTTGTCTTTGTTGTACAGATCTTGCAACGACCCCCCAGGGACTACAGATGAAAAATAGCCTTCTGTTTAAATCTGGCATATTTACATGGATGCAAAGCTGATATGTTCATTAATGTGCACTGTCCCTTTCAAATAAATAAATAAGCATTTAAACTACCTGTGCACACAGCAGAATTGTGGGTAATGTAGGCGCCAGGCTCCTCTCCAAAGACAGACAGACAGGAAATAGTGTTACAAACGATTGCGCTGAAGCAGGAGAGAGAAAGACACAAAGGCAAAAGGTATATAAAGGTTGTTATTATCAAAAGCCTCCGTGCAAGATAACCCTTTTTGATTTTGGTAACATGTGTCCTGCAGCGCCACCATCAGGACAAAGTTGGATTTTAAGCTCCACTCCTGAAAACGTCTATACAACAGCAGACTGGTCTGTTATTAAGGTGTCACCACTACTACTGTTTACAAGCCACGAGATTTAGCTTTCTGATAGACTGACTGATGGAGGTGATAAAAGATCGTCCATGTAATAATTCTAACCGTCTTCCTGACAAAGATTGTCTAAATCTATTTTAAATTTAGCAGTTTGTTAGCTAACCTCACTAGCATTTCCTGTGGTCATTTAACAATAATAGAACGTCGCAATCGAATGCATTTATTTTAAAACACATGCAGCAAGTGATATGTTATTATAGACAGTGCAGACAGGAAGCAGCTGACCTCCTGCAGTGAGCATGCTGGCAGCTGATCTTGAGGTTTAGTTTCAGTCTCTCGATGAGGGTCACATTTTTAATGCTTATGTCGAAGCTTTCTGTGGGTACAGAAAGCCGCCATCTTTATTGTGTGCAGGTTTACAAAAAGATCCTTGTTTGTGTTAAAATAACAACGTTACTTGCATCAGTAAACTTCCGTAACTTGGATAAAAACATTGAATGTTGACTTTTTGTTTTACACGGGAAACAAACACCAGTCTCTTTTGGTTGAAAGTCCAGTTTCCGGCCCACCTTTCACTCCCTTACTCTTTTTTTTTTTTTTATATCGTACATCTATCTTAGACGTTCAAAAGTGACGCTACGGGGCTTCCCTCAGTACGTTACAAACTGACGCCGACAGGGCTTGACCATGCGTCCATGTGTGTCGGCTTGGTTACGAGGGCGTGTTGCTAAAACTCTGTTCACTGAACTTACACATGGGTAACGGCGTGATATTACTTTAGAGAACATCTGGAGGAAGATTTAGATGTTTGAGAGTCGACATCAATCCTGAACCGACTCGTTCCTTCTGACAGTAGCGTGAAAGATGGCCGACTGAAAGTATCATCACGCCCACAGCTGATAATGTTACGTTAGCTTATCTATTTTTGTCATGTCTTGGCTTCCTGCCGCACGCCCAGCGGACTGTAGATGAACTCAGTTCACAAATCATCACATCACAGACAGACACTTCGGAACAACAGATATTATTGGCTGCTGGAGGAAACTGTCGGACCAATCAGGAGCTGCAGGCTGGTGAATGAGACTTTAAAAAAAAGACCGACAATGTGACACACTGTGGGCGACGGCGAAGTTAACGACGTTTTAGCCGGTGAAAGGCTCGTCTTCATCACCGTGACAAACATCTGTTAGCTGCAGACTTTTAAACAACAGAGCGGCTGTGTTTGTGTCAGGACGTCAACACGGAGCATGTGAGTCTGTTTACTGTGGATGAGTAACAGGCGACAGCTGACAGAGTAAATAACCACCATGCTTCTGCTGATCACAACAGTTTAACCAGGACGATGAGCAGCACTATCATTATTATTGATTACCGGAGCTGAGGCTTCAGATTTCACCGCCTGGAGGAAGAAAATAAAAGCATGATGACGACGTGAAAAAGATTTTTGCTCGACCGACTCTGATATTTAGAGAGCGGCCAGAGGCGATTTAAGAAAGAGAATCCTGAATAGAACTGAATGGGGAAAGACCGTAACGCCAAAGATGGCGGTTGTATCCACATGTGACCCTCCAGCAAGAAAGCCAATCATCTGCTTTTTAACAGCTGAGCCAGGAAACATATTCAGCCAATCGTGTGGCTCCACTGACGTCAGTTTCAGATGTTGCTGCTGATGTTGTGGCGGCGGCGAGGTGACCAGATTACATGAACTACATGTGAAACACCGGGGTGCCTTCTCCAAACCAGTGGTTCTCAAAGTGGGATCCGGGGACCCCCAGGGCTCCTTGAGCGGGTTCCAGGAGGTCCTCAGCAAAAAACGGGAATGGCTTGTTTTCGTTATAATTCTAAGTAGCACAGCGACAGAATGTCTGACTACTCTTACACTTTCTGTAACAAAACATCTAAAAGCAAAACTCCTTTCAGACGGGGGACCCTGGGACAAAATCTTATGAAATGAGGGTCCGTGGTCTAACTTGTGTCAGTTTAGAGGTCTCTGATGTGAAAAAGTTTGAGAAGCACTGCTCTAAACGTAAACAGTATATGATGACCGTATCCATAATGCCAGTTAGCTTAGCATCTGTTCAAGGTGGGAGGAGCTCATGGCGTCTCGTCCCCGGCGCTCTGGATAGAGCCGTAAATGAAGGTGAAAGCTTGTGCATGTGTAGTAGAAGTACAACCTGCAGGGAGAAACACTTTTAAAACTTATTTTGGGGCAAAGTCATCAAACGGTTTCAGATTTTCCTGCTGATTCTCTACATGCAGGTTTTTATGGTGAGAGAAAGTGCAGTTCTGTTCATCTGGAGACAGACCAGGGGTCTCATAAACAGTACGTACAGAACAGGGCTGGAAACATGTGGACGCCGCTTCACAAGCAAAGGTTGTGATCTATAACAAACAGACCTGAGGGAGAATGTGCGTCCTAGAAGTAAACTCTGAAGCATGCGGACGCACATAAAGAGGAGAAACGGCGCCTCACATGGCTTTGAAATGAAGAGGCCGACTGCTGTGTGAAATAAATCCAGATATTCCCTCTGAGTATTCCAGGCTTAAAGCCTTTCTGAAGAAACAAACAGCCGTTTGACTGATTCTCCCTGAAATCAATTAAGATCATTTGCAGCCACAAAAAGATCCAGATTCAGGATCATAAGCACAAACAGAGATTCTGATTCTGCAAAAGAGCCTCAAATCTGTTTAATCAGGAATCAGATTAATAAATACTGGAACAGCAGACAAATTACATTCAATTTACATTTTACGTTTTCAGTGAGTCAGTCGAGCAGAGTTTCATATATTGTTCTCACATGTTCGTTTCCTTATGGAGCCAAACGCTGAGCGCCGGCGTGAGGATGTGACGTGCTGCTTGTAAAAACACATTATGGAAGATAAAACACTATTTTATGTTATTTCCAACAATCATATTTCTTTAACTCGTCAGCACCTCGTTCAGACTGTTTGTGTGAATAAATGTTTGAACTCAGAGGAACTCATTTGGTTTCCTCTCTTTTTAAACGGGGGAATCCAGATCAGTACCTGGTCTGTGTGGCCCCCCTCCAGCCAGCGACCTCACCGCTCAGAGGGAGGCCCCTTCCTGCAGATCGGTTATAAAGGGGCGGAGCTCCGGGCCCCTTTCCTCCGGTGCACAAGCGTTGGTGAAAGTGTTTTTTTTACCCACCAAACAGCTTCAGCTTCACCAAAAGGAACGTCAGAGTCGACTGAGTTAGATTCAGAGTCTGCCTCCTTTTCTTCCTGCAGTCAGGACGGATTAATATTTATTATATTAATTAATATTATTATTATTATTTACAGGCAGCTGGGGGCGTTTGGAGGGCCGGACATGGAGCTCCCTCACAGGGGCAACATTTCAAGTTGATTGTGATTTATAAAGGGAACTTGCTTACAGGTGTGGGTACGCACGGTTTTATAAGTCTGAATATTTTTTGCCGTACGCCATTTTTGGCTTTTGGGCTCTTTTAGTGAGGTTTCTACGCACAGTTTTATAAATGAGACCCCAGATACTTGTGGCTTTACAAAGACGGCTGCCGAGTGGCAGGACATGCCTATAGAAGGACTTCAGGGAGGACGATGGCAGAAACAAAGAAAAGTCCTGTATGATCCATTATTCCTGCAGAATCTTATCTCCATGTTCTCTCAGCAGTAACGGGAGTTTCAGACGGAAGTTTTATTAATGAATGAAACAGAAACATACGTTGGGTTCTGCTGTTCAGAGCGGGGTTCAGTTTGTCAGACGTCAGCCAGCTGCTTTATTCTCTACAGTGGAACTAGATATATTTAACACGGTAAGATCAGAGCTGCTGTCAGTTAGCGAGGAAATATCGGCCTCTTGGCTGCCGATATCAGTCGATCATCTCAAAATGCCAGATAGGGGCCGATTAATCGGTTTATGACTAATGCTGCGACTCGACGAGCAGCAGCTGAATGACGTTGTCCCAAAACAATGTCAGCGCTCACGGAAGCACACGCTGTAAATGGGAAACCATAAACTAAAAGGCAACAAAAAGTATATTTGCATGTATTTAAATTAAAATAACACATGATCATGTATTAAAACCTGTTCTGCATGTAAATTGATGTAGAAATATGTTACTAGGTAACGTTAGCTGGTTACAGTAAAGAATCTCATAAAGTCATCTTCTCTGCATAAAAGTTATTGCTAAAAATGCCAAAACATTAGGAAGCGTCACCTGCAACACTGACTGACTCCTGAGGGTCACCAGCTGATACTTATGTCAGTTGTTTGCATTTAAACTGCCATCCTTTTAATTTAACACCTACTACTTTAACAATGGACTTCCTGGTTAAATAAAAGGTTAAATAAAGTATATAAGGCTCTACATGCTGTGGTCTGTGCAGTAAAATAAACAGTAAATTAACTAAATGAGTAATAAAGCCGAGCTGGGGATCAGGCCTCAGTACATTTTAGTCCTCATTTCTTATTTTCTGATCCATAATTCATTATTTGGGGACATTTCCACAGCTGTTACAGTCAGACAACACCAAACAATGACGTTTTTAAAAGGTACTTTCTTTATTTTATGTTGACAAATATGTTCTCAGTGAGTTTGGGTAGAAACTGTTGTGCCGTCGCTGCTGAAGCGGTGTTTAAAAACCATTAGTGAATCGGTCCCAAGACGGTGAAGCTGCTTCCTGAGCAGGTAGAAGAACACAGGTGTTGTTGGAATGACAGGAAGTTAAATCTCACCTGCTGACAAAAGGCATCAGTGTCGCATAATGTTCATGAGGCCGCACGGCGTGTTCACACGTCACACAAAGTTCAGACCGGCTTCCTGGTGCGTCGTTGGTGGATTCCTTTAAAACAAAAAGTCCAAACGGGCGAGGCCGCTGCTCAGTATCGCTTGTCCTCCGGCGGCGTGGCCACGATCACCTCTTTGCTCCCGAAGTCCCAGAAGGCCGTCATGTGGAAGGCCATGTTGGAGAGGACCACCAGGTACTCGAAGAGGGCGAACAGCGTGTAGACTGGAGGGGACAGAGAGAGACAGGAAGTGAGGACAGAGAGACAGGAAGTGAATACCTGTGGAGGATCACCCTGCAACCAATCACAGCGGGGCTCTGACGCTCGCTCACCTCCGGTTTCACAGAACTTGTTGTGGCGCCTGAAGAAGTACGCGGCGGCCAGACAACAGCTGACGTTAAACAGGAAGAGACGCACCTTCCAACGATATGATGTCATTTCCTGTGAAAGAGAGAATTTTGATTTATAGATAGAAGCTCAGACGCACGAGTTACCGAGCTGCAACTAAATGATTCTCTTAAATAACTCGAGTCAGTCACAATTTCACAGACACCCAAAGACATTCAGCTTTAAATAATCAATAAATCTATCGGAACACCTTAAACGCTGCCAAACTGTTTTGGTGACGTAAACGTTGCTCAAGTTATTCATCCACCCAAACTCGCTGAGAACATATTAGTCAACAAAAAACAAAGAAAATTCCTCTTAACGGCGTCGTCGTTTGGGGTTTTCTGACTAACAGCTGTGGAAAATTCCAAAATAATGAAGTAAGGTAAAAAAAAATAAGAAATGAGAAACTAACAGCTCTCAGAGACAAAATGTACTGAGGTCTGATCCCCAGCTCGGCTTTATTACTCGTTTAGTTCATTTATTGTTTATGTTACAGCACAGACCACAGCATGTAGAGCTTTATATTGTTTTAACCTTTTATTTACCCAGGAAGTCTGAAATGAGACTGAAATCTCTGGCCGGGACGGCACACCAGTTAGAACTTGGACAGAAATAAAAACACAGCCGGGTGAAAACAAAGGACTAAATCCGGCTCACATGAAGCTAGAAGTCATTACACACCTTTCATCACTTAGCGTGACTTTGTGATTAATCACAAATAAAGTTCAGCTGTTCTAGGAGGATTTTCCTGATATTTTCTTAGTCGCATCTCCGAGCAAAAGCCACGGTCCGCAGAGAGCTTTCAAAGCATCAGAGAGATCTCATTGTTGAAAGACAAGTCAGGAGACGGGTACAGAAGAGTTTCCGAAGCATTAGATATACCATGGAACACAGTGAAGTGGAGAAAATATGGCACAGCTGTGACTTTACCAAGAACTGGACGTCCTGTTGACTGATGAAACTGATGAAAAGACAAAAAGAAAAGTGGTCAGGGAGGCTTCCAAGAGGCCTACAGCAACATTAAAGGAACTGCAGGGATTTATGGCAGGTACTGGCTGTGTGGTACATGTGACAACTATCTCCTTATTCTTCATATGAATGGGGGTAGGGTGGCAAGACGGAAGCCTTTTCTTACAAAGAAAAACATCCAAGCACGGCTGAAGTCCCCCAAAAGCATGTGGAAAAATGTGTTATGGTCTGATGAAACCAAGGTAGAACTTTTTGTCCATAATTCCAAAAGGTATGTTTGGTGCAAAAACAAGACTGCACATTACCCGAGGAACAGCAAACCCACAGTGAAGCATGGTGGTGGCAGCATCATGCTTTGGGGCAGTTTTGCTTCAGCTGGAACCGGGGCCTTAGTCAGGGTGGAGGGAATTATGAATAGTTCCAAATACCAGGCAATTTTAGCACAAAACCTTCAGGCTTCGGTTAGAAAGCTGAAGATGAAGTTCACCTTTCAGCACGACAACTGCCCGAAGTACACATTCCACAAAAGCACGGTTTCACCAGAAGAAGATTAAGGTTTTGGAACGGCCCGGCCAGAGCCCAGACCTGAATCCAACTGAACATCTGTGGGGTGATCTGAAGAGGCCTGTGCACAGGCCATGTCCTCGCAATCTGACAGATTTGGAGCGCTTTTGGAAAGAAGAGTGGGCAAATATTGCCACGTCAAGATGTGCCATGCTGATAGACTCCTACCCAAAAAGACTGACTGCTGTAATAAAATCAAAAGGTGCTTCAGCAAAGTATTAGTCTAAGGGTGTGCACACTTATGCAACCAGGTTATTGTTGGGTTTTTATTTTTACCCCTCAAAGATTTCAGTTTGTTTTTCTATCGAATTGTTCACATTAAAAGGTGGAAAAAGTTCTACTTTGTTTCATTATTTTCCACCACAAGAAGCTGGCAGTTTAACAGGGGTGTGTCGACTTTTTCTATCCACTGTACTTAGATTTACAGAACTACAAACATGGAGGAGCTCTAAAACTGATTTTTTTTTACCTGCTTTTATCTGCTGCTAATAAACAAAAAGATGAAGGAAGTAAAATCAGCAGTTTGTCATAAATCTGTTGTTTTCTATATAGAACGTAGAGAAGCATTAATAATCGTTTCATGATCGCAGCTCTGATTCATGCGGTTGTCTGTCTGTACATCCATGCTAACCGCTAACAGCTGATGGCTGAAAACAGAGCACTCAGGACGCAGGACAACATCGTCCCAGCTCACAGAGCAGGAGTGACCGTCTCCATGAACACCTCGCCATCCTCCCTCCTTTCACAGGCTTATTCTGAGAGTAAACCCGCGACACGGCGAGTCAGTGAAGAAGCTTCTCCGGGACGCGTGAGAACCCTGAGAAGATTAAAAATATTAAAAGCAGGAGGCGGCGCCCTGCGAGTCAGTTTATGCAGCTTTCCTGGAAGCTCAGCGGGTCACATGACGCAAGCGACCACGGGTACTGGAGCTCTGGTGAAACTGGTGCGTGACACGTTTATAGAAACAGGGAAGCACCTAAATAACATTCAGACAGAAGTTAAATTTGGAACCTATTCGTGTATTTCCTGCTCGACGGGGAGGCCGAGCTGAAGTTCAGCGTCTGAAACCCCCCCCCAACAGACACCAACACGCAGACGCCAGGTTCCTGCTGGACACCACCTGGACTCAGTCTGTGGCTGCATGTGGGACCCCAAAAACCTCCTTAAAGACCTCTTCCTTTAGCACTCCTTCCCCCGTTCAAGTATCACAAAACACTCTTCAAACACTACAAGCACCTTTGGGATTATTACGGACCCCTGAAATGTCCTCAAGCACTCCTTGAACCCCTTCAAGGTCCCCTGGAATCTCCTAAACCCTCTTGGAGTCTCCCTGTTTCACTGACTGGCTGAATAAAGCTGGGTTTCAAAGACCTGCTCTGTGCCCAGGAGGTGGGTTTGTGGCTCTGCAGCGCCCCCCGCAGGAGGACACTGAGCACTGACGGCTGGTACATCAGGTCGTTTCAGCTCAGGTGTTTCTGGCTGCTCGCTGCGTTACCTCTGAATAAAACAAGAGAGTCTTTACAAACCAAACGATAAATGGACTCATGGAGGAAATAATCAGCAGGTGGATCCAGAATGAAAAGAATCATCAGCTGCAGTCTGAAACTGAAAATTTCAGAACGAGCTGCAGCAGCAACATCCGTATAATGTATAATGTCTCCACCAAGGTACAACTTAAATATATAAGTATAACTAAAGCCCATCAGCTCGACTCGCCTTTGTTTGGGTTTCCACTGTTGAAATGTTGCACCTGCACCTGCTTCCAGGTACTTTTTTTCCATATCACCTCACCTCCGTCAAGCGAGCTGAGGGATACTAAAATGTAACGTGAAAACACAACAGACTGCTGATTGATCAGAGAGAATCGTCACTATTCACTGCACCAGACAGAGGCCAGCAACAGGAAGTTTTATATTTTACAGTTTTCATCACTAAATCCACTTCTGAGAAGTTTTGAGGTGAGAAATCAGCTGTGTAGATTTCCAATATTGACAGTTTTACATGAAGTGATGGCGGAACAAAAATGTGCTTGAATATTTTCAGAGTTGAGGAGCTCTGCAGGTGGTGGCGGGGGAAGCCTGCTGTGATCCACGGGAGGAGCGTGTGAGGCCAGCCGCCCGCTCACAGAGCCCTCTGCTCCCGCCGTCACACAGACCGCTGCAGCAACAACGGCAGAGGAAAACACAGCTGGAAGGTTTTCATACCGCTTAGCTGTCTTTACATTCTGAGAGGTTCAAATGTTTTAACTTAAAAAAGAGAAAGCTGTGTGCGGCGTCGCATTGAACATTAAGTTGCGGCAGCTATGTATGGCGTCGCTATGACGACCAGCTACATTGAGGGGTCCTATCTGCAATGGAAAACGGAGGACGGTCAAACCGAGTGGAAGCGAGCGGGTACTGGTAAAACGGCATAAATCAAGTTTTCCAGGCAGAGAAAACTGAGAGCTCAGTAGGATGATGGTCCTCCAGTTTCATCTTTCTCCAGTCGTTGATGTGAAAGTGTTATAAATGTGATTTCAGGAGCCGTTAGGTTGCTGCAGGACAGCTGCTGCCTCCCTGTGCCTGCAGCCGGACAGCAAAGAGAAACATATTGTGGATTTTGGAAATGGTCTCTTTTATATTGATTTTGACTCTTGGGACTTTCTGGAAACCAGAAATGTTTGGATCACACGAGTCAAACAATCCTACGCTGGAATCTAATCCTACAAATGAGTGAAGCCTGATTTTATTCGTGTTTCACCTTTAATACTGCTGAAAAACTAACGTGTCTGAACTCGATCCATAAAGGCTCAGTCTACGTCACAAGAGACGGTTTAAACTACATGATGTTGCTTGTTGTTACGCGTCTTCTCTTCTTTATCTTTTTTTAGTTTTCATTAAAAGGTCGAGCCTAATATTTTGTACAAATACTGTTTCTTTGGTTTTGAAAATGATATTAAAAAGGCAAGAGAAGCTTCCACATATGGTACTTAAATACAGTACTAAAGTGAGTCCACCCCTCACATGTCTGTAAATATCTGATTCTATCTTTTCATGTGACACTGAAGAAATGACACTCTGCTCCAGCGTAAAGTAGCGAGCGTGCAGCTTGTGTCACAGCGTAAAGTAGCGAGCGTGCAGCTTGTGTCACAGCGTAAAGTAGCGAGCGTGCAGCTTGTGTCACAGCGTAAAGTAGCGAGCGTGCAGCTTGTGTCACAGCGTAAAGTAGCGAGCGTGTCACAGCGTAAAGTAGCGAGCGTGTCACAGCGTAAAGTAGCGAGCGTGTCACAGCGTAAAGTAGCGAGCGTGCAGCTTGTGTCACAGCGTAAAGTAGCGAGCGTGCAGCTTGTGTCACAGCGTAAAGTAGCGAGCGTGCAGCT
>NC_060172.1:5660695-5662883 GCF_021292245.1 Micropterus dolomieu
AGAAACAGGGAAGCACCTAAATAACATTCAGACAGAAGTTAAATTTGGAACCTATTCGTGTATTTCCTGCTCGACGGGGAGGCCGAGCTGAAGTTCAGTGTCTGAAAACCCCCCCCAACAGACACCAACACGCAGACGCCAGGTTCCTGCTGGACACCACCTGGACTCAGTCTGTGGCTGCATGTGGGAGCCCAAAAACTTCCTTAAAGACCTCTTCCTTTAGCACTCCTTCCCCCGTTCAAGTATCACAAAACACTCTTCAAACACTACAAGCACCTTTGGGATTATTACGGACCCCTGAAATGTCCTCAAGCACTCCTTGAACCCCTTCAAGGTCCCCTGGAATCTCCTAAACCCTCTTGGAGTCTCCCTGTTTCACTGACTGGCTGAATAAAGCTGGGTTTCAAAGACCTGCTCTGGAGGTGGGTTTGTGGCTCTGCAGCGCCCCCCGCAGGAGGACACTGAGCACTGACGGCTGGTACATCAGGTCGTTTCAGCTCAGGTGTTTCTGGCTGCTCGCTGCGTCACCTCTGAATAAAACAAGAGAGTCTTTACAAACCAAACGATAAATGGACTCATGGAGGAAATAATCAGCAGGTGGATCCAGAATGAAAAGAATCATCAGCTGCAGTCTGAAACTGAACAGTTCAGAACGAGCTGCATCAGCAACATCCGTATAATGTATAATGTCTCCACCACGGTACAACTTAAATATATAAGTATAACTAAAGCCCCTTCTCCACCGCACGACATCAGCTCGACTCGCCTTTGTTTGGGTTTCCACTGTAGAAATGTTGCACCTGTACCTGCTTCCAGGTAACCAACGAAGGTTAAAATCAAGGGCAACTGGACTTGGTTGAAGATCTTCAACCAAGTCCAGTTGCCCTTGATTTTAACCTTCGTTGGATAACTATGACCTGGATGACTGAGAATCTTCATAGACATCTGCTTCCAGGTACTTTTTTTTCCCATATCACCTCACCTCCGTCAAGCGAGCTGAGGGATACTAAAATGTAACGTGAAAACACGACAGACTGCTGATTGATCAGAGAGAATCGTCACTATTCACTGCACCAGACAGAGGCCAGCAACAGGAAGTTTTATATTTTACAGTTTTCATCAATAAATCCACTTCTGAGAAGTTTTGGGGTGAGAAATCGGTCAAACCGAGTCGAGGCGAGCGGGCAAACTGAGAGCTCAGTAGGATGATGGTCCACCAGTTTCATCTTTCTCCAGTCATAAATGTGATTTCAGGAGCCGTTAGGTTGCTGCAGGACAGCTGCTGCCTCCCTGTGCCTGAAACTGTCACAGACGACGTGTTTCACCGTTAATACTGCTGAAAAACTAACGTGTCTGAACTCGATCCATAAAGGCTCAGTCTACGTCACAAGAGACGGTTTAAACTACATGATGTTGCTTGTTGTTACGTGTCTTCTCTTCTTTATCTTTTTGTAGTTTTCATTAAAAGGTCGAGCCTAATATTTTGTACAAATACTGTTTCTTCAGTTTTGAAGATGATATTAAAAAGGCAAGAGAAGCTTCCACATATGGTACTTAAATACAGTATCTTATATACAGTACTTACATATGGTACTTAAATACAGTACTAAAGTGAGTCCAGCCCTCACATGTCTGTAAATATCTGATTCTATCTTTTCATGTGACACTGAAGAAATGACACTCTGCTCCAGCGTAAAGTAGCGAGAGTGCAGCTTGTAGAACAGCGTAAAGTAGCGAGAGTGCAGCTTGTAGAACAGCGTAAAGTAGCGAGCGTGCAGCTTGTAGAACAGCGTAAAGTAGCGAGCGTGCAGCTTGTAGAACAGCGTAAAGTAGCGAGAGTGCAGCTTGTAGAACAGCGTAAAGTAGCGAGCGTGCAGCTTGTAGAACAGCGTAAAGTAGCGAGCGTGCAGCTTGTAGAACAGCGTAAAGTAGCGAGAGTGCAGCTTGTAGAACAGCGTAAAGTAGCGAGCGTGCAGCTTGTAGAACAGCGTAAAGTAGCGAGCGTGCAGCTTGTAGAACAGCGTAAAGTAGCGAGCGTGCAGCTTGTAGAACAGCGTAAAGTAGCGAGCGTGCAGCTTGTAGAACAGCGTAAAGTAGCGAGCGTGCAGCTTGTAGAACAGCGTAAAGTAGCGAGCGTGCAGCTTGTAGAACAGCGTAAAGTAGCGAGCGTGCAGCTTGTAGAACAGCG
>NC_060172.1:5662983-5697400 GCF_021292245.1 Micropterus dolomieu
GAGCGTGCAGCTTGTAGAACAGTGTAAAGTAGCGAGCGTGCAGCTTGTAGAACAGTGTAAAGTAGCGAGCGTGCAGCTTGTAGAACAGCGTAAAGTAGCGAGAGTGCAGCTTGTAGAACAGCGTAAAGTAGCGAGAGTGCAGCTTGTAGAACAGCGTAAAGTAGTGAGCGTGCAGCTTGTAGAACAGTGTAAAGTAGTGAGCGTGCAACAGCAGTGAGCGTCCAACAGTAGTGAGCGTGCAGCTTGTAGAACAGTGTAAAGTAGTGAGCGTACAGCTTGTATAACAGTGTAAAGTAGTGAGCGTACAGCTTGTATAACAGTGTAAAGTAGTGAGCGTACAGCTTGTATAACAGCGTAAAGTAGCGAGTGTGCAGCTTGTAGAACAGCGTAAAGTAGTGAGCGTGTAGTGAGCGTGCAGCTTGTAGAACAGTGTAAAGTAGCGAGCGTGCAGCTTGTAGAACAGTGTAAAGTAGCGAGCGTGCAGCTTGTAGAACAGTGTAAAGTAGTGAGCGTGTAGTGAGCGTACAGCTTGTAGAACAGTGTAAAGTAGTGAGCGTGCAGCTTGTAGAACAGTGTAAAGTAGCGAGCGTGCAGCTTGTAGAACAGTGTAAAGTAGCGAGCGTGCAGCTTGTAGAACAGTGTAACAGTGTAATGACTTAACTTCAAGTAGCAGTGGAAGGAAATTAACCACATTTCTACAGTAAACACCTTGGAGCAGCCTGTTAATACACCTCAGAAGCTTTATTTGGACTCATTATATATATTTTTGATATAATATTTATGAAGGAAGACAGAGCGGCTGGTTATCAGTTGATCCTACAGTGAAATAATGAACAAACCCCTTCATTTAATTGTTAATTTTAGATCTGAAAATGTCTGTTTTTGTGACATTTTAACTACTTTTGTACCATTTCAGGTTTTTCACTGGACTACTGAGATTTAAATACAAACAACAAACATGGAGGCTGTTATAAAAGTTCTGACCACTAGTGTAAATGATGATGATTAGTTGGTTAATTATAGGAATAACAGATTCCACTACAGACAGACAGACAGACAGGTGTGTTTACCTCTGGGCTCCCGTAGTTTCTCTTGATCACGTACCAAAGTCTGCATGTAATGAGCATGTGCAGCAGCGAGCTTCCTATGAACACGATGAAACCGTTTTTATGAACACCTGCAGACACAAACAAGACGGTTGTCGCCTCTCAGTTCAGATCAACACTTCAGCAGCAGTAACAGTGAATACATTAGCAGCAGGCTAGTGTAGCTCTGATGAGTGAGTGACAGCGAGCGCTTCAACAACACGTGCAGCTGCTTTACAACATGGAATATAACTGAACCCTTTTAAACTACAGCAACATGTAGGGAACCCTCTTCCTCTCTGGGACTCAGATGTCCAGACTGACGCCACTCTCATGTCTGTACAGTAAATATGAAGCTACAGCAGCAGCTGGTTGGCTTAGCTTAGCATAAAGTGTTTGGTTAATCTGTAAAAATCAAGCAGCAAACGAGACAGAACGAGGTCTGAAAAGTTAAGAGCCTTAAACCTGCGTCCTCTCTAGCAGCCAGCAGGGGGCGACTCCAGCGGCTGCAGAAAGAAGTGCGATTGTATAGAAGTCTCTGAGAAAATGTTTCTACTTGTCAGCTGATTTATTCCCTCAGTAAACACTTTCCTGATGAGTTTATGGTCTCAGTCGCTAGTTTCAAGTCTTCTTCAACACAGCATGATGTTCATTTAGTAAATTATGGTCCCATTTAGAGGAAAATAGACCAGGAAGCAGGGGAGGCTTTAAGTAAAAGAAAAAAAGAAGAAATAATTTTCTGATTATGGAGTAACAGCTGATTGTGACCCCTGACAATGAGGCAGCGACGGACGATACGCCACACGGACCCGACTCTAAACGGGGATTTTCTCTGTCAAAACGTTTTAATTTTGCTCGTGATCCATTTAAGAGCAACAAAATCCACCAGTGAGGGAGACGACAGAGCGAGGGGGTTAATAAACGCCTGCTGAACCCGTTCAGCGCCGGCCTGTTTGACACGGACAGACGGAGCTCGTTACGCTGACAGTAACTGAAGGTAACAGCTGAGCCTGATTAGCTTTGTGGTCCAAGGCTTTATGTAAAGATTCATTAGTTCAGGAGCATGTAAAGATATATTGATGCTTTTTAAAACCTCAAAAAGGAGATCCGGCCTGTTATTATGATAATCTGGTGATTAATTACTTTATCCCAAACGTGTATTCTTTAATCTAACGTGGAGTCAATCTAAAAATATTTATTTACTGTCCTCTTCACCAACAGATCATCATCAGCACTAAAACTCCACATCAGCGTTTCTCTAGTAAAAATAACAACACGTCGTTTTAAGCGGAGTTACGTGTCGGTGGTACTCACTGTAGCGGAGTTACGTGTCGGTGGTACTCACTGTAGCGGAGTTACGTGTCGGTGGTACTCACTGTAGCGGAGTTACGTGTCGGTGGTACTCACTGTAGGTTTCGGTGGACGCCACGTATGTGAGCAGCAGCAGGCCGGTGTTTTCGGAGAGGCTGCAGAGGAGCGCCAGCCCGCTCAGCAGCAGCTCCGGCAGCCGCTGGGGGAAGCGGGCGCGGTAGAAGCTGAAGTAGGCGACGGCCACCATGTAGCGCGGCGCCGAGTGCAGGCCGATGCAGCAGCGCCAGATGTAGCGCTCCGGCACGCGGCTGATGGCGGCGCTGATGGACGGGAGGTAGTTTGATACCTGGATGGACAGAAAGAATAAAACTCACAAAGATGTCCTCAGAGAGATGACGAATCCGATTAGTTGTCAACTATTTAATTAATCACCAGCTTTTTAAATAATCGATTTATCTCTTAGAGTCCTATTTAAAGAAATAAAAATCTAAATTCTGAATATTTTCCTTCCCCTTCTACAACAAAAAACTGAATATATTAGGGTTTTGGACGAAACAAGAGGAAGACGTCATCTTTAGCTTTGGGATCCACATTTTTACATTTTCAGGATCTAACCTGATCGACTGATCGAGAGAATAATCGTTCGTTTCAGCCGTCGTGATAACTGAATGTTTATTGTTGTAGAGTCTCACAGTGACTCATGCTGCTCCTCCAACAAACCTGTAAAATCCTCCAAATGTGTTGTAAGCCTATAAAAACACACTGAATCTAGGAAACAACATGTTATTGATCCAGTTTCACCGCGTCAGCATCCGGCTGGAATTCCTCTCATATTAAAGCTTCTAAATTAACATTCTGCTTCCAAACAAACTTTTTTCCAACATTAAACATTATTTTGTTAGTGCAGCGTGATACCGTACGTACACGACAGTGTGTGAACGTCGCGTCTTCAAAGTGGTACATGATTGAAAGGAAGAGGCAGGCGATGAGGCCGGTCAGAGGCAGCAGGACCGTCCCCACGGCGAAGCTGGTGAAGGGGAGCCGGATGAGGGGCCGGTCCCGGTCCAGGCTGCCGTATGGCCCCTGGAGCATCCTGGACAAACACGACAGAAGACAAAACAGATCACACATTTGACCTCTACAACAGCTGAGTGTCCAAAGCTTGTTGAGTAAAGCTAATGATTATATAATAAGTATAGTAATTATATATAAGCCAAATGAAGAAGATAATCTGTGATCAATAAACATACCGAGTGACATTATACAGCTGGAAAATTATCCTGTCAGCGCTCCCTGGTGGACAACCTCTGTCAGGAGGTTAAAGGACCTGGTTGGTATTTCTGCACTTCAAAAGGTTTAGCTATTTATTGATCCACACATTGACACAGATATATCTGCAACAAGCTAATATATTGCCTAAAACGACACGGAAATCCATTAAAGTCCTTCTTCTCAATGGGACAGCAGGCTGTAAAGTCCTAATCCATCCGTTTACATGACGTCTTCAGTGATCAATATAATCTGCTACTTTACATCTACAGATTATAAATCTATGCCGAACAGTAGGGCAGCTCACCAGACTCAATAATCATCTAAAAACCAGCATTAGTTTCTGCTGCAACGCGAGTAAACTTTAAAATTTCAAAAAATATGAATGGAGTTCGGCGCGCTGTCCTCTCCCGGATGTACAGAACGCGTTGCTAAACGAACAGCGAGTGTTTAACCTTTCCAGGCTAAGCAGTCAGTAGCTATTTATTTTTAACCAAGGGGCTGTTATAACCTGAAACACTCACCTTTACAGCTCCACGGAGCGGCTCGACCAGGTGCTCATTTCACCACCTTTAGCCCAAAGAGCTAATCCTGTTAGCTACTCAGGGATCATAACAAAGCTAATTAGCCAACGTTAGCTTCGAACTCCAGTCGGCTCTAAGGTTAAATAAGGTTAAACTTAGATGTGTTTAAAGTTTCTTAGCCACATGTGTAACTTCTCCACAGCTGCCGCAGACACCTCACCGTCACTGACAGGCTTTATAATCGTGATTTTTCTGTTAGTTTTATGATTTTTTGTCGGACTGGGCGGCGAACTTTGACCGGAATCAAGCTAGCTACAACTTCCGCTACAACCTTCAGAATAAAGGTCTTCTTCTTCTTCTTTTCGTTAACCATGACTTTTAAAGGTGCATACCGCCACCTACTGTACCGGAGTATGTAGCACGAATTATGTTGGATGGAGCAACTTTACATCATATTAATAATTAAAACACATCCCTATACATATATTCTTTAGATATTGCACAACAGCTTTCTGTGTGTCCTTTACCCCCCCTCCTCTTGTTGTTCCTAATAAACCTTCAAGGTTCCATTTACTTATCTTTTGATTCAACCTTTTCCTCTCATCCCTATATTTCCTACAAAGTGACAGTATATATTTTACATTTTCCGTGGATTTACATTCCAAACATTCATCTCACTGACTTTAACTAATAAAATCTGTGTTTTCTTTAACTCTTTTCCTTCTAGTCACACATACTTCTGCACACCAATAATATTTCCTTGCACTATTTATTCATGTCCCACCTGTGCCGTCATTTCTTCATCATTTCTATTGTAACATCGTTTGTCTGGGTTATAGACGAGACAACAGGTTTTTTATGTCAACTTTACTTAAAATCACAATGAAACTTTACTAAATGTAATCATGATAGAACTTTTGATGTTTTTTCTTTTATATGCAAAATTAGCTATTTCCTCATTAAATATGCGCTGATTTGCATATCACACAAATGTATTTTCCAGCACATTGATAAGAGTCAGATGGATTATTGTATTTTTTTGTGATAATATACCAACCGATCAGACATTTACTGAACGGTTTATCAATTTAATGGATACCACTCACATGTGTGACGGACCATTTTCCCCCCACATATTTATAGATGAAACTTCACATAAAATGAGAATGATTACAGATCTGTAAATGTCTCACTATAAGACCTCAGAGACAGTATGTAAAGTTATGATGATCTAACGGTGTTGACGGGCAAGGAAAACGACTTGGCGGACAGGAAACAAGTCATCTGTTAGTTTCAGTGGTGGAAGAAGTATTCAATTTTCATACTCTGGTAAAAGTGCAGATACCACATGAAAAAATTTAGAGTCACCAATCAACCAATCAGCATGTCTTTGGATGGTGGGAGGAAGCACCCAAGCAGACACGGGGAGAACATGCAAACTCCACACAGAAAGGCCGGGACAACCGTGCCGCCCCATGTAAAACACATATTTTTAAATTAAAATTATTGGTAATTTAGCATCCTGATTGGTTTTAAATAATTTAGCATCCTTATTACATTCTTACAAACATCATGTTCAACACTTGTTAACATATTTCACATGTTTTAATGAAGCTGATTTCATCATAAGCAAAGCCTCGTTTGCTATCTGCATATAAGCATCCAATCATTCTCAGTACTTTCTTTAAATGTAATTTTTACTACTTTCAACACAACTTAGTATTTCAATACATTTTTGAAACAGCATCTTCTTATATATTTGGTAACACAGAAAACAATATGGGGAAGTGCAGCTGCTGTCTATAATGTTTTCACCTCAGATGCAATATCGAGCAATTCGTCTTGCACTTTGCGCTTCTCGTTTCCCAACTACTCAGCTCTTTACAACAGATCTATTGTCTTGGTTTTTCTGGCTGACCCAGAAATAGACCAGATATATAAATGCCTTTATTCATCCCCACAGGGAAATTCAAATGTCCATCAGCATACAATGTGTGTTGTCTACCAACAAGCATTCTCACCACAGTACACTCATAAAAACACAAATGATAAAAAAATAAAAAAATAAAAGTCCTACAAGCTCCTATCATTAATAGTATATAAATTGTGCACTTCAAACAGATCCATTATGCAGTCGGCACAAATGACCTCCTGAACCTCTCAGTCCTGCAGCTCATAGAGAGGAATCGGTCACTGCGGCTGCTTTGCTGATAAACCACAGTGTCGTGCAGTGGGTGGCTCCTGTTGCTAAGGATGGATTTCATCATGTTCCTCATCCTTTCCTCCACCAAATCTCCCACAGAGTCCACCCTCCTCCCCAACACTGACCCACACTTCCTAACCAGTTTGTCAAGTCGGTTCCCCTCCCTGGCTGTCATGCAGCTGCCCCAACACACTACAGCAAAGAACAGAGCACTGGCCACCACCGACTGATACAGATAAATGGTACAGCATCTCATTACATACTTGGAAGGATTTTAGCTTCCTAAGAAAAAAAGAGTCTGCTCTGACCTTTCCTATAAGCTGCATTTACATGTATTGACCAGTCCAGTTTATGGTCCAGGTGGACTCTCAGATATTTGTGCGTCTGGCACACCTCAGTGACCTCCTCCTCAATTACCACAGGCAGATGATTTAACTTACGCCTCCCAAAGTCCACTATCATCTCCTTGGTTTTGGAAGTGTTGAGGATGAGACCATTGCACCTGCTCCAGACCACAAACTCCGAGATGACCCTCCTGTATTCCTCCTCGTCTCCTCCCCTCACACAAGCCGCCACCACAGCGTCATCAGAATATTTTTGTATATGGCATGACGATGTCCTGTAAGAAAGCACAGCAAGACATCATCAAAAACACCAGCAAAAGTTAAAATATAGAAGCAGAATTTGTGAAGATGTGTTACAAAACATACATAACCATAGTCCATCACAGTAGGGATGTCCTGTCTTCAGCACACAGCACAAAAGACACCAGCTTATTCCACAAAGTCATGTTTTTGGTGAAAGTAGCATGATCAGCAGAGGGCAGGTCATCATGTTTGATCATTTTAGTATCCTTAATTAGTAGTAATCATTAATCACTCTTAATTCATAATTTTTAATCAATAATTTTATTATCTTTAATCAATATTAATAAGTAATCATTCTTAGTTCTTCATTTATAATCATTAGTAGTTAGTTTATTAATTATCCTTACTTACTTCTTAATCTTTGAACATTATCGAGATGATTCTTATTTTCTTCTTAGAAGTGCTGTGCTGTGATCATGAATGCAGTAACAAAGTTAAGATCCCTGAGTGGGAGCATTGGCTGCAGACACTGAGACTATGCACGCCTTGTTCAACTGTTATCTACTGTAGATTTATTACAGCAGGGGAGGCTGCAGGCGTTCAAAATCTACTGTGACAAGTGAATGCTTTGGTCTGCTGTTATCTACTGTTGTTATGATAACATGATGAACTGCCGAGGTGTCAGTCTGCTGATATTAAGACTACATCCTTAATTACTGATTAAAGGGGTTGATTGTCAACTTCCAACCTCTAATGCATAGAGCCTGTGTGAACTTCGAGTGAACTTGCCCACGGGCTTTTGGTGATTGCTGACGAAGCATTTGCTGACTCTGCTCTGCAGAGTGGGTGAGATTCAAAGGTAGAAAGTGGATGGGTAGATGAAGACAAGAAAAAGTAGTAAAAAGTCAGTATAACAACAAGATTACTGTAAGAAACCAAGCATCAATGCCCAGAAGGGGTCTGCAGACCATAGGAGGGACTTCATCCTCCGACCTGCTGGGATGTTGTACGGGTTTTTTTGCACCGACTCTTGACGATCTCCAGAGAAGTTTTTGAATGCAGAGTTATTGAGTATAATAGAAAGTTAATAGAGTATTTTTTGACAAAGTTTATAAAGCTGGTGAAGGTGGGGACCAGGCTTAACTGGCCCAGCCTGGTCGCACATCTGACCCAACACAATACGACGTCTCTGCATTTCTCAGGGTAGTCAGGTGCAGTGTTTGTCTATCTGAAGAAATTTCTCTTTCTTCACATCATCAGTACATTTAAACATTAAGGTTTCAAATCATGTGAACATTACATTTTCCAAAGAACTAACTTCGTATGGTGGAGACTGAACAAACATCCCTAAATGAGCTGAGCCCCCCGGATGCAGGCCTTCACTTGTTCTTATTTTGATTAATGAATATCCCAGTTAGAGCTGTTTAAACATCACGATTAAGCAACATTAGTATAATGTAATTAAACAATGTGATTAAGCAACTGCACAGCAACCTGTTTATAAGATGACTTTCGCAATGTTTTCAACAATTATGCTTCATCATAATGATAAGATGATTTTTCTTGTGTCAGAGTGAAACACATTTAAACATATTTCCCTTCCAATTCTATCAGCAGTACATCTTTGCATGCCAACGTTTTGACACATACTCATCTTTGCAGTATATTAAAACATCAGGATACTGAATTAAAGTTAATTTGTTTTTTAACTATTTCTTATTCGTGGATAAACAACAAGACATATTCAGTCAATTCCATTCAATTCAAACTAGCTTTATTGGCACAAATGTAAAACAACAATATTGCCAAAGCTGCAAATACATTACAAAAGAACAATTCATTATATACAGTTCATTAATCACTATAAAAAAATAAAAAAAATAAATTAAAAATAAAGTAAATAAAGCAGTAAAAGAATATGTGTATTAAAATAAAAAAAATCAATAAAACAGTAAACATGTGTGAGTGTGTGTATATTAATAGACAAAAAAATCTGTATCAAATGTGAAATAAAAACAATAGTATGGGTGTGACGACACACAAGATGAGACAAGGTGAGATTTTTTATACTTTTTCAAAGAAAAGACAATATTCAGGTGACAGGTGACAATTCAAACTCTGCCAGAGTCTAAGTCAGTGCAGCTCTCAGATCTGTTTCTCCTGTAGATCAATTTTTTAATCTCTTTAAAGTCTTTGTTTGGGGAAGTAACCTCTTTAAATGTGACTGTGGCTTCTTTTCACCTCACTAATAAATTATTTAATTCAGTTTTAAACTCCTGGACTTTAATAGCTCCTGTGTTTCAGCAGGTTTTCTGCTCACGTTCAAAACTTTCTGCACATTCAGAATCTCTCCCACAGATCTGTGTTCTCTGACATGTCCAGGAGAAAAGTCAGAATATCAACAGACTGACATCATCATTTACTGAGAAGCGTGACCTTTACTCTCCTGTGTGCTATCTTATTGATCCACTGGTAGCAACGTCTTCCCCTTCAGACCGTTTGACCGACGCAGTTTGGTTTCTGCAGGCTGCATGTTAAACTGAAACTAACTGAAACACTTGTGATCAGGCAAAAATCTCACCACAAATCTACACATTAACTTTAGCAGCTCAAAGTGCAGCTCACAGTCCCAAACAGAGGAAAGCTGCGCCTCAGTTTTGAGATGTTCATGTTGCAAAACTCAACCAGCTACGTTACAACTCGTCACAGCTGTCTGGACTCACAGCATGAGCAGTGCGGTTCAGTTCTTTACTATCCAGGCGCACGCCGATGTTGCATCAGCTGGGGAGAGTTGATTAGCTCCGTGAGTCTATCTTATCAATTATACATTTGTATTTCACAGCGTGAGAAAATTAATGTGTGGCTTGACTGCATGTGAAAAATGTCAATTGCGTGAGTCTCGCGAAACAGCTTTTTACCTGATGAGAAATCCTGTATCTGTCCTTATCTTCTTTTATTGACCACAACAGCATCTATGCACTGTTATCTGATCAGCTGCTGTAAATTAACTTGGTAATGAGGAATATAAACTGCTGCTTTACCGCTAACAGGTCTAACACTGTGCTTGAACACGTGAGACAAGCTGTAAAGTCAAAGTACAGCTGAGGCTAATGGCTGAACAGTTACCTGGTTTGTGCTTGTTTTGCGTAATCCAGCTTAGAAAACAAAGTTCAAAATTCAGCTGATATAAAACACGTCCTTGGTGCCAGGGACAGCACCAGTTTATGACTCCTACACAAAGCAAACAAGAAACAAAAAGTAAATACGTGTTGTAATTTATATTGTATCTTTAGGATTCCTTCCTCACATGATGACTCACACAATGTATTCATGACAATCTCATATCTCTTTAGAACAGGAGCTGGGTGTGGTTTATATACATCAGTCTGCCGGAGTTAGAGATCAGATCAGAGATCACACGTCTCCAGAGCAGAGCAGACTAAGTAAAGACATTGGAAAATTTGTCTTTGTCTTTTTATTTGACATAATTCCTCATCTGACCATGTACACCCGATACAACAGGAGAGGATATCCTGAACGTGTTGTTGAAAGTCAGCACCTGAAGCTGGACGATTTGAGACAAGAAGCTTGGAGAATAAGGTTAAAAAACAATTACCTGTACATAGATATGCCAGCTTCCCCCCGACCAGAGTTTCATGTGTCTCATCTGAAACACGACACAAACAGAGATGGACTAAGAGGCATCAAGACTGATGAAGGCTTCAGGAACCCAGGCAGAGGCTCTCTGCTGTGGTGGAGTCTGGCTGTGGGACCTGATGAGATAGCGTCAGCTGAGAGGAGGCTCCTGGAGACGACCTTCCCGGACCGGACGGAGGAGCAGGTCCAGAAGCAGCAGAGCTTCCTGGAGAAGTTTACCACCTCCCCGGCCTTCGAGCAGACCTCCAGGCTGGGCTCGTACCGCTTCACCTTCCCCCTGGAGGAGGTGCTGAAGGCCTACAGAGAGCAGGTACTGAGGGTCGGGTTATTTTCTGTCACAGCTGGTCTAGGATAAATATAATAGTGTAAAAATAAAAATCAAAGGTCAGAAGAGGAGACGTGATGTTGTTCAAATATGGAGATAACTGAGCACCATTGTAACTTTTGCAGACATGCACATCTGATAAGGGACCAACACAAGCCTTTGACTTTCCCACAAACTTTGAATGAAGGGAGCCCTTAAAGCACAGGAGGAAATGATCCCAGACTTATTAAAACCTGTCAGTATTAATCCAGACTGTGGTTTGGTGACACCTTGTGGTAAAAGTGTTTCATCAGGCCTACGGAGAGCAGGTACTGAGGGTCGGGTTATTCTCTGTCACAGCTGATAAATATAATAAAATAATGTGAAGTAAAAATGAAAAGTAAATCAGTGGTGAGTGGGGGGAGATGTGATGTTTAAATGTGGAGATGACATTTCTTTTTTTTTGCATTTAAGATTTTATTAATTTTCTTTTCAATCAGTCAGTCTACAATGACTTATAAATGTCTGTTATCAATATTATCCTTTATATACACACCTGAAAAGGGTGGGAAAACTAACAAAGGAACAAACAAAGGAAACCGTCGACTGTACTTTTATTAACACATCATGTTTCAGCCATGATCATATCAAGCCTTTGACTTTCCCACAGTGAACTTAGTGCTGCTGTGACCACACAGTATGAGAAAAAAGGCCGAAAAAGCCTGCAAGGAACTGAAAAGCCTACATGCAGCCTCCACACACAAAGAACAACAGGCTCTGACCGCTAGTTCAAACCTAGTTTGACTTTTCCAGCTGAACCCAAACATGGGTCGCCTTTGGCTAAACCGGGTCCAGGAAATCCTGGGAGCACGGCCAACACATGTACAATCTGTGTACATGTGTTGGCCGTGCTGAAAGCCACGAGACATCTGACCTGGGTCCCACAGGTAGCCCAGCCCCATTTGTGCTCAACGCCATTTTGGAGTTTCAAACCGATCCACCGAAGTCTTTTTTCAGTCACTTTTACGTGTAGAGCAACTGGGAATGAGTTCTCATGTATCCTTCTGGGTGAGCTACCTCATGAGCTCACCGCCAGATTTAATAGAAAATCTGGCTGTTTTTGTTTATAACTGTTACATGTCCAAACTCCTTCAGTTTCCTAATTAAAAACAGTCTCTGACTGCTTTTTTATGGAATCAGTATTTTCAGTAAAACTCAATTTGTGCCCCGTATGTCTAACTAAATACTTAAAACAGTTTACAATTTCCACTGATTGACCACAGAGAGGTTTTGTTGTGCCACCCCAGGATTTTCAGTGGCCCCATCATTTCCACCCCTATGAAATATATCTGGGGCTCCACTGGACGGAGTATACTGGCAGCTTTGCTCCGTCTATCTTCACTGTGTCTGTAGTGACGGGGAAACAAAGCTTCTGAAGCACTGAATCAGTGTGAAGCAACTGTGTTTGATTCAGTCAAAATGGCGCCACCCACTGGGCAGCTCCTGGTGTTGCATTTATCTAGAACAGTCAGTGTTCTCATTGTTTTCTTTATTGTTATTTTGTTTGTTGTTGTTTATTATATTTTTATTATAACTGCTCACTTTTAATCACAGTCTACAGCTCTGTTTTTAAATACTATAGTGAGCAGTTGAAACCAGCAGGACGCCTCTCTGATACGTAACAAGGCCGAGTGGTGAGATGGCATGCAAGGCATTGAAACATCTCCCTGTGATCTTTCTGCTTTGAAAGGTCGGGTTGTGTCGACTGTCTCCTGAACCTGCAGCTGCACAGCGTGTTAAAGAGACGGCAGTTTATGTTAAAAAGGCCTCATCAAGAATTTATCAGCCCACAGAGAGAAAACTGCCGTCTTTGTCCTCAGGACGTTTACAGGACTGAGTTTTCCATTAAAACCTCTTTTATTGTCTCCAGTTTTGCAGCGGCGCTCAGCCCGTCATGCGGGTGTCCGAGACCGTCCTGTACAAACAGGAAGTGATGTACGTTGTGCTGGTCCACAGCCCAGCCAATCAGGAGCGGTTCTCTAAATATCCTTTGCTGACTGACGACCCAAACTCTGTCTGCACCTACAGAGACGGCTGCTTCATCTGGAGGCCTGAGGCCATGAGTGAGACACACAGGTAAGAACCAGAAACTCTGTGACACCTGAACTAACCAGTGATGCTCCATCGTCCCGCCATTATTACAGATACCTGACCTAACTGTAGACCCTTGTCTGTTTCTGCTGTTCTGTTTTGGTCAGGTATAAGTTGGTCCTGAGACGTGATGAAATGCAGATGGACGCTGTGCCGGTGACGTCTTGCCCTCAGTTTTACGTTTGGGATCATGTTGCAGTCGCCTTGCATGTGGATGAACAGGTACCTTCGCTACTCGTTCTTCTTTTCACCCCTTTTAAGTCTCAGTACAGAACTGAAAATGACACTGGATCGTTCTGTCCAACGTTCTACATATAAATGGTAGGGAAGTCCCAAATGGTCTGCAGGTTCTGGTTCAGACTCAGTCACATTTCAGAGCTCAGGTTGCTTTCGTCTCTAAGTGTTGCTGTGAGGTGGAAACTTATTAGCTGCACGTTTTGAGTCAGTATTATGATACATGACAACTCTGCAGTGCGCTGCATTGCCAGCTTGTTACTGTTCTTTTACTTTTTCAGGTGCTGAACTTTGACGCTGACCGACTGAGAGAGAACCTCACGTGGTGCGATGAAGGAATCGCTGCAATCAGTCACAGTTTTAATAATTTCCCAGAAGCTGAAAAGTTTGTTAGAGAATTATGGTCCGACAATCCCTCACCACTGCAGAAAGCTTGACAGCTAAATTAAGGGAGTCTGTTGTTGTTATGTTGTTCAATAATTGGGGTAAATTTCAAGTACATTGATGATACTGATATTTTCTTCTAAAAGATCATATTTTAGTGAAGGGTAAGCATATTATAGAATCAGGGCCTTGGCCTAAATCATTGAAGTTAGCATTATAATTAGGAAACTGAAGGAATTTGGACACTATTATTAAATTTATTTATTGTTTTGTTTTAAATGTCTTTGTTTCTGTCAGCAATGTTGTTCTCGCCACCTGTTTCTTATACCTGGTAACCTTTTAATTTGTGAGCTATTGTTAAAAGTTATTCATCTCGACATCAGGAGCCCTGTTTCAAAATTTGATCTTCTCAGAACATGGGCTGCTTTTCATAAACCTAATTTAATCACTATTTCTGAATCGTGGCTTCAAAACGAAATCACTAATGATGAGGTGGGAATTGATCACTATGTTTTATACAGAGCTGGTAGGACATCAAGAGCAGGAGGTGTGGCCACTTATGGTGATACAAAACTCAGAGTTTGTCTCTCCTAATGTTGTGCCAACTAATTTTGAATGTCTCGTCATCAATATCATCTAATTAAAACAAACAGCTTATTATTGGGAATATTTATAGACCGCCCTCTGCTCCCACTGATACCATAAACGCTATTTTGGCTTTTGATAGACATAATGAACTGATCATATTTGGAGACTAACAGTAACTGGTTGGATCGGTCTTTGTCAGGTAGTGTAAGCCTCACTCAGACAATTAAAGAAGCTCCTATTTTAAATACATCAAAATAAGGCAATGTGCAAATATTAATGTTGATTATTATATACATGATCTATTAGCAATTAGATGGGACAGGCTTCAATTAATTCCACCTGTTGATGAGACCTGGAAATTATTTTATACCAAAGTTAGAACTGTAATTGATAAACATGCTCCTGTGAGAATGATTAAAGTCAAAGGTAGACACTTACCATGGATAAACTCTAATCTACTTCAACTATTCAAACAAAGGGATAAAGCTTGGGTTAAATAACGCTCCTCAGAAGACGCCTCTGATAGGACAATCTATAGACGGATAAGGAATAAATGCAAAATCAAAACGAGGAATGCTAAATCTTCTTCTAGAATCATCTAAATTACATTCTCATTAAAAAAAAACATACATTTTACAAGATCCTTTGCTTATAACTCACGCTTTTAATCATCATTTCTCGTGTGTGTAGATAAAAATGTATCATCTCCAATGATTTGGCCGGGTCCTTTAATTACTCATACCCATTGGTGCGTTTTCATAAAAACAAATCTCGCCTACTGAGGTCTATTATGCATTATGTGACCTAAAAGTGAATTGCAGTGCAGGGTCAGATGATCTGGAAGTTTATCAAGCTTACGTCTCAAATACTGATGTTTCCACTCGCAGATCTCTTTAATCTGTCTTTATCCACCTGTACTGTGCCACAGATTTGTCAATCTGACGGAATTACTCCTCTTTTCAAAGGTGGGGACCAATCAGATGTGAATAATTATCACCCGATTTCTATCATTTGTGCAGTTGCAAATATTTCAAATAATTATTTTTTTAATATAAATTACCTGATCACAATATTTTATCCCCACATCAATCTGGCTTCAGACCCAAGTTTTTCTTTTACTATAACTGCTCTTTTAAAAATTGCTAATGACGTGTTCTCTGGTTTTGATCACGGTCATTTCACTGGTGCTGCTTTTATTGATCTCTCAAAGGCCATTGACATGGTTAACCCTCAGAAGTCTAAACCATTTTTACCAATTTCAGGTCCTTGTGTAATAGTGCTTGTATAATAACAACAATGAATAACAAAGTTATATAAAAAAATTCAGGACAACCTAGGCTATCAGAATTTGTATACTACAGTGACATCACATGAATGAATTAATAGTTATATGACCATAAAGACAAAAAATAAATAAAAACGGAAATTAAATCTCACAGACTTACATTTTACCTGAAGGAGGATAACAACAGATTACAAAAGTGAGTGAACATCAGCCCTCTCATTGTTACAGAAGAAGAAAAAGATATTGCATGTTGATAATGCAGCTGTACTAGAGGAGCACGACCTAAAATATGTTGCTAATCCCTTTGCAACAGAGACTTACCATAGACCATCCCAAGTATACATTTAAGCTAATACAAAAACTTTTCATGGACACTAGCAATGTTCAGCCAAAGTTCATGGACTCTGAATCAAGATGCTTCAAGGAAAGCACAGAAAGGGCTGGAACCGAATATTTGAATATTCAATTGTTGGGTTCACATTCGATTTTCAACTTTGAGATCCGAACATTGAGGTTTTCTCCTCACGCCTCACCTCCTCTCACAGCAGCGAACGTGACGCTCCAGTTCACATCCAAAGGAAAACCAAAAGAAGCCCTCAGCTGTGTGAGAGCACTGAGCGATGAGAATGGCATAATTTTACAATTGCTGTATTTCATTACAGATCAAAACAGTCAAATAGCCTGCATTTTACAGTTAATCTGCATAATGAACACATTTAAATTATTATTACAGAAGAACATTTAGTTGCTATAAAAGTGAACTTTGCATAAAAACATGTTGTTTTAGTTCCGCTACCGGAACTAGTTCTCATCCCGTCTGCTGTCCCTGGACCCCCGGACTCTGTTCTGGACCTGCTCGGCTCTCAGTCTGGACTCTCAGCTAACGTTCTGCTCTCCACCAACCCGGTTCTGCAGCATCTAGTCTTCCACTCTACCTCGGCTCAGTATCCGATCCCTTCAGCGCTACAATAAATATTCCTCTTTTATTAAACTCCTCCCTCTCTTGGTCCTGCTACTAGCTTAGCCTTACTTAAGCTAATAACAAAGTTTTGGTAATAATAACTTGCTGTTTCAGTTGGCCTACGCTATGAGAATAAAGCAACCGAGCGTCTCTCTCTTTTACTCTCTCTCTCACACAATATTTGCCTATTGGCTGTTAATTACTGTCGAGGCTTCGGTGCTCAAAAAATGACATTGGGCAACTCTAGTGGCAACTTCACCAAATAAATGGGAGCAATCACTTGAATTATTGAAATGTTTGTACACTAAAACTACATCACACTCATGAACCAAACACACTGTCATGTCCAAATACACATCACATGGTTAGAACACGCCAAAGTGTGTAGTATAACTCACATAAGAAATACGTACTTTACAAAAATGTTCGCTAGTTAAAGGTTTGTGAAAATAACTACACCACTTCATGTTAGGCAGTAATACTCTGTTGTTGTTGTTTGATAAAAGCACAATTAAAAAGCTGTGGCGTCATCTAGTGGATAAAACCTGAAATAGAGGTTCTGTCAGAAATGACCTAGACCTCGTGATTTTTGTATTTGCCTATTATAAGGCTATATTTATTAACAGAGTAGAGATGTAACTTCTTCTACATCTGCTAATGTTTGGAAAATGATGACCAGCCTATAGGCCCTGACAGGACGCGATATAACTGCATTACAGGTATCAGGGACAACTTTAAGTTCCAGCCTCCCCTCTTTATTTGTGTAACTCGCATAATGTGGATTTTTGGGTCTATTCTATTCATTCATTCTTTACTTTGTCAACACAGTCTTCTTTCTAAAGCACAAATAGATCAACAGCTAGGGTACGCGTTTTATTTACGTGATTGTAACCTGGGGAGAGTTTTAAAACACCAATTTCACCAATTAGAAATAAGATAGGAGTCATGTGATCATTTCAGTACCTCCTCCCCAAACAGATGTGGTGGTTTTCAAGGCTGGAAACAGTTCATTCAGAATATCTAGAGAAAGAACTTGAGGTAAGAAAGTACCAGAATATTTTTTGTTTAGTATCTATACTATTGAAGATAAAATTGTGTGACTTCCTCTATAAGGACTTTATTGATTTTAATATGTTCTTGATTTAAATATCTTTACAGAGTGCCCTATGCAGTCTCTGGGCTCTTTGTAACAAAGGAACACCATGTATTTGACATCAGCTCACGAGCTCTGTGATATTCTTGTAGACGTCTGAATTGGCGCCAGCTGTAGTGAACTTTGTTTAAAAGTCTGAGAACTCGAGCTAAAATATTCAGCGAGTTATTGTTGCCGAAGCAAAAAGTGTTACAACCAAACCCGGTTTCATGCTGCTGTAAATGTTGTTTTAGATGCTTAATGATTGTTTAGCTGAAGTGAAGGGGATGCTCTGCCTTAACCCTGTCTGTCTGTCTACACTTCGTGGGTTAAAGAGTAATATTACGAACAGTGACATCAGGCAGGGAGAGTGAGAAATTACCTCATGTTATAACAATGTGCTGGTCTCAGTGTAGCGGTTAAAACTTCACGTAGAGACTGAAATTTTATTTTGCTGTCATGCATTTGCACTACATACCAATGTAAAAAAATACACAATTAAACAACATCGCTGCCACTTAAATAACCAAATAAAAGCAATATAAGAAATACATGATGCAGTGATTCCGTGTTGAATCACCGCAGTTATGTAATAAGAAATAAGAATACGACAGCAGGACAAACAGTTTCTGCTCTGTGAGTTTCACTTTCAGCTAAACAGAAACTCTGGAGTCACAGGAGGAAAGCAGAAACCAGAGTAAACGTTCAGAGAACCTGCAGCCTCACTGCTGGACGCCTCGTTTCTACCCCGACAGGATGCGGTTTTTAATTTGAATGAGCTTTAAATGCTTTGCAGTGAATGTGTTCAAATTTACTTTCACTTCTGATTCCTGAGGGAAGCTTGTCACAGACACAGAGACACCTGATGCTTACTAATCAGTTTTTAAAATCCGTCCCACTGTTGGTTTGAGAGGTGACGGCAGCAGCGCACACAACTGATGATCTTAAAGTGAGGAGGCAACAGGAAGTGTTGTGGGAGGATGCAGACCCAACCTGTGATCTGATTCTGTTGTCAACATGGCTGAGGCGTGTGTGATAAAACTAAATACAACCATCTGTTGAGGGAAGGAACAGATAAGGGGGAAAAAAAAGGCCTGTTTGTACCCGTCTCCTTCCTCACATGCTGACTCACACAGATCATTCATACTATTTCTTCTCTCTTTAAAACAGGAACTAGGTGTGGTTTATAAAGACCAGATCAGAGATCACTCCTCTCCAGAGCAGACTGAGCAGATACATTAGTTCATCTTTTTAATCGACATCATTCCTCACTTGACCATGTACACCCGATGCAACAGGAGAGGACATCTTGAATGTGTTGTTGACAGTCAGCACTTGAAGCTGGATGATTTGAAAGAGGAAGCTCTGAAAATAAGGCTGACAAACCAGTACCTTTACAAAAAAAACATCCCGGCTTCCCCTCAACCAGAGTTTCATGTGTCTCATCTGAAACACGACACAAACCAAACTGGACTAAGAGGCATCAAGACTGATGAAGGCTTCAGGAACCCAGGCAGAGGCTCTCTGCTGTGGTGGAGTCTGGCTGTGGGACCTGATGAGATAGCGTCAGCTGAGAGGAGGCTCCTGGAGACGACCTTCCCGGACCGGACGGAGGAGCAGGTCCAGATGCAGCAGAGCTTCCTGGAGAAGTTTACCACCTCCCCGGCCTTCGAGCAGACCTCCAGGCTGGGCTCGTACCGCTTCATCTTCCCCCTGGAGGAGGTGCTGGAGGCCTACAGCGTGCAGGTACTGAGGGTCGGGTTATCTTGACTTTTCCACAAACTTTTAATGCAGTGAGCCCTGAATGCTCCAGACAAACCTTTTTTTAATAGGAGCACTGCACCCCCTAACTGAACATTTTCTCCTGCTTGCTATTTCCTTAGAAATTTTTGGTCAAGTTGATAATTAACGGAAGATCAAAACAGCCAGTCAGATGGTGCCCTCGACCAATCCAGTCAGAAACAGTGGTTCTTGCCTTTACCGCCACGGCCTCTTCTGACTCTAACTCGTTGACCTCTGCAATTTGTTGCTGTAAAGGGCCTGGATCTGGTACAGGAGGAGGAAATGGTTTGTTTCACCATGGTTGACGTTTACAGACAATTATTTTGATTACAGGCAAGTGTAGATGACGTTTAATACGCAGGTGACTAAACACTTACGGTCCCTCCCCCTCTCACACACATTGGCCAACTCTGGCAGACTCGCTCCCTCCTCGATTTTTAACATGAAATTATAAAAACAAATGTTGCATTAGCAGGTCGCAAAAGTGCAAATAGTTCAAAAAAATACTTGCACGCAAGTATTGAAAGGAAACCGTTTCAGTACAAGTTTAAGTCACTCAGTGAGTTCTGGTGTTTTTATGTTCCTCCAGTTTTGTGAATGAAATTATGATTAAACCTGTCAGTATTAATCCAGACTGTGGTTTGGTGACACCTTGTGGTAAAAGTGTTTCATCACCAAGCAGACATAACTTCAGGGAGTCTGGTAAGGGCTGTTTATTCACGTATCCCCAGCACAGACTTCCAAAAGGTAAGAGCGTTCCCATACGTGGTTAAGAACGCCTTCTTACATTTCCAACACTTCCTGTCTCGTATCGGGCCCCCTAAATAACTTTAGAGCAGTGTAAAAGTATCTGTGTATAATTTTGTAATAAGTAAATTAACATCTCTTGTGGCCCAGCCAGTGCTGGTTATTATATCATCAGAATCAGAATCATTAAACGCTTTATTACCAAATAGTATTTTACACGTACGAGGAATTTGCTGTGGTGATAAAGACATAAACATACAGGTGAAACAAACAGATGTAAACATATATAAATACTGAATAAACAGATGCAAGTTATAGGAAGTACATCCTCTGCTGGGCCTTCTTGGTGAGGGAGGTGATGTTCAGCTCCCACTTGAGGTCCTGGCAGATGATGGTGCCCAGGAAGCGGAAGGAGTCCACAGTGGCGACGGGGGAGTCGCACAGGATGATGGGGGAGGGTGGGGCTGGGCTCTTCCTGAAGTCCACGACCATCTCCACTGTCTTCTGAGCGTTGAGCTCCAAACTGTTCTGGCTGCACCAGGTCACCAGATGGTCGATCTCCCACCTGTAGGCGGACTCGTCCCGACCTGAGATGAGCCCAATGAGGGTGGTGTCGTCCGCAAACTTCAGTAGCTTGACAGACTGGTGACTGGAGGTGCAGGTTTTGGTGTACAGGGAGAAGAGCAGCCTTGAGGGGAACCGGTGCTGATGGTCCTGGAGTCAGAGACATGTTTTCCCAGCTTCACGTGCTGCTTCCTGTCTGTCAGGAAGTCTGTGATCCACCTGCAGGTGGAGTCAGGCACGTCCAGCTGGCAGAGCTTGTTCTGCAGCAGGGCCGGGATGATGGTGTTCCACAACCAGGATCCTGGCGTAGGTTCCTGGGGAGTCCAGGTGCTGGAGGATGTAATGAAGGGCCATGTTTCCTGCATCATCTACAGACCTGTTGGCTCTGTAGGGGAACTGCAGGGGGTCCAGGAGTGGGTCTGTGATTAGTCCAGTGGTCCTTGGTTTCTTGGGGACAGGGATGATGGTGGAGGCTTTGAAGCAGGCTGGCACATGGCATGTCTCCAGTGAGGTGTTAAAAATGTCTGAACACCGGAAACAGCTGATCAGCACAGTGCTTCAGGGTGGATGGGGAGACAGAGTCCGGCCCAGCTGCTTTGCGGGGTTTCTGCCTCCTGAATAGCCTGTACCTCCCTCTCTGAGATGGAGAGAGGGCGGAGGGGTCGGAGGGGAGCCCCTGTCTGGAGGAGCTTCAGACAGATCACAAACTACAAACCCAAAGCCCTGGTGCAGAGAACTGGTATTTTAATCTCTCTGAGTACAGTCGTTTAGCTTCTTGCACCACGGCCCTGTTTCCACTCCTAAACGCCTCCTTCTTTTCCAGCCTTAGCTGTCTGAGTTTAGCTGTGAACCAGGGTTTGTTCCTGTCGAACAATGAGGCGCTGTGCGTTATGTTCGCTACTCAAAGAGCTTCTGTATCATATCGTCATGTCCCTCCAAACTCCTGTTAAATTTGAACACACTCCCTACACTGTTCTTTTAATGAAGGCGTTTTCAGAATTCTGGGTCGGACGCAGCTGATTACCTGATCGTTGATCTGACGGAGTGTACTGTGTATACTGAATACTGAGCTTTGCTCTGTCTGTCTGGACTGAGTCTGTAGTGTTGGGGAAAGAGGCTTCTGAAGCGCTGAATCAATTTAAAGCAACTGTGTTTGATCCAATGAAAATGGCACCACCTACTGGGCAGCTCCTGGTGTTGCATTTATCTGAACAGTCTGTGTTTTTATTGCTTTTACTGTTATTTTGTTCAATACAGCTTGTTTTATAAGAACTGATCACTTTTAATTCATTGAAACCTCTTTTACTGTCTCCAGTTTTGCTGCGGCGCTCAGCCCGTCATGCGGGTGTACGAGACCGTCCTGTACAAACAGGAAGTGATGTACGTTGTGCTGATCCACAGCCCAGCCAATCAGGAGCAGTTCTCTAAATATCCTTTGCTGACTGACGACCCAAACTCTGTCTGCACCTACAGAGACGGCTGCTTCATCTGGAGGCCTCAGGCCATGAGTGAGACACACAGGTAAGAACCAGAAACTCTGTGACACCTGAACTAACTGCAGATGCCGTTATTACAGACAGTGAACTAACTGCAGATGCCGTTATTACAGACAGTGAACTAACTGCAGATGCTTGACTAGGATTGTAGACCTGCCCACTTCCGGGTGGTTGAGTGAGTCTCTATGTGTTCATGCTTAGTGACCACTCATCAATAATCGCAATCTTTTATGCAGAACAAGTCCAACATTTGAAAGTTTACTATAGCATGTCAAACTTTTTTAATGTCCTGCCCATCCAGTGACATTGATGAGCACATCAACAGACTTAGGAACAGCTTCTAACCCAGAGCCATTTGAGAACTGAACACAGCCAACACTGATGCTCGTCTGTCCCACCATCGTTACAGACAGTGAACTAACCGCAGACACTCGTCTGTTTCTGCTGTTCTGTTTTGTGTCAGGTATAAGTTGATCCGGAGACGTGATGAAATGCAGATGGAAGCGGTGCGGATGAAGCGTACCCCTGAGTTTTATGTTTGGGATCATGTCGCCGTTGCACTGCATGTGGATAAACAGGTACCTCCACTGTTCTCACTCTTTCCTGACACGCTGGATTTTTCTTTCCATATTCTAGAGATAAAGTGTAGAGTGCCAATGGGATCTGCAGGTTCTGGTTCTGACACATAGTCCTGAATTCTACTGTAGCCTATTGTACTTTGATCAAACAATATCAGTAATCTGAGTCTGAATCGTGGCTGCTAACAGTCCAGCCCTGCACCCTCACAGCTTCTCGCAGACCCTGCAGCTGTTCTGCTTGTCATCTTCTTCTGTTCTCTGACTTTTTCAGGTGCTGAACTTTGATCCTGACCGACTGAGAGAGAACCTCAGGTGGTGTGATAAAGCAGCAGTTCCAATCTCTCGTCCTCACACTTTTGATTACCTGATACAAGCTGAGGACTTTGTTGAAGGACTGTGGCCCGACTGTCCCTCTGCACTGCAGAAAACTTGACACTTGACTTGTTTTGTTGTTCTTTAATTAGGGTGTATTTCATGTTCATTGATGAAGGAAGTTTTTCTTTGCCTCTGTAGCCTAGTGCTGCCCACGGTCGGAATTGTTGGGCCTCTGTAAATAATATCACAGAGTACAGAGTTGAAAAGTGCTAGGAGGTAACTGTTGTTGTGACTTGGCGCTGTATAAATAAAATGCAATGTAATGATATTTTTCTATTTTCTTTAAAAAGATCAAATTTTTGTAAAAGCATATAATAAAACCAGGGCATTGGCCTCAAAACAATGACTGAAAAACATTAAAGTTAGTATTTGTTTATTTTAAAATTCTAAATTTGTTTTAAGCCTGTTTGTCGCTAGCCAAAATTAGCATCCCAGCTAATATCACAGTTAATGTGAATTACAGATGCACCTTGCTAACCAAGCTAGCTAGCTCCACCCTCTCGTCCAAAACATGGTCACATCTGGTTTTAAAAAACCAAGATGACGGCGGCCAAAATGTGTGAAAAAAACTTGCGGCTTCAAAATGGTAGTCCACAAACCAACGTGTGACGTTACCGTAACTACATCCATTTCTTTTATACGTGCTGTGGCTAAAATAAGAAAATTGTTAACTAAGGGCCCTTTCACACCTACAGCTGGGCGATATGGCCTAAAATATTATCACGATAAAAAAAATGTCATACTAGGGATGGGGATCGAGACCCGGTTCCAAAAGGACTCTGTTCAAAAATTTCTCAAAACCCGAAAATCAATAAGGTTCTAGCTTATCGATACTGCTATCGAGACTTACGGGTCCTATAATGTAACGTACTGTCTCGAGCGTCAAATGTGATTTAATTTGAAACACAATGCAGAAGAAAATCATCAGGCTGCAGTCTCTGCCTGCTCTCTGTCGGCGCACACACACACAGCGGCAGCAGAGCGAGACCGGTGGAATAACGTTACGGTGAGGGTTAAGTTAGCTCCAAACTACTGTAACGTTAGTTGATGACAGCTGCGCTCTTTACTGTAAGTACGTGCAGTAAAACCTTCACAAGTGAAAAGACAATACTTTATCAATACACCTGTCTGTAAGGTGACGTTAAACAAATGGTTCATAGCTGACCGGGTCCGGTCTGTAGTCTTAAAAACTGAGCTGCTGGCTGAGACAAACCAGCCGCTCCTCCTTCTACCTGGTAACGTTACCTGCATCCGGGGAGAGACGAGGAGGGACTGATACAGACTGATGTTCTTTCTAAACGTCACTTCTTGTGATGTCAGATAAAGTTATTGAGTTACTTTGTTGTTGTAAACATTAATGTTGCTGCTCTAGAAACAACATTTAGCTGGATTTAAAATATTAAATTAAAAACAACCTGGCAGTTAATATGCACACTCCATCCATCGTCAGCCGCTTATCCTGCGTACAGGGTCGCGGGGGGCTGGAGCCGATCCCAGCTGAAAGGCGGGATACACCCTGGACTGGTCGCCAGTCCATCGCAGGGCCATAGACAGACAACCACTCACATTCACACCTAAGTACAATTTAGGGTCACCGGTCAACCTAGTCCGCATGTCTTTGGATGGCGGGAGGAAGCCGGAGCACCCGGAGAGAACCCACGTAGACACGGGGAGAACATGCAAACTCCACACAGAAAGACCGGGACAAAAGGGGTTTGAACCCACAACCTTCTTGCTGTGAGGTGACAGAGCTAAACACTGCACCACTGTGCCGCCCATGTACACTTCAATATATGCTTATTTATCGCAAGTGATATGTCATCTCAATATATAACGTTCTTGCACGTTGAATCTTTTCCTCATACCGTGCAGGCCTACGTCAGGCCCGTTGGGTCTGGTCTTAAATAATAACCATCACTAAATAATAGTAAAGTATCGATAAAGAATCGGATCGTTAAGCAGTCTCAATAAGGGTATCAATATCAATAAAAATTTACGATCCCCATCCCTATGTCATACCATTTGATAATTAGATAATTATCAGGATAAATGTCAAATAATTATTTCTTTCAAGTTTAAAGACAGATTTTTGCTCCTGAGTGAAAGTCGAAGAAACCTGATGGTAAATATCATCATAGAGTACGGTCTAGACCTGCTCTTTCATGAAAAGCGCTGTGAGATAACTGTTGTTGTGATTTGGCGCTATATAAATAAAAATTGAATTGAATTGAATGGTTAATTGTGGTTAAACCTTTCTGCACGGTCAGCACTGTTTGGCATCAACACTTGATGCCAAACAAACAAGAGGCAGAACATTCAAAACAATTATGATAAAGATATTTTTTTTCAAAACATGTGATTAGTAAATATTTATTTCAGTGCCTTTGCCTCAACAAAATAAGCATAAGTTTGTGATTCAAATGAATTAAATCAAATATTTATTGACAATATATTTAACATTTGCCCTGTGACCCGACCCCGGATAAGCAGATGAAGATAGATAAATGAATATTTAACATTTGTTATAGCCTATTGTTATTGAATAAAATTATATTGATAATTATTATTATTAATTGTTGCCCAGCCGTAGCACAAACCTGAAAGTCCGCATCAAGGTACGAACCAAAGTTCATGTTTTGACACATTCGGTTAAATTTGTTTTTTTTCACGTTGCAATTGACCCTTCGCTAAGCCACGCCCGAATACACAGCTGACCAATCACAGTGCAGTATAGGACTTGCTCTAACTGAGGTTTGACACTTTCATGGCTGCGCTCCAGTGACTCTAATGCAAAAAGAGTCGTTTTCTAGCTTTTTCTAGTGTTTTTCTAAGATCTGGTCAAACGCTGTTCCTGGGGCATCTTGTAATAGTTACAGCAGCTACCCAGAGAGGTTGAAAGGAAAAGTACAATTTATTCTCTTTCCAAAACCTAAAATAAATCCAGAAACATGTCAGCTGTGGATTGCTGCTAATGTAATGTTAGTTAGCTAACGCTAGCTAACGTCCTACTGAATGTAACGTAATAAAGCCCTGCTGTTCTGCTTTGCAATGATTGTAATAGTGAACAGACGCCTACCAGCTGTACAGGAACACTGTTGTTCCTTAATATCGTTGTCTTTTGTCTCAATCGTCTGGGATGCGTTGGTTTACTGGTACTGTGTGATCGGTAGGCTTTAGCTTCTATCATTATCTTTTTCACGTCAGTCTGAGTCAGTTTGAGTCAGTCTGGGTCAGTCTGGGTCAGTTTGAGTCAGTTTGAGTAAGTCTGGGTCAGTCTGGGTCAGTCTGGGTCAGTCTGAGTCAGTCTGGGTCAGTCTGGGTCAGTTTGAGTCAGTTTGAGTAAGTCTGGGTCAGGCTGAGTCAGTCTGGGTCAGTCTGGGTCAGTCTGAGTCAGTCTGAGTCAGTCTGGGTCAGTCTGGGTCAGTCTGGGTCAGTCTGTGGGAGTGAGGCCCCACGAGGCCTCTGGCCCGGTCTGGGGGGTTTTCCTCCCACACACTGAGAACTCTGAGGTCTCTGAGGCAAGCCGATGGTGTGAACACAAGATGCCTGAAGGAGGACCTGGCAGACAACACTGAGCGCAGGCTGGATGACAACAGAATTATGTTCGCTCTAAAACCGTCACATTTGGCCATCTGATGAAGACCAGCGCTAACAAACTTCTCACCACACAGAAGTCTCTCTCTGCTGAGGCCGCAACAAGTCCCAACTCCTCAAGGAGTTCCACCAATTCAAGTGTCATGGCATCACAGGAGACAATCTGCACAAAGTACTCACCAGAGTCTCCACACTCCCAGAGTCAGACGAGATTCGAGATTGGATTCACGAGATCAACACGAGACGCGTGTTTTTTATATTTAGATTTTAACACTATTTTTAAGAAATCTAGTGCTGAATTATATGAAAATTTAGCATTAAACACTTTATTTCCTTCATTCTGATTATTTTTTCTGCACCAGTTTATGGTGATTGTTTTATTTATGTAAAGAGAAACACATAATTCAAGTGGCAATTGACAATTCAAACTCTATAGCCTAACTGTAACAATGTAAAGAAGTGCAGCTTTCAGGCATTCGGTGTTGCTTTCAGATCCGTTTCTCGTGTAGATCAATTTCTCCCCTGTAATATCATCCCTGCTGATCATGATTTAGTCTTCCCTCCCTTCCCTAGTGTCTTTGTGGAAGTAACCTCTTTGAATGTGACTTTGGCTCATTTTGACCTTAATGAGAAATAAATTAATTTTAATTCAGTTAGAAATTCCTGGAACTTAATAGCTCCTGTGTTTCAGCAGCTTTTCTGCTCATGGTCAAAACTTTCTGCACATTCAGAATCTCTCCCACAGATTTGTGTTCTCTGACAGGTCCAGAAAAGAGTCCTAATATTAAGAGACAATGTCTTCATTTGATGAGAAGTCTACCTGCTCTACACTCTGCGGTGCATTACGTTATTAAGTAATGTTATCCCCTTCAGTCCATTTGAACGACGCAGTTTGAGACTGCATGTTGCATGTGAAACCGAAAGTAACTGAAACACTTGTGATCAGGCAGAAATCTCACTACATATTCACACACATGTTAACTTCCATTGAAGCTCACAGTCCCAAACAGAGCAGGCTGCGCTTCAGTTATTAGATGTTTATGTTGCAAAACTCGATCAGCTACGTTACCATTCGTCACAGCTGTGCAGTGCAGTTGATTACTATCAGGGCGTACACCGGTGTGGCATCAGCTAGGCAGAGTTCATTAGCTCTGCAATTTGTATTTCACTGCGGGAGAAAATTAATGTGTGGCTTGACATACAGCATGCAAAAACAGATGAAAGATTTCTGGGCTGGGCTAAGTGAGAACCGATCTGGCCTTGTTTTTCTCCCATCAGGCGCTATCAGGAGGGCCCCGCTAAAGTAGAGGGGTTCAAAGGGGTGGGGTTCCCCCCGGTCCCTCCCCTGGAGCGCAACCTCACAATCTTCTTCGGCGTGAAGCCAGGGCAGCGTGCCGTCCGGCAACTGTCTGCCCTGGCTTCACGCTCAAAGCACAGCCGGTGGCTCGTCTTAACGACAGAGCCAACCAGCTTTTAGAGCTCCGCTTTCAACAACTTGGCTCTGCTAGCTTCCTCTTTGATTAAGCTAGCAGCCAGCTAACCACAATGACAGAGGAGGAGAGAGAGGAGATTAGCAAGGCTTCGTTCCGGAGCGTCCAGTACCAGTACAACTGGCTACCATTCGGTTATTCACTGGCCCCACGCACGTTCTCCAAGTGCGTCAGAGTACTGTTCTATCTAGTCGACCTGCTGCTGTTGGCCTACTCCAAGGAGAAGTCAGTCCTACAGACAGCCAAGTGCGTAGTGCACCTGTTACACCTGGGCTTAATGGTGAACTGGGAGAAGAGCTCTCCTCTTCCCTCCCAGAACTGGAACTGGGGATGTGTTCCTATTATCGGGGTAGCACACTGCTCAGCCTCCCTGGGAAAATTTATTCCAAGGTGCTGGAAAGGAGGATTCGACCGATTGTCGAACCATAGATTCAGGAGGAGCAATACGGATTCTGTCCTGGCCCTGGAACAGTGGACCACCTCTTTACCCTTGCGGGGTTGTTGGGGGTTCATGGGAGTTTGACGATCCAGTTCACACGTGCTTTGTGGACTTGGAGAAGGCTTGCGACCGTTTCCCCCGTAGAATCCTGTGTGGGTATTGGGGACCGGGGCTGAACCTGCTGAGTAATAGCTTAATTCTGCACCTGCTGAGCTGCAGCCCCCCTCTGACATTGCTGAACAAAAACAGCCTCCAAACACCCCTCAACTGCTACTGCCCCTTGATCCTGCTAAAGTACTGCAGCTTTCATTTCCTGAGTTTCAGCTGCTCCTGGTGTCCCTGGCTTTACCAGCTTCCATTCCCATGGTTTTGATGCCGGCTTCTGGGACTGCACCCCAGCCTTTCAGCTCAGGCTCTGGTCTGCAGTCTTCGCTGCTGGCCTCCGGTTTCCTGCCTCTCGTCTTCGCTGCTGGCCGCCTGAAGGGTTTCAACCTAGCCAGAGTCATTTCCATCATGACCTGCCTCCTGCCCAGCCTTCAGAGAGGAGTTGCCTTCATCGCTGGTCACTTGCACGGCCTCCGGAGAGGTACCACCTTTGCCCCCGCCATGATGACAAAGGATCTGCGGGCCGGTAGGTTCGGAGGGTTGGCACCCTGTACCGTCTGCATGATGGTAACAGTTTGTACTTGCTAAATAGGGGATGTGATCTCTAATAATCACCTGCCCTTTCTTAACCAATCGGGACTCACAGGTCATCGTCATGGAATTTTGCTGTTGTCCAGCAATCTTACGGGACATGATGACGATCTTATGCAGTTTAGTTATAGTATTCACTAACAATGTAAAATACCAGGGAATGGAACAAAAAGTTAATAAACTCTCCACAAAGGAGCGATGTAAGAGGATCAGTATATCTCTGTAACACCAACCTGTCTCAGTTTATGCATAAAATATAGACCTTGCAGACCTTTCTTATGGATAACATCAGTGTTAGAATTACATAACAGTTTAGCATCTATTACTGTTCCTATGGTAATCATCTACCATTTCAATATCCACGTTCCCTGAATTGAGCCATTTCCACTTGGTGAAATGTGCCAAGCCTACTCTTTCACACTTCTTATAGGCAATGAGTCCGATCTGCACAAAACTTTGCCAGTAGAATCGACCCTCATCATCGAAAGTAATTAAATAAATTTTGATAATCCAAAAAGTTATAAAGGAACACCTTCCTCTAGTTAACGGTCGAACTAGAAATTGATATCATATATTTTCATGGTTCATGTGCAATTACCACGAAACTTGGGCTAGTATGTTCCCATCCGCCTTTGAGACTTTATGCAAAATGTGGCGCCAAAAAGAAAGTAAATTGCCTGTTGGTCCACGTCTCCTTACCCACAGGATGACGCACACAGTTCCACAGTACTCATGACTGTGACGTATATCTTTAAAACAGGAACCAGCTGTGGTTTATATAGCAGCACTCTGCCGGTGTTGGAGATCAGATCAGAGCTCACACCTCTCCAGAGCAGAGCAGACTGAGCAGAGACACTGAACACTTATAGTTTGTCTTTTTAATTGACATCATTCCTCATCTTACTATGTACACCCAATTCAACAGGAGAAGACATCCTGAACGTGTTGTTGAAAGTCAGCACTTGAAACTAAATGATTTGATAGTGGAAGCTTCAAAAATAAGGTTGGCAAACCAGTACCTTTACAAAAAACCATCCCGGCTTCCCCCAGACCAGAGTTTCATGTGTCTCATCTGAAACACGACACAAACAGAGATGGACTAAGAGGCATCAGGAGGGATAAAGGCTTCAAGAACCCGTTCATAGGCAGGATGGCTGACTTGCCTGTGCTGTGGTGGAGTCTGGCTGTGAGACCTGATGAGATAGCGTCAGCTGAGAGGAGGCTCCTGGAGACGACCTTCCCGGACCGGACGGACTTTACTTTTTACTTTTACGTAATTTAAGATTTTATTAATTTTCAATCTACAATCATTTGACTCATAAATGTCTCGTGTTATCAATATTATCCATGTCAGCTTTTCTAGACTCGAAAACGGAGACTTGTCACGGCTTGCTTTGACGTAATTAGTCAAATGATGTTTCATGTTTAACCCTTTCAGTGAGTTCACGTGTTTTTGTGTCATCTTCAGAGGTGTGTAACAGTAGCTTAGTCAATTTACTTTAACATCTCTAGTGGCCCAGTTGGATATTTTATCATGTGTTAAGTCCCTTTGCCGAAACAAGCAGAAATTCTCTCACGTAGCAGATTTATGTTCGTTATGTTCAGTAAATCAAACAGCTTCTGTATCAGAAACAGAATCAGAAGGAGCTTTATTGCCAAGTAACACATACAAGGAATTTGTTTTGGCCATAAGGTGCTACACGTAGGCAAACATACAGTTGACATAAATGAATGTAGAAATAAAAATATGGAATAGAACAACGCAAGTTATATAAAAATATTGAAAACAATAGAGAAAAATAATACAACAATTTGCAGAACATGTGCATTATTCTGGGTTTATGAGCAGACATGTTGCAACTGTCACAGGTCTGTGTGGTGAGGCAGGTAGGTGGACCCAAACGCAGGACACTGAGCTGAGTAGGTACAAAAGGTTTATTAAACAAAGGCGAGCACACTTACAGGTGGAGAGGCTGATAAACAAGTCCAATTAATAACAAACGTGCCAGCATGATATGAAATGAAGTGATATTTACATGTGCAGCGATGACTGCATTATTTGGAAGGGGGAGTGTCAGTGGGGGTCCCGGGCCTTGTTAATGAGGCTGCAGACAGGAAGAAACTGTTTTTGTGGTTCCCAGCGGCACGGTGGTGCAGTGGTTAGCACTGTCACCTCACAGTGCACCTCACAGCAAGAAGGTCGTGGGTTCAAACCCGGTTGCCCCGGCCTTTCTGTCTTATCTCCGGGTGCTCCGCCATCCAAAGACAGGCGGACTAGGTTAATTGGTGACCCTAAATTGTCCTTAGGTGTTAGTGGTCGTTCGTCTATGTGTGGCCTGGCGACCGTACGCAGGATAAGCGGTTGACGATGATAGATGGGGAGAGTCTGAGTCAGCTGCAAACTTTCCTGCTCGCCTCAGAGTCCTGGAGGCGTACAGGTCCAGAAGAGAAGGAAGATTGCAGCCAATCACATTCTCTGCAGAGCGAACGATGTGCTGCAGTGGCAGCAGCGTACCAGATGGTGATGGAGGAGGTGAGGATGGACTCAGTGATGGCGGTGTAGAAGTGCACCATCATTGTCTTTGGCAGTTTATCAGCCCACAGAGAGAAAACTGCCGTCTTTGTTTTCAGCACGTTTACAGGACTGAGTTTTCCATTATAACCTCTTTTACTGTCTCCAGTTTTGCTGCGGCGCTCAGCCCGTCATGCGGGTGTACGAGACCGTCCTGTACAAACAGGAAGTGATGTACGTTGTGCTGATCCACAGCCCAGCCAATCAGGAGCAGTTCTCTAAATATCCTTTGCTGATTGACGATCCAAACTCTGTCTGCACCTACAGAGACGGCTGCTTCATCTGGAGGCCTGAGGCCATGAGTGAGACACACAGGTAAGAACCAGAAACTCTGTGACACCTGAACTAACCGGCGATGCTCCATCGTCCCACTGTAATAACAGAAACTTGAACTAACTGTGGATCCTTGTCTGTTTGCTTCTGCTGTTCTGTTTTTGGCAGATGTTTTTGAGTTGGTCGTGAGACCTGATGAGATGCAGATGGACGCAGTGCCGGTGACTTACTCTGAGTTTTATGTTTGGGATAATGTTGCCGTCACCCTGCACGTGGAAGAACAGGTACCTTCACTGCTCATTCTTCTTCTCACCCTTTACTGGCATGATGGTATATTATATTCCAAAGGTGAAGGGTAGGAAAGTCCTAAAAGGGGTCTGCAGGTTCTGGTTCCGACTCAGACACATTTCAGCACTCAGGTTGCTTTCGTTCTCAGGTGAAGAATGTATTTAAGTTTTGCTGTGAGGTGAAAACTACATCTGAACGTTCCTGCCCCAACAGATACACCCCGACACGTGTTTTGTTTTATGTAAAGTGTTCATGATATTTGGAAAAATATGGAGTACACGTGTTACCGCAGTACAGAAGCAGATTCATTTCAGAATAGTCCTGAATTATAATGTATTCTTACTGTTATCTAACAATAATTGGGGCCAAAATGTTAGAAACGCTACAAAACGTAGATTTTTCAAACGGAGGGCTGCAAGAAAGTTCCCAGAATACAAGTATTTTCTTCATATAATTAATTTGTTCAAAACCGACCAATCACAGTTTGTGTGGCCTACATTTTTGGAGAGGTGCTCAGGCTGCAGCATAAATTTGATGCAGAAGTATAAATTAGCCTTGTGAATTCTAACAGTCCTGCACCCTCAATCCTGCAGCTGTTCTGCTCGTCTTCTTCTTCTGTTCTTTTACTTTTTCAGGTGCTGAACTTTGACGCTGACTGGCTGAGAGAGAACCTCATGTGGTGTGATAAAGGAAAGGTTCAAATCACTCCTTGTAACACTTTTGATAACTTCTCAAAAGCTGAAGAGTTTGTTCAAAAATTGTGGCCTGACTGTCCCTCTCCACTGCAGAAAGCTTGACTTAATAAAATTAAAGTCGTTCTATAACTGGGGTATATTTCATGTCCATTGATGATAATGATATTTTTTCTTTTATTTAACTATTTTCTTCAGAAATATCAAATTTTAATGATTAAAGGGAAAGCATATTATAGAATCAGGGTCTTTCAATAATGACTGAAAATCAATAAAGTTAGCATTATCTGTTTATTTATTTTAAAATTCTGAAACAGTAGACAAATAATAAAAAATAAAAAAAATATCTCAGTTTATTAATGTCCGCTAAAGTTCTGTCAACTATATAAACACCCCCCTTCATCTAAATTGCGTGCCCCAAAACCATCTGACCAGCACATCAGTGGCGGACATTTTATATCTGTTCATTTAGAAGAATATTTTATGTGGAAATTCTCAACAGGTATATCAAATGATCGTCCACTCTGTTGGCTATACTGCCGTGGTTTGCAGGTCTTTTCATTTTAATTCAAATATATGTTGAAATTGAAGGTTAACCTGATAGGAGTGGTCATGTTAGGCCTACCATCCAAATGATGGGCTAAAATATGGAAACTCATGAGTAACATAGCTGTGTTGACGGTCCGGTTAAATTATTTATTGCCGAGCCTCAGCTTTCTGAAACCCTGCTCTAAAGAAATTTTGATACCAAATAATTAAACATTGACAGCACCACAAAAAGAATGAAATTAGAAATTAACTTTGGTTTGGACTCTGTTTGAATGTCTGCACAAATGTCATGAACTGTGACGTTGGCTCTGTTACAAAGAAAAGTAACATCTGTGTAACCACAGACTTCCTGCTGAAATGGCCTCTACATCCCTGTGACTTACTGAAGAAGTCTTCAGTGGAGGCTACACTTCCTTTTTAAATGTTGTGTAATGGTTCAAACAGTTTCCTGTGTAAATGTCACCGGGTTGTCAGACATCCTTTCTCTTGTACCAGTTTTGAAAATAATAAAAGTCTTACTGAAAGTTAGCTCGTTAGACATTCTTTGGTCCTGATCACTTGTTTTAAGTTTGATGTAGAAGAATTGAGCTTTGACCAATGTCTGGAT
>NC_060172.1:5697500-5703011 GCF_021292245.1 Micropterus dolomieu
TTTATATTCTACATGTCAGAGAACACAGATTCTGAATGTGCAGAAAAGCTGCTGAAACACAGGAGCTGTTAAAGTCCAGGAGTTTATCACTGAATTAAGATGAATTCACTTCTCATCGAGGTGAAAAGGAGCCGCAGTCAAATTTAAAGAGGTTACTGCCCCGAACAAAGACGCAAAGAGGAGGGAAGACTGAATCAAGACTCAGCAGATATTAAAGAAGTTGATCTACAGGAGAAACTGATCTGAGAGCTGAGCTGACTTAGATTCTGGTTGAGGTTAAGAGTTTGAATTAACCTGCCGTCTGAATTTTCTGCAAACACACCATTTGAAGTTGGATCCCTTCATGACATCATGGAGGGATCTGTGCAGCATAGACATCTCTGAACCATCGGTCCAAAGCTCCTGTACTAACGCTAGAGGTGTAAACAGCAACACACCGCCAGAGCGCCAAGCTTCCACTTCGGGCAGAGTCAGCGGTTAAAGTCACTGCTAACAACAAGTAAAACTATCTGTCCATCAGGAAACTCCATGAATATAATAATCATACTTAATAACGTTGATCTTTGGACACAACAAGAGTTGTGAAGGTGTCACTTTGGGCTCTGGGTAACTGTGACGGCAGAATCTTTACAAACCAAACAATCAGTGGATTCGTGGAGGCAATAATCAATAATCACCTGCTGCAGTTCAGAATGAGCTGCAGCAGCAACATCCTGCTGCACATTAATGAGGAAGAAGAATCTCTAATAGGACAACATGTTACTGCTTTAACACCTTAAGGCCTGATTATACTCACATACTCACATACATACTGCAGTCACATTTTAACTGCAGGACTTTTACTTGGAACAGAGTATTTGTACAGTGTGTTATTAGTACTTTTACTGCAGTACAGGATCTGAGTACTTCCTACAGCACTGCAGCTGAACAGGCTACCAGCAGGTGGCAGCAACTGATTTCTGATTCTGTGCAGGAAATCAACAACTTCAACATGTTACTTTGGTTTGTTACTGATCGTTTGTGCTGAAACCATCATCAGTCTTCATGTTGGACGCTCAGAAGACAGCTTCAAAGAGCGTAGGACAGCTACAGTGGCTGTCACAGGACAAAAGGTGTCCAGTCAAGAAAAGAGGTTTCTTTAGGTAGATTTATTAAGAAATTATATTTACTTAATTATTCAGTAAAACCACATGTTATTGTGACTTAGTCACTGACAGATAACATGGAAAATGTGAGCCAAGAGTGTGAAACACTGTCACTGTTTATTAGAAACCACACATTAGATAAAGTTTATACAAACACTGACAAGGGAAACACGTTCTTTCTCGCCAAAACTGCCCGCCAGCCATAGTACCTGCGGTCAGATTGCTTTGATAGCGGCTAATAATATATCAGAAAACGTGTTTCCCCTAAATGTGGGTTGTGATGGAGCAGCGGATGAGACACATGCTTTTAGTGTGAGAGACCTGGGTTCAATCCCCCACTGTGACCCATCCACCAATGTCACTGTGGATGAAAGCGTCAGCTAAAATGTCCTCTGCCTGGAGATGAGGGTGAACAGAAACCATTATTAAGAAATCCATTAGAGCTACCCTATTATGGTGCTTTCAGTGAAGCGTCAAAGTCAATGCAAAGACGCGTATAGCCGCGATTTCCTTTCAGGCGGCGCGAGGGGGGCGGTGCCGGTGACGTGAAGCAAAGGAATTTGAGAACTTTGCATGACGCGATAGCCTATCAGGGTTGAGATTGTCCGTACGTCACAGAGCTACAGAGCTGCAGAGCGTTGTGTGGAGAGTGGCAGAGCGGGGGAGTGAAAATCTGCAGGTCGGCTGAGGAGCAGGGAGCAGCGCTGCAACCATTGGACAAATAAACCCCCGTAGTCAGACTGGATTCTGCTCTGACAGCTACGCCGTTTACTCATGGGAGGAGCTCAGAGTAAACTGCTTAAATTAGCTTTTTACTTTAGATTACAACTTGATTTATATTCAATGGAGCTTCTCAGCAGCTTCCGTGCACATCCGGTTCCACTGTTGTTGTTAGTGTCGTCTGGCACGCAGAGTTCTGCTGGACTACTACGTCATATTTATATGAAAACCAGAAAAAACTGGACATGACTTGGAGAAAAGAGAGTGAGGAGGTTGAACTACCTGGTGAGTTCAGAAAACATGTGTCTGTAACTTTATTCCAGCTGTCGTTGTACTTTACTGTGACCAAGTTACCGTAGCATATCAGCATATAAGTTTGATCCGTTTATTGCCATTAAATCACAGCAAAATGTTACTTGGAGTTCACACAGCTGTTGTAATGGCGAGTTGTGTTTATTCGCATTTTTTTGTGTAGATGGGCACCAGGGCAGTAAAATGTGAAATGTAGCTGCTGATCTGAGCTTTGATGCTTTAAGCTACCATTTTCTTGCCAATTCATAGTTTTCAGTCACGTGACACGCGCAGTGACCTGGAGGGCAAAACAACAGACCAAGATAGCGGCTCACACTGGATTTTATTGGATCACCTCTCAACTCAAGAAAAAGTTAGATATGGACACAAACTGCAAGTGTTGGGCACATCGATTAGTGGATCTGAAAGCACAACAACCATCCAGCATTTTGGCAACGCAAAAGTAACAAACTCATAGTAGCAGTGAATCACTTGCTTCCTGGTTGGCGGGCAGCGGAAAATAACGTCTTTTTTGCCTTGAAATGTGACATCACATGAAAACTATGAATTGGTTAATTTGCTGATTGTCTCATGAATGAAACCGGCAAAGCCAAAAGAGAGTGCTGGAGAGAGAGTAACTACATGAAATTAATCCAACAACATATTTCACACCACCGACAGGGGAAACACGTCACTTCTCTCTGTGATTATGGCCAGCTTCCAGCTAAAGCTACCAAACAACGGTTTTCATTTGCATCGCTAAAGTCCGACTAACCGTTCATTTGTCCAAATGTCACTTCTCTTCTTACTTCTAATAAACCAGAAGACTACTCAGAGACTGTTTATTATTAGGGTCCGAGCACGAACTGTGCGAGGTCCCTATTGAAATTGTAAAGATTTTTTATTATTTTTTTTCTGCAAAGTAAGCTCAATTTTGGGGGCCTAAACATACTGAAAAACTCACCAAACTTTGCACACATGTCAGAAGTGGTGAAAAAGTTTGTATTTTATGGGTTTCGCGCATGGGCGTGGCAAAATGACTCGCTAGCGCCATCTAGAAAATTGGAAAAAATTAGCCCCTCGTCCACGTTCAACCTACATGCACGAAATGTTCAGGGGACATGTATCATATCAAGACGCACAAAAAAGCCTCAAGAACCCATAGCCTAAACTCAACAGGAAGTCTGCCATTTTTGGATGATTTACACACGTCGTACTTTAACGAACTCCTCCTAGGAATTTAGTCGGATCGACTTCAAATTTCTGCTGTGCCTTCTAAAGGCATTGAAAATGAAAAGTTGTGCTATCTGTGAGTTTTTGTCAATGGGCGTGTCTGTGGCGTGCCGTCAAAGATCAACTCTTCGCCGTGACACAGGAAGATGTTGTAACTTCAGTGTACATGCTCAAATCTGTACAAAACTTTACGTTCTTGATAACTCTCCCACCCCGAAGACATCTACACACTTATACCGATTTATATTCATAGAGCCAAGCGCTATGTAGCTCCACACAGGGGGGACAGGAAGTGACATAACACCTTCATGCAGCGTCGGCACTGCGTAGCAAATTCACAGCCGCACCGGCAGAGCTCCAGAATGTGCAACGCGGCCGGCTACAAGTGCGATGACCCGCCCAACGCTGCTTGCAGCTTTAATTATTATTAGTTCCTCTTCTTATTCTTCCTACACATTCAGTGTAGTGATGGACATCTACACTGCCGGAATTATACAAGCAGAAGAAGAACACTGTAGTGACGAAACGCGCTCTGCAGTGCTGTTTGTCCGTTGTCGGCAACTGTAGAAACATGGTGACACAATATGTCAATCGCCATGGAAGGGAGGACCCGCGGTGTATGTAGATAGCAATGTCTCATTCTAAGGTCATAAAAACATAACGGTTCATTATGTAAGGTCTTATCTAATAGTTATCAATTAAAAATGTTTTTATTTTTCTAAATCCAACAACAAAGGCTGTGAAAACTGTCAACATATGGTCCTCCTGGATATCTTTATATAATACAGACTACCCATGGCATAGTTTTTATTATTTATGTCTTCTTATGTACAACCTCAATTCCAATGAAGTTGGGACGTTGTGTAAAACGTAAATAAAACCAGATTTGCATGCATTTGCAAATCCTTTTCAACCTATATTCAATTTAATACACTACAAAGACAAGATATTTAATGTTCAAACTGATAAACTGTTTTGCAAATATTCACACACTTTGAATTTGATACCTGCAACACTTTCCAAAAAAGACTGGGAGAGTTGAGGAATGCTCAAAAAACAGCTGTTTGGAACGTTCCACAGGTGAACAGGTTAATTGGAAACGGGTGAGTGTCATGATTGGGTATAAAAGGAGCATCCCCGAAAGGCTCAGTCATTCACAAGCAAGGACGGGGCGAGGTTCACCACTTTGTGAACAACTGTGTGAGCAAATAGCCTAACAGTTTAAGAACAACGTTCCTCAACGTTCAATTGCAAGGAATTTAAGGATTTCATCATCTACGGTCCATAATGTCATCAGAAGATTCAGAGAATCTGGAGAAATCTCTGCACGTAAGCACCAAGACTGAAAACCAACACTGAATGCCTGTGACCTTCGATCCCTCAGGCGGCTCTGCATTAAGAACCGACATCAATGTGTGAAGGATATTACCACATGGGCTCAGAAGGACGTCAGTTAACACAGTTCATACATCAAAAATCCCACCTTTTGCACCCACATCGCAAAAGGTGGGACAGAGCATGACTACATTCTCTATAGTAGGCCTTAGAAAGCTATAATAACCGAAATAGATAGCCTACGTTCATATTAAAATTCAGTATTTCAATATCCCTACCAAACTGCTCATAATATTCAGCCTCATGAGAAAAATAAAACCCATTTATTTTAACGGCTGCGTGTGTGTGTGAAACGGACTGGGAGCAAATAAAAAATATTAAACACATCTAAAGGCAGTGAGTAGGCTGATCGTGCTGTACTGTAAAAAAGAGAAAGAAACAGATAGAGTTAAAAGAAAAGGATGGAAAGGAAAGAAAAGGGCCTGTTCATCCCCGTCTCACATGCTGACTCACACAGTTTACTCATGACTGTGACGTTACTTGATGTGGTTTATATAGCAGCACTCTGCCGCTGTCCTCTCCAGAGCAGACTGAGTAGATTTAGAATTGGTCTTTTTAATCGACATCATTCCTCACTTGACCATGTACACCCGATACAACAGGAGAGTACACCATGAACATGTTGTTGACAGTCAGCACTTGAAGCTGGATGATTTGAAAGAGGAAGCTCTGAAAATAAGGTTGGCAAACCAGTACCTTTACAAAGAAAACATCCCGGCTTCCCCTC
>NC_060172.1:5703031-5704809 GCF_021292245.1 Micropterus dolomieu
TCGGTCCAAAGCTCCTGTACTAACGCTAGAGGTGTAAACAGCAACACACCGCCAGAGCGCCAAGCTTCCACTTCGGGCAGAGTCAGCGGTTAAAGTCACTGCTAACAACAAGTAAAACTATCTGTCCATCAGGAAACTCCATGAATATAATAATCATACTTAATAACGTTGATCTTTGGACACAACAAGAGTTGTGAAGGTGTCACTTTGGGCTCTGGGTAACTGTGACGGCAGAATCTTTACAAACCAAACAATCAGTGGATTCGTGGAGGCAATAATCAATAATCACCTGCTGCAGTTCAGAATGAGCTGCAGCAGCAACATCCTGCTGCACATTAATGAGGAAGAAGAATCTCTAATAGGACAACATGTTACTGCTTTAACACCTTAAGGCCTGATTATACTCACATACTCACATACATACTGCAGTCACATTTTAACTGCAGGACTTTTACTTGGAACAGAGTATTTGTACAGTGTGTTATTAGTACTTTTACTGCAGTACAGGATCTGAGTACTTCCTACAGCACTGCAGCTGAACAGGCTACCAGCAGGTGGCAGCAACTGATTTCTGATTCTGTGCAGGAAATCAACAACTTCAACATGTTACTGATCGTTTGTGCTGAAACCATCATCAGTCTTCATGTTGGACGCTCAGAAGACAGCTTCAAAGAGCGTAGGACAGCTACAGTGGCTGTCACAGGACAAAAGGTGTCCAGTCAAGAAAAGAGGTTTCTTTAGGTAGATTTATTAAGAAATTATATTTACTTAATTATTCAGTAAAACCACATGTTATTGTGACTTAGTCACTGACAGATAACATGGAAAATGTGAGCCAAGAGTGTGAAACACTGTCACTGTTTCTGCACCACAGTTTATTAGAACTGTGACTCATCCACCAATGTGTCCCTGAACAAGACCTCTGACATATACAGGTGCTGGTCATATAATTAGATTATCATCAAAAAGTTCAGTAATTCCATTCAAAAAGTGAAACTTGTATAATGTATACATCCATTCCACACAGACTGATATATTTCAAGAGTTCATTCCTTTTAATTTTGATGATGATGAACTGACAACTAATGAAAACCCCAAATTCAGCATCTCAGAAAATTAGAATATTGTGAAAAGGTTCAATATTGAAGACACCTGGTGCCAAACACTAATCAGCTAATTAACTCAAAACACCTGCAAAGGCCTTTAAATGGTCTCTCAGTCTAGTTCTGTAGGCTACACAATCATGGGGAAGACTGCTGACTTGACAGCTGTCCAAAAGACGACCATTGACACCTTGCACAAGGAGGGCAAGACACAAAAGGTCATTGCTAAAGAGGCTGGCTGTTCACAGAGTTCTGTGTCCAAGCACATTAATAGAGAGGCCAAGGGAAGGAAAAGATGTGGTGGAAAAAAGTGGACAAGCAATAGGGATAACTGCACCCTGGAGAGGATTGTGAAACAAAACCCATTCAAAAATGTGGGGGAGATTCACAAAGAGTGGACTGCAGCTGGAGTCAGTGCTTCAAGAACCACCACGCACAGACGTATGCAAGACATGGGTTTCAGCTGTCGCATTCCTTGTGTCAAGCCACTCTTGAACAAGACACAGCGTCAGAAGCGTCTCGCCTGGGCTAAAGACAAAAAGGACTGGACTGCTACTGAGTGGTCCAAAGTTATGTTCTCTGATGAAAGTAAATTTTGCATTTCCTTTGGAAATCAAGGTCCCAGAGTCTGGAGGAAGAGAGGAGAGGCACAGAATCCACGCTGCTTGAAGTCCA
>NC_060172.1:5704829-5710193 GCF_021292245.1 Micropterus dolomieu
GAGAGGAGGCTCCTGGAGACGACCTTCCCGGACCGGACGGAGGAGCAGGTCCAGATGCAGCAGAGCTTCCTGGAGAAGTTTACCACCTCTCCAGCCTTCGAGCAGACCTCCAGGCTGGGCTCGTACCGCTTCACCTTCCCCCTGGAGGAGGTGCTGGAGGCCTACAGACAGCAGGTACTGAGGGTCGGGTTATTTGTCTAAAACAGTCAGAATAGTTTTCTAATTGCTTTCACTATTGTTGTTTTGGTAAATAAAGCTTGTATTATAAGAACAGATCACTTTTAATCAGAGTCTGCAGCGATGTTTTGAAATCAAACCCTCAGCAGTTTATGTTAAATAGGCCGCTTCTGCAAGAATTTATCAGCCCACACAGAGAAAACTACCATCTTTGTTCTCAGGACCTTTACAGGGACTTTTGCTGCATGAGTGAGGACTGTTTTCCATTAAAAGTTATTTTACTGTCTTCAGTTTTGCTGCGGCGCTCAGCCCATCATGCGGGTGTACGAGACCGTTCTGTACAAACAGGAAGTGATGTACGTTGTGCTGGTCCACAGCCCAGCCAATCAGGAGCAGTTCTCTAAATATCCTTTGCTGACTGACGACCCAAACTCTGTCTGCACCTACAGAGACGGCTGCTTCATCTGGAGGCCTGAGGCCATGAGTGGGACACACAGGTAAGAACCAGAAACTCTGTGACACCTGAACTAACCACAGACACTCAACTCTCCCACCGTTATTACCGACACCTGAACTAACCACAGACACTCAACTCTCCCACCGTTATTACAGACACCTGAACTAACCACAGACACTGGTCTGTTTCTGCTTTTCTGTTTCTGTCAGCTATGAGTTGGTCCTGAGACCGGATGAGATGCAGATGGTTGTGGCGCTGGTGACGTCTCGCTCTGAATTTTATGTTTGGGATCATTTTGCCGTCGCCCTGCATGTGGATAAACAGGTACCTTCACTGCTCATTCTTCTCTTTACTGACACGCTGGATTGTTCTGTCCATATTCTAGAGGTGAACGGTAGGGAAGTCCTAAATGGGACCTGCAGGTTTTGGTTCCGACACAGCTCAGCGTATGCTTTCTTTCTCAGGTGAACTACGTCTCTAAGTGTTGCTGTGAAGTGAAAACTACATCTGAACCTTCCTACCTCAACAGATACACCCATCCATCCGAATGTGTGCTTTGTTCATGTGAAGTGTTCATAATGTCAGTCAATAAATATCCAGAAAATTAAAATACAATGGTGCATACACAAATCAGTTGAAATGAAATAGAGTACACGTTACTGCAGTTGTAGATATGTCTTGCAAGATAGTCCTGAATTCTACTGTATTATACTGTTATAGATAGTATTTACACTCATGTCATTGTAAAGCATTTATACATGTGTGTTGGTGTCTGCGTCGCTCTGCAGTTACACCACCAAAATTTCCATAGTTTCCACTATGATGACTTCCGCCAGCCAAGCTCACTTCTAGCTTAGCCCTTCACTAACTTGAATAGGGATAAAATGATCTATGTGATCGGAACAAATTCTGATTGTGAACTGAGTCATTTCACGGGGGGTTGTGACACTCAGAAAAACTTACCCACCCCTGAACAGCTGCTTCCTTCACCTTCACTGACGTCCTTTTCTTGCGTCTGGCTGGGACTTTAAATCACCCAAAATGTCCAAGATTCGACCTTTGCTTTCTATTTGCCAGAAAGTTTCTTTCTTTGGCCTTTCTCTTTAGGTCCTGCCTTCCCGCAAGCCACCATTGGTCAGTCATGTAGGCCTACACATCCTTCATGTAAACATTGGTGAAACTACATCTCAATCAACATCGAAGAGATAGAGCAGCAGCATGCTTGTAAACAAAATGCCCAAACGCAGTACTTGAAGTGGGCCGGTACTCTTTTGGACCTCTGTACTGGTGGGGACAGAGTAAGGAGAAGACCTGGTGCTTTTTTTATTCAAGCATGTGCACAAAGTTGCTCATCACAGCCTGGATGGGACAACCTTCCACCTACTGTGGGTGGTCGTCTGCCTCCTGCCTCCACTTTCCTCGTTTTTAAAAAACAAAATATGTTCGCCCTAAAGCCCCTCCTGCTTCCTGGTCTCTGTTCCTCTAAATGGGACCATTATTTACTAAATGAACATCATGCTGTGTTGAAGAAGACTTGAAACTAGCGACTGAGACCATAAACTCATCAGGAAAGAGTTTACTGAGGGAATAAATCAGCTGACAAGTAGAAACATTTTCTCAGAGACTTCTATACAATCACACTTCTTTCTGCAGCCGGCGGAGTCGCCCCCTGCTAGAGAGGACGTAGCTTTAAGTCACTATAAGTTTTTTCAAAACACGGAGCACTTCTTGGGGGCTTGAAGGAAACGTGATGTTACCAAGCCGACCAATCACGGTTCTCAAATATAGTTCAAAGCGGACACATACATGGACTACTTGTGTTTATACTACTTTCTGGAGTCAGCTTGGCAGACTCGTTCTACACATACACAGTAGATCGGTTCGTGCCCTGGTAGTGTGGTGGGTCGCAAAAATTGGGAGGCAACACGTACCTCTGATGAACCCCCTAATGACGACCCTAGCGGCCCCTCGTGGACACAGAAAGGATTACACTTGCTTTACAGTCTATGTTGCTGCAACGTGTAGTTTTGGGGAGGTGCATGTTAGTCTTTAGTGTAGTGGTTAGATGCATTGGCCTTATGGATGCCAACAAATCCATCCCTGCACCCTCACAGCTTCTAAAAGAAGTTGTTCTGCTCAGGGCTGGACTGGGACAAAGAAATTGGCCCTGGCATTTTTGGCCCAGGTGGCCCACCAAAATTGGTCGGACACCCCTTACCAATACACCATCCTTGAGACTCTTAGCCCGCAACACATATCGGTTGTTTTCGTGTATTTGGGCCTCCCTCTGAAAATCTTTTGGGGGGGCGCATAACGCAAGGAACAGAGAGCAGAGGGGGTTGGGGGGCTAGTAAGAGATTTGATTGGGCCGGCCCAGTGTCAGTATAGAAAAATCACCCAATAGGCTGCTATCCGTGCTTTATTGGCCAGTCGTTGGCCCATTTAAAAAAAAACAAAACAGTTATATAAATAAGTAACTTACGTTACACTGGCCCCAAAGGTGCGTTGGCCCATCGGTATGCCAGATTACCAGCCCGGGTTCTGCTGGTCATCTAAATCTGTTTGGAAAATTAAAATGCCTAATTCTACTCCTAAAAATATTCCAATACATCTATTTACAAATACTAACGATTATTTTATACATATATTTATATACTCTTTATAATTGGGAGAGGATCCAGCTAATTCCTTTTGCTGAAGATGGAACTTCTTTCATTCTGAATTCACCAATGTAATGGATAAACATTTTCCTTTCACAACTATCAAAGTCAGAGGTAAGCATTTACCTTGGATCAGCTCTCACCTGATAAGCAAAGGGATAAGGCATGGGCCAAATATTGTCTTACTAAAACTGCCTCTGACTGGCATAAATATAGATGTCTTAGGAATCAATGCAAGACTCAAACACGAAATACCAAATTCAATTATTATATCGATGGTTTTCTTCATGACTTTCATAACCCTAGACAACACTGGAATCAGATGTGTTTCATGCTGTACGTGATGTAAAGTACAACAGTAGGGCTGGTCCTGATGGAATTGATGCTACGTTTACTAAACTTGCTGCTCATGTACAGATGTTTCCACTTGCGGATTTGTTTAAATTGTCTTTGGCTACTTGTACTGTACTGTATAGCTATATGGAAATGTAAAAAAGTTATCCTTCTTTTTAAAGCATGTGATGCCTCTAACTTGAATCACTATCGGACAATTTACAACACTGCCAAATTATTTAACAAATAAACTGAATATTTTATCTCCATATCATTCAGGATTTAAGCCACATTTTTCTACCATCGCAGCTTTATTAAAGTTCACCAATGAAGTTTTCTCTGCCTTTGATAAGGAACATCTATCTGGTGGTATTTTTATTGACATTTTTATTAAGGCTTTCGATATTGTAGATCATTATATTCAGCTTGATAAGATTTACACAGTCAGTTTAAAACTAAGTGCTCTATCGTGGTTTAATTCTTCACAACAGACGGCAGTGTGTTAATTTCCAAGGTTTACTCGTTTGCCTATTTATTGGTTGATAAGGGTGTTCCTCAAGGTTCCACTCTAGGACCCTTTCTGTTTTCTGTCTTCACTAACAATCTCTCGCATCTGTTCCAATTGTAAGTTCATTTTATGCCGATGATACTGTCATTTATACCACTGACTCAGATATTTTCTGTATCTAGAACAACTTACAAGGTGACTTTATTGTGATTCAAAAATGGCTTCAGAACTACAAACTATTGTTGAAGATGAAAAAGTCTTGCTTTATGTTGTTTGGGACGAGGCACAGATGGCCTTGTTCTTAAGCCACTTAATGTGGTCATTAATTCTCTGTGTAGATTTGTCCTGAGGTGTCCTTTTAAAACTCATCATTGTGTTATGTATGAATCACTACATTGACTGCAGCTTAAATCAAGAAGGGAGTTTTCATTGGATTCAGATATTTTAAATGTGACTACTTCAAATGTCCTCTATAATTGAAAGATCTTGGTTTCTTGTTGTTCTGCATATCCTCTAAGAGTTATGCAACATCTGGTTTTCACTGTACCAAGAATCTTCACTGCTGCTGGACGTAAAGCTTAACATTATAAGGAACTCTGTGACTGGAACAATCTCCGTCTTTCTTTGAGATCCATCATGTCTTTTCACTGTCTTAGGCCATCTGTATTTCACCATCTTAATACACTGTGTGCGTGTTACTGATGTTGGCAAGCATAGCCTCTCTGTTTGACTCTGTGCTCTGTTGATTGACGAACATCTAAATGACTTCAGGTGGATTTAACCTCTACCTTCCTTATGTGAGACTATCTGGCACTGACATCATTAGGTTGTCATTGGTCCTTGTTATAAAGTGAATTGACCTTGTTTATTTCACTGAATGTGACGTACTTTATTTTATTGTATTGCTCAGCGGGCTCTCCACTGTTAAACTGAAATAAACTGAAATCTTCTTCTGTTTTTTTACCTTTTCAGGTGCTGAACTTTGATGCTGATGGACTGAGAAAGAACCTCACGTTCCGTAGTTTAGGAAGAGCTCCGATCACTCGTGACCCTTTTGATGACTTCACACAAGCTGAAGAACTTGTTAAAGGATTGTGGCCTGACTGTTCCTCACCACTGCAGAAAGCTTCAAAGCTAAATTAAGGGACTCTGTAGTTGTTTTGTCGTTCTATATTTGGGGGATGTTTCTTGTCCAATGATGATTTTCTAACTATTTTCTTCATAAATAT
>NC_060172.1:5710293-5732043 GCF_021292245.1 Micropterus dolomieu
CAATAACAGTAATCTGAGATAGCACTTACACTCATGTCATCGTAAAGCATTTATACATGTATCGACCCAAACAGCCCGGTATCGAGTAGAACCGAAAAGTCAAACCAGTACTTCAATCGATACTTTTTGTAACCAGATTGCGGCACAAAAACGCTATTTGTCTTGTTTTGTTTGCAGCCAAACACGCAAGCAACACACCGAAAGTAAGAGAAGAGCAGCCTTTTTTCCCCTCATGTGCCTGCACCATAAACTGTATAAAAAGACCTGCAGGCGCCGAGTCCATGTGCGGTTTTAACCACTGCTCACCGTCGGCTGCGTCTCAGGTGTGTTGCAAATTTATCTCCACAAGCTCGGCTTTCCGTTGGTTTCATCTCCTGGCATCACTCAACACTTCTCTGTAGATTTTTATTTGCTCTTCACATCACTTGTCGCCGATCGATCGCTGCGTTCCATCACATCAAACTTCCACAACTCCACAACTCACGTGGTCACTAAACTGTTTCACTCCGCCTCTCTCGTTCAAATAGGCTACAAAAAAGTCCCAAGCTGTCGTCCTTCCTCTGAAGATGAACTAATCAGGATGGAGGAGGAGCGATCTGATACAGTTTCCCAAAATTTTTATATAACAGGTTTTTGAGAAAATAAATAGATCTCCTTGCTTGTACATAACAAGAAAAATAGCAAGGTATTGAATGAAGTACTCTATTGGTATCGGTATCACATTAAGGGTACTGGTTTTGGTAGTGGTGGTAAAACTTTAAACCATACCCAACCCTGGAAGCGTAGTGGGTCACAAACACTGGGAGGCAAGCGGATGTCCGCACAGTGTCTAAACGGACGACCCTATCGGTCCCTTGTGGAAGTGGAAAGTGTCACACTTGCTTTATGGTCGATGTCGCTGCAACGTGTAGTTTTGGGGAGGTGCGCGTCAGTCTCCAGTGCAGATTAGACGCAGAATTTAAATTGGCCTTATGGATGCCAACAAATCCAGCCCTGCACCCTGCAGTTGTTCTGCTCGCCATCTAAATCTGTTTGGGAAATTAAAATGCCACATTCCTCTCTTAAATATTACAGAAAACGTCTATTTACAAATACTAACAACTAACATAAGGGGCCGAATCTCATCTTACTAAAGCTGTCTCTGACTAAAGGAATTAATGCAAGACTCAAACACGAAATACCAAATCCAGTCATTATATTGATTGTTTTCTTCATGACTTTAATAACCCTGGATAATTCTGGAATCACCTGAATCGGGTCCTCTACAGGAACTAAAAATGAACAATGTAACTTGAGCCACTTAATGTGTTAATTCGTCTTGAGGTGTCCTTTTAAAACTCATTATGGAGTTTCATTGGATTCAGATATTTTAAATGTGACTACTTCAGATGTCCTCCGTAGCTGAAAGATCTTGGTTCCTTGTACTTCTGCATATCCTCTTAGAGATATAAAACATCTTGTTTTCACTGTACCAAGAATCTTCAACAACCTCCGTCTTTCTTTGAGATCCATCACGTCTTTTCACTGTTTTAGGTTCTCTCTATTTCACCATCTTCTCTGTGTACATGTTGCTGAAACTGATGCTGGAAAGTGTACTGTATATATTGATGAACATCTAAATGACTCACGCTCTGGTGGATTTAAGATGTGAGACTGTCTGGCACTGACATCATTAGGTTGTCATTGGTCCGTGTTATAAAGTGAATTGACCTTGTTTATTTCACTGAATGTGACGTACTTTATTTTATTGTATTGCTCAGCGGGCTCTCCACTGTTAAACTGAAATAAACTGAAATCTTCTTCTGTTTTTTTACCTTTTCAGGTGCTGAACTTTGATGCTGATGGACTGAGAGAGAACCTCACGTTCTGTAGTTTAGGAAGAGCTCCGATCACTCGCGACCCTTTTGATGACTTCACACGAGCTGAAGAGTTTGTTAAAGGATTGTGGCCTGACTGTTCCTCACCACTGCAGAAAGCTTCAAAGCTAAATTAAGGGACTCTGTAGTTGTTTTGTCGTTCTATATTTGGGGGATGTTTCTTGTCCAATGATGATTTTCTAACTATTTTCTTCATAAATATTAGGGTATTTTAGGGTAAGGTTAAGCATTTTAGAAAACCAGGGCTTTGGCCTCAAATGAATGAAAACCATTAAAATTAGCATTATGTATTTTAAAATTCTATATTTTTAAAATTAATTTAAAAAGTTCACATTTAAATTTAATATATTTCTCAGTTTATCAATGTCGCTGTCACCTGTGTAAGAAAACCTTTGGTTTGTCCCAAAAACACGTGACCAGCATCTCAGCGGCGACCATTTTGAATCCATTCTGGCGTCCTCTTATTTAAAAGATCATTTAAGTTGAGTATAGTAACGGACTGTCCACTCTGTTGGGTGCATTGTTGTGGTTTCCAATTCTTTTATTATTTTAATTCAAATATATGTATACAGTGTTTGTTCCTGAGGTCATGGTTAGTGATGAAATGTTGAGTGAACTGAAAGCTCTTGTTTGAACCCTTCACCTGCTGCTCAGTGTTTTATTCACACTACGAAAGCTTGTTCTTCTACAGTGTCTTTGTGTTAAGGAAATGTAAAACGTAGTGTTCTGTATTCCTTTAATGAATCATTCTGCACCTATGAACCGAAGGTTTCGGGTTGAATAAACACTGTGCTGATGGCTAACGATGATGTTCCACCAGATTATTTTAAACATTTACTTTAATTCTCTTTATATTCTACATGTCAGAGAACACAGATTCTGAATGTGCAGAAAAGCTGCTGAAACACAGGAGCTGTTAAAGTCCAGGAGTTTATCACTGAATTAAAATGAATTCACTTCTCATCGAGGTGAAAAGGAGCCGCAGTCAAATTTAAAGAGGTTACTGCCCCGAACAAAGACGCAAAGAGGAGGGAAGACTGAATCAAGACTCAGCAGATATAAGAAGTTGATCTACAGGAGAAACTAATCTGAGAGCAGCACACAAGGGCCCCACTTTGTGTTGAAAAGTAGCGGGGACATTTAAGGGCTCAGATTAGGGGTGTGACGAAAAACACTTAGTCCATGATGTGATAATTCATAAGAAATAAAGATACTACAGTGCTATTTAGAAGAAATATTCATTGATGAAATCGGCTATTTGAATGGCTATTATTTCCATATATATTCAACATTGAAGATTGTCTTGTGTTAAAAGCTTGCCTTGTCTCATCTCGTCACACCCCTTCTAAAGACGAAACGTGTAATCAGCAGGTTGATCCAGAATGAAAAGAACAATCAGCTGCAGTCTGAAACTAAAGAGTTCAGAATGAGCTGCAGCAGCAACATCCTGCTTTACTTTAATGAGGAGGAGGAATCTGAGGAGGGGACACTTTTATTGCAGTAAAGGATCTGAGTACTTCCTCCAGCGCTGCAGCTGAACAGGCGAACACCAGCAACTGATTTCTGACTCTGCAGAAAATCACGTTACTTTGGTTTGTTATTGATCGTTTGTCCTGAAACCATTTGCAAGGCGTCATTATGCATCATGGGTACTTTTAAATGTGATACTTTAAGCAGCTTTTGCTGAGTCCAGCTGAGGCTGATGGGACTGTCAGCAGTTCTGCAGGTGTTTGGTCAGAAAGCAAAGTGTTGAACACATGAACTCGCCATCATTTCTCCTGATCACACAGTTGATATCTCTTGATTTCAGACGCCAGCTTCAGTCTCTTAATATTCGTCCTCTGGATCAATACTGTCTCAAGTTCTGATGCGTGAATAATGTGAGGGTGGAGAACACATGGTGTTTCCACAAATTCATCCACATCGCCTCCTCCACCAGCAGGTCGATAGTCGATTAATTGTTTGTGCAGTTACTTTAATGAAAAAAGTTCTGATTCCTGCTCCTTAAATGTGAATACTTTCAGGGTTCTTTCCTCCTTTATGAATATCTTATTAGCAAACATCTCACTCACGAAGACACGTTTTAAGCTTTCCTCTTGATATTTTTCTAAATCTTTTGAAATTTATTTTAAGCTTCTTCTTCCTGACCACCAGGAGTCGCTGTGGCGCCCGTGTGGGAATGTTTGGTAAAATTTCTCCCTGTAATCTGAACTTGTTTTGGTAAAAAGTAAAAGAGGCCTCTCAGTTTGTCAGTTTGGGGAGAAATAGACAAAGTGAATGAAATATTTGATGAGAATAATGAGTCCTTTGAGTGTTGGCGACGTCTCCGCACAGCCAGCGTCAGAGCGTGTGTGTTACAGAAGTCCTTTTGTCCTCATTATGTCCTTCCCTCAGTGCGTTCATCCTCGTCTGTTCACACTTTTAAAATGGTTTAGTTAGTCATTTTCTTCACTCTCACCAGGAGAAAGAAACGTGGTTTTGTTGGAGCCACATAAATAAAAAACCCTATAACTCAGTTACTTTGTTGATGGTTAATGAGCTTGTCAAAAAACAACAAATAAATGAAATAAAATGAAGTGAGATGAGCGCTTATCAGGGAATTAGTGTGTGTAGAGAAATAACATTTGTTTCAGTTTGATCAAATTACAACTCTTTTGTATTTTACTACATGTATCATAAAAACTGCCCGGCCCTGCTCACTCTTCTGTGGATTTTTTTTTATTGAATAAAACATTCAGAAGCATGTTTTGTTCTATTTGTTGAAATGAATCCAGTGAAACAAACATCCGGTACCCGGGGCTGCAGGACTGTGACTCTGCACTCTGCACAGGAACATGTGAAGGGCCAGATTGTCTCTTGCTGGTCTCATATCTGTTTGTCACCGCCGGCTGTGAACCACGTAAACCTGAAGTTAAATGACTTAATAAGTAGATTTTGTGCTCTGAACAAAGCTTTGAGTTTTATAAATGTGTTTGAATTCAAAATCCTAAAATGCAAAATAACTCCAGCTGCCAAAATGTGGTGCAGTGAAACGCACAATAAGGAGTTAGAATCAGCAGGAAAAAGGGAAACGTACGTAGTTTCTACTGCTGCAGAGTCAAAGAGGACTTTATGGAGACGCCCCCCCCAGCTCCGTCACAGAGCCACACTGTTGGTTGTCCTCTAACTGGACAATGAACACACACACTCACACACACGCAGCCTCACAGGATGGACGCCGTCTCGCCTCGCTGCCGTCCAACGCCTCAGATCTTCATCGTCGTCCTCTTCATTCTGTCAGGTGAGACACACCCTGCTGACATCACAGCGCTCCGAGCTCTCTGGATGTTTCCACTCTGACACGAAGGACTCTGGTGGTCCAGGGTTACTTGTAAACAATGTGTGTAAAGCTGGATCTGTTGACAGGAAGTAGAATCGTGCGTGTGTTCAGGTCTGACCAGCATTCCCAGTAACCTGCAGGGGTGTTGATACGCTGATGCTGCCGGCTGGCCAATCAGAGCTCCCGCCGCTGTCTCACAAAGTAAAAGTACTCATCATGCAGAAGAATATAATGTTGTATCAGAGTGTAAACACCATCTTGTATTGGGGAGATTCATCTGTAAACATCTGTCATATTTTATAAATTCATCATCATGAAAATCTTAATCTTAATTTGTAAAGTAACTGATGCAGGAGTCTCAAACTCAAAGCGTCCAGGGGCCACTTTTCATCTCACAGGAGGGCCGCAACAGCATTAAAGTACTCTAAGAAAGTCCAATATTCTCAATAATGTACTTTTTTTATTACCATTACCAACACATTTTGAATAATTTCATGTGTTTTTGTGAAATACATTTTTATTTATTTTACTGAAATTCTGCCTTCTAAAGTATCTGGAACTCAAAAGTACTTCACATTGTTCCACTGACGTACACATTCAGCCCCAAATTAACCCAAACTTTGCAAACTGAGCATCATAAACATCTGTTTTAACATTTCCCCCTTTGCTTATCTTAAATAACTTACTGCACTGAACTAACACATGCAATCCCTGAATACTCTGCAGGCTCGTATGCCGACTTCATTTTATTTTTACTTTATTATCTTCTCGCACAACTGAGACACGTTCGCCCAGTTTGTCCAATCAGGTCTGCTTTTCCCTGTAGCTCCCTGAACGTGGTTTTTAGTTAACTGTTACGCCGCTAGTCAGTAAGTTCCCTCTACGACAGACTTGACATGTTTATATTTTACACACTTGCTGCAGGCGGCGCACTGTCGCCACATGCCCAAAGACATGTGGCCTATGTTAATTGGTGTCCCTACTTCTGTCTGACATAGATGGGGCTGCGTCAGTTGTGATGTCTTCCAGTCGGCGCCACGGTACAAGAACATTCAAACGGGTCACACGGCTGCTGAAACATATCTTTGGATGTGGTGCGGCCGACACAAACTCAGTAACTCTTTGCCACCGCGTTTACAGATGCAGCGCTGTACTGTTTAACAAGACCTTTTTTTTCTGGACATAAAATGTCCTCCAGAAGCTGGCCTTCAGTAACTCACCACATAACTTAATATGTATAACAGGCCGGGAGTTTGAGACCCCTGAACTAACAGATCGATGTAGCGGAATACAAGTAGAAAGTAGTACTCAAGTAAAGTACAACAGCTGCAGTCTGTCTACTACAAACACATGTTAAAGCAGTGGAGGTGATTCAGATGGTGAACCGGGTTTTTACACCTGGAGTGAATATTTCTCTGTCTCTTTGCTGCAGGTGGACACTTCTCGTCTGTCTCCTCCTTTAAAGTGCCGGAGGGGGGCGTGGCCTCTCTGTCCTGTCACTACTCTGTGAAGCGGTTCGGTCTGAGTCGGGTCTGCTGGGGCCGCGGCTGCGGGACCTTCTGGTGCAACAACGTCCTGGTGCAGACGGACGAGAACGGCGTCGTCTCCAAGGTCACGTGATTAAATGTCAACTTCAGAACAGACTGCGGATCAGTCCGTAGGAGGAGTTCTCCTGGTCCGTCTGCGTTCTGGGGTTTAACTAATCCAGACTCAAACAAGCCTTTTGGGGGTTGATCCAGAGCAACAGTGTGCTCTTATTTTTAAATAAAGGGTTGAAACCGTGGTCAGCTCACATATGATTGGCCAATTGACTGAGCCGTGTGTTGGCGGTCCTCCCAGAAACCTTTAAAGCTGCGTTCTCTCCAGCAGCCAGCAGGGGGCGACTCCAGCGGCTGCAGAAAGAAGTGTATAGAAGTCTCTGAGAAAATGTTTCTACTTGTCAGCTGATTTATTCCCTCAGTAAACACTTTCCTGATGAGTTTATGGTCTCAGTCTCTAGTTTCAAGTCTTCTTCAACACAGCGTGATGTTCATTTAGTAAATTATGGTCCCATTTAGAGGAACAGAGACCAGGAAGCAGGGGAGGCTTTAGGGCGGGGCTACAAGCTGATTTTCTTTCTGAAATCAAAAATCCATTTCCCAAAATATTAGAATAAAGAATGTATAATAAAGATTTGTTATGAAAATCAAACTTTATTAAAATCTCTTTACCAGCAGCTTTAACTGAAATGCAATTTTCAGCATTGGGAGTTCTGCAGATATTATTTTAATTTAATGTTTTAGTGCACAAACGTGCGAAGAATGAGACCCCAGACTTTTTCAGAGAGGGCTGTTAATGTGTGCTGTCGCTGTTCAATAAAATTAGGGTCAGTACACTCAAAGTAACTGCGATCTATCAGGTGTCGGACCGGTACCGGCTGACGGGGGACATCCTGGACGGTCAGATGGACCTGGACATCCTGAACGTGAGGCGGACAGACAGCGGGCCGTACTGCTGCAGGGTGGACATCGACGGGATCTTCAACGACAAGAAGGTGATCATGAACCTGAGAGTGGTCAAAGGTGAGCGGCGCTTCATATTTTAAAGGCCAGTAAGAAAAACCTGTTTAAATGTTTATATGTTTCAGGATTTGGCGTGAGCTCAGTCAGACTGACAGACTGTAGGACGCTCCACTCGTCAGACTCCAGAGTCCAAGCGAGTCCAAACTAAACAGTCCAACAAGGGCAGAGACGTCCAACAAATAAAAGTGAAACGTAAATCCCAAAGAGCATAAACAGGCAGGCAAGAGAGCGGATACAACACACGATGTGAACACAATGAACTGACGAGGACTGAACGCAGCAGGAGACGTTCACAGGCAGGGAGGGAGGGAGTGAACGGGTGAAACACATCGGGATAATCATACTGCAGCAAAGCGAGCTCGAAAACGCGACAAACGAAAAAAAGTTGGATTCCAAAGCTTTCTCTGGCTTCTGTGATTTGAGCTACACCGACTTCATCTGACTGACCCAGCTGACTTCCTGTTGGCTGCCTGCATACATGACTGGCTTCAAATATTAAACGATACGGCTAACTTTGTTGTTTGTTAGTAGCGGATGGTTAGACTCTCTGCAGGCCAAAGTGACCCAAATCCAATTTTTTTATGTGACTCAGATCTGATATTTTTACAACAGGGTGAACAGGTCAAGACACAAGGAATCTGATCTTTTCCAGATCCGATCTGTATCGGATTTGGACCACATGGCCCAAATCCGATACAGATCGGATCTTCGACCTGAGTCGGATTTGATGCGACTTTGACGTCACTCTAGAGCAGCTGTTCTGCTGGAGACGGAGTCACGGTGAACGAAAAAGCTCCACAAAAACATGTGGCTCTCTTCCTCCTCTACCTCTATCATCTGCCCACAGATTCTCTTTCTTACACCTGAAATCCACGGGACTCTCTCCTGAGTTACGTGCACGCTGTTTGTCCGAGTAGTGAGTTGTGGGGCAGTTGCGTTGTCCAGCGCCAGAAACCGTAAAGAAAAGAACAGAAAGTTGTGAACGCTTGGGAGAAGTGTGACCCGTGAGAGGACAATAAAAAACGGGAGAATTAGCAGGTAGGAGCTAACCTCTGTGGCGTGTTTACTTCTGTACGACGGCGTGCTGCTGCGTGTGATGTCGTGTTATTCTTCTGCGCATGCGGGTCACTTTCAGGCTGTGGACAGATCACACTGGAGTCTGATATGGGTTTCATTTAAACTATGATGTGAACTGTCAAACAAAAAAATCAGATCTGGGCAAGAAAATCAGAATTGAGCGTTAAGGCGTGGGGTCACCGCTGACAGCCAGTGTAGCAGGGTCCTTTGAGTCCTCCCCTGGACTCAAAGCTCCAGGATACGAGCAAAAGTTTTGCTCAAGCTGAAAGATTTTCAAGTCTTAATTCTTGCTTCCAAGAGCGAATTTGAATCTAATCACGTGTTTCTATTGACCTGGTTGGTCTTTATTTATTCTTTTATCCTATATGTCACAGTTTAAACCACTCGTTCATCGTATACTGTCAATATTACGCTCAACAAAGTAAGACATACGGCATCGTTTTGATTTCACTGTTGGAGGATTCAAACCAGCTTTAATCTCAGAGCTCATCTGTGGTTTCATCTCTTTCCTTCTCAGGTCTGGTCACCAGTTCCCCTCCGCCCACGACAACCCCGACTGCAACGACCAGTCGAGTCACAGAGCCGCCGACCGCCACAGGTGAGACGATGTTCAGCCTCAGATCCACCTGCTGGTTGTTCTGAGGTGGTCGTGTTTTTAGCCCTGAGCTCACCTTCTGCAGGACAGCAGGGATTCTGGGACGCCTGATAAACTGATGCTGTGCTCCGTCTGTCTCCGTGTAGTAAACTGGAAAAGCCTGCTGTCGTCTCAGCTGGAGCTTCTGAGGAGGAACTCCACCCTGCTGCGCTCCGACCCCGTCATTGTGAGTAACCACGACCCCCCAACCATGATACCATGATTACTGACAGAATCGTGACTGGGTTTGAAGCTACTGCCAGCAGCCGGTTAGCTTAGCATAATGACTGGAATCAGTGGGGTAACAGCTGGCCTGGCTCTGTCCACCCAGACTTGTTTTTAAAGGGCCCATGTCCACCAAAGCGTTTTTTTCTGACGCCAGCATCTTTTTTTCAATTCATTGTAATGGGAGCGCCGCGTTTTGGTAAAAACGGCAGCAGCGTGACGAGGCGCTGGGGGTCTTTTCCGCGCTGAGCGTTTTTGTTTTCGGTCACCAAGAGTAGAAAAATGTTTAACTTTGGGAAAAACGCTGCGCTCGTCACTGTCACTTTTTACCCGGCTGTCCAATCACAGTAGAGGAGGGGCGGGACAAATGTTATGACCTGGCACGAAAGGCCACAACAAAAGGGAGACACGCCATGGAAAACTGTTAACATGTGTTTATTTAACGAAAATAAGCCAAATTAATAGTTATTTCGAATTAACATAATTAAAGTATGATGTCTGTGGTTTCAGTAGTGTCTCTGCAGGATAATGGTTGCATGAGAGAGAGAGAGAAGGACGTTACTCTGTGTTGACATTTTTACATCCAGTAAAGTCGGTAGAGCTACTTGCAACATCACTTACACAGATTTTATGTGTCATAGCAAACAAAGCAGTTGGGAAAAAATACTGCGCCTCAAAAACACCCGCTAACCTGCCTGAGAATCTTCCTCAGTCTCTCAGTGACACAGTGACAGCTGTCCTTACATCCATGCTAACTGCTAACGTGAGCTGCTAACAGCTAATTCAGCTCCTGTTAAAAAGGGACAACTGGACTAAATGGAAACAGATTTAGTCTGTAAAGAGAACAGCAGCACCTCTGATGGGCAGTTACAGGACCTCGCTCAACTTTAAATTCTAACCTTCCTCTCTCTCTCTGTGTCAGGTGGAGGACTCTCTCCCCTCGCTCTCCCTTCAGATCAACGTTCCCGTCCTCTCTCTCTCCCTCAGTGTGTTGCTGATTTTGGCGGCGGTTTTTCTCTTCCTGGCCTTCAAACGTACGTTCTCTCTTCTTATCCTTCGTACAGCGTCTCCACTCCAGAGCTTGGTCACAAAATATGGAAACAAAATAATCCAGAATACTTGTTGTTATTAAACTGAATATGAGTGTTTAACCTAAACACACCAAGTCTGTATGTTTGACATTGTTTTCTGCTGCAGGTGGAATACACAGAAGAGCCTTAAAGGCCGGCTGGTGAGTTTAACACAGACCGCTGTGTGACACAGAGAGACTAAAGCCTGATTCGTTCTTCAGCGTTGAGTCCAAGCCTAAAGCCTAAGCTACGCACGTAGCCATGCTTTTATACTAGCGCGTTAGTGTCTGTCGCTCTGCAGTTACACCGCCAAAACGCGAGCTGGCGTGGGGGAAACTATGTTCCACCGCTAACTTGAATGGTGGTAAAAAAATCTAAAAATAATCTTGCGGCTCTCTTAGACTTCCCAAATGTTATTTGACCGAAAGGGTTGTGGCACCCTAAGAAAAAAGTGTAAAAGTCAGAGGAAATATAATGCTACCAAGCCGACCAATCCCAGTTCTTGTGGTTGCAACATGTATTTGCATATTTTATGAGGTGCACGTCAGGCTACGCTTTAGATTCAAAGTGCAAGTATAAATCGTTAAAAACAGACACAGTTCAATCATAACAATCATGCAGTGATTTAAATTCAAGTAATAACCGAACCTTTTCAGGGGAAATTTGTGTGTGGAGGTCATGCAGACAGTAAAACACAAATAATAGTAATAGTTTATGATAATAGGTGAGAAAATAACTCGAAATGATGACAAATCTTTCTTATTATTAAAACATGCATTCTATATAACCATTGTAATCACCGTCAAACAAAAACAATCAAAGGTAATAAAAGACATTACTTAATAATCAATAGGTAATAGAGATTATTGTTAATATCACTTTTCTACAATAGATGAAGACTTTGTCTTTTCAGCCAATAATACAGTTTGTCCAGACACCCTATAAACTAATTCATTTATTTATTCATCATTTTAAAATTCACATGATACAGAAATATTGTACATTACATTATAGTGACAAAATGTTGACGCCAAAGGTACCCTTCAACGTCTGTGAGACACTGTGGGGCGTCTCGTACAGACCGGAAGTGCTCGCAAGCTATGTTCATGTTAAAGGTGTTGACAGCCCCCCGAAGCCCCCTACCCTTACCACAACCATCAGAAATGTTAGTACCTAAACCAGTCACTGACTTTATGCATGTCGACCGGCTAACCCAACAGCTGATGTGCTAGCAGGTAGGGTTAGCCTCCTTTGTGTTACTGGGACATAACAAACGGTGGCGTTTCATACGGACACTGAAGGGTACCTTTAGCGTAAAATAATTTTGTCACGCTGTCGGAAAGCGTCAGTTATGACACAGTGAGATGAGAACGTGTTGGACTTTTTTATCTGCTGGATGACGCGATAGTTAAAATGTCTTTTTATCAGTCTGTGGAAACATCACGCTCTTATGATTCTTTACTTGTCCAGCTCTTAAAGCTTCTGCCTGCTGTCATTCATCCCCAGTTCGTCTGTTAAGGCTAGTTTATACTTCTGCGTGGAGTCTGCGCCACACAGTCGTGAGCATTTATACTACATAGCTGGCGGCGGGGTTTCTATGTTCCACTGTGTTGAATTTCTTCTTCGCTGGTGTAGACTTCTACAAACAATGGCGACTGAAAGTGAGCAGATCATGTTGAAATTGGAGCTGATCGATGTTAAAACAGTAGTTACGTTTACAGAAAGACTAAAACTAATTGAATTTGAAAATGGCGGCGAAGAAGGACGAGCCACAAACGCACGTGGTCTGCGTCGCAGCTGGTAGTGAAATGTGATTATCTTCTGTCTCTGCTCTGAGTCTGTTTTTTAGTGATTAGCGTTGTTACAATGTCAGTGGGATCATGAGGTGTGAGGTTTTTGTTTCTCCTGGAACAGAAGCTGGAAGTTCTGCTTTCACTCCGGCTCTCTACAAAGTTACTGAAAAGCTGCACAGTATTTCTTTCAGCCAATCAGTGTCTCCTTTCTCCTCCAGCTTCTCCTCTGAAGAACCTCCTCACATCATCTACGAGATCCGGATGAGAAGACCAGTCGAGGAGAACATCTACACTCTGGACTAGATCCTCGTTCACACCGGGACCACAAAGAACTGGTTCTTCTATAAAACACAGAAAGTTTGATTCAGTGTGCAGAATACTCCCAGACAACTGAGCAAAAAACAGAAAAGCTAGTAAAAACATCTGGAGTCCTGCAAGCTGCAAAGCTCAGCATCAGGACCGACCCGATACCTGCAGTCATCTCTAAATCCGTTCTGGACCCAACCCGGTTTGACACTGTACAGAAGCACAACTAAAAAATGTTAGAAAATAAATACACTGAACAAAATTATAAATGCAACACTATTCAGTGAAACTGCACATTTTGGAGTGGCCTTTTATTGTGGCCAGCCAAAGGCCTTTTATTGTGGCCGGCCAAAGGCCTTTTATTGTGGCCAGCCTAAGGCACACCTGTGCAGTCCCCATGCTGTCTGATCAGCATCTTGATATGCCACACCTGTGAGGTGGATGGATTATCTCGTTAAAGGAGAAGTGCTCACTAACACAGATTTGTGAACAATATTTGAGAGAAATAGGCCTTTTGTGTACATAGAAAAAGTCTTAGATCTTTGAGTTCATCTCATGATGAATGGGGGCAAAATCAAAAGTGTTGCTTTCATTATTTTGTTTAGTGTATATAATGTGTGCAGACAGAAGTGCCTCTCCAGACCCACAGCTGGATACAGAGATTTAACGGTTTCACTGAGATAAACTGTCAAAACAGCAGCAGACCTCTTTTCTTTTCACATTTAAGGACTATTTCTTTTCACAGTCACTCTTCACCTTTCACAATACAGAAAAAGATCATTTTGATACCCCCGAGCTGCTTTTGTGAGCTGGACGCCGCTGTAGTTTGTGTTTTCTATGTGTGTCCTGCAACCTGCTCGAGAAGCAGCTGAATTAAAACCAATCAGAAGTCTGTGTGTGAAACAAGCCAAATGTCACAGCGTCAATAAGAATAAAACTTCCTATCAGAGGTTTGTGTTTGTGAGCTGGAAATTGCACTGCGTTTTCCTGACAGGTGTTATTTGTGTGTGTTATTTTGTCCGCCCCATTTATATCAATGAGGGTGGACATAATAACTGAAAAACCTCAGTATAATGCATTACTTCCTTCAATATTAATAATTTCTTTCTTTCTCTTTCTAATATTTTCTACTTTTTATGCACAAAAATACCAAAGCAAACTAGCTGTACGTCTGTGTATGATATAAATGTACTGCAGTAAAATATACAATATTTCCTTCTGAGACGTGTTAAAGTATAAAAAGGAAAAACTTTTATTTGTAAAGTACAAATACCTTTCTCCATCTGAAAAACACGACCGAGAGCTGTGTAAACCTGAGCTTCATGTCAAACTGGACATTAGAATACATTTCACCTGAGTCCACACACAGTCCCTACAACTAGTCTAAACTGGTTCTGTAACTTCTGCACTTCTGCAAACCGGCCAATCACATAGACTTTCTTCTTCAGGTCCTACACAAACAAGGCCGACCCTACAAACTGTCCTCCCCTGACGTGGGCGAGGACAGAGGTGGTGTGAGTCATGTGTTCGCTGCGAGCGGCTCGCTGTATTTGAACAATGTTTATAAGATCATCGCAGCCTGGAGTGTGTGTTCACCTGCATGCGTGGAGACGCCTGAGGGGAGGGCGCCGCTCAAACACACACCTGGAAGAGCTCTGAGCAGAGGTCACACAGGAGGCTGATCCAGAGGACTCGCCCTGAACCGCTATGCTAATGTGGAGTCTTTACTAGGCAAGTCTCCGGGCAGTTTTTCCGTACTAACAGGATCAGGTCTCTCTCTGAATGAACAGGCACAGAGCCATAACTGCACTTCCACTGGTCGCCGGGACATAAAACCTGCAGGAATCAGCAGGAAAATCTGAAACAGTTTGATGACTTTGCCCTGAAAATGTTTCCTGTCTTGGCTGTTAAAAAGCAGACCATTGGCTTTCATGCAGGATGGGGAGGAAATGTGCATACAGCCGCCATCTTTGGCGTTACGGGCTTTCCCCATAGAGTTCTATTCAGGCAGGAAAAAGGGACATTTAAAAATGTGTGATCTGCATTTAGCTACGGTGATCAAAGACACTGATGAAGAAGTTACATTACTGAGCTCAGCAGATGGCAGCCGATGGATGACAGACACAAATGTGGAAGCCGGAGAGGTCAACAAAGGTTCTGCTGGGGCCCGGAGGGCTTCTGAAAGTGAAAGTTCACAGCTCCTCTCAGTAAGAACATTAAGAAGAACATTATTTACTAACATCCCGAATAAAGAGCACTAAATTGCGTGTGCATTCTTAAATATTGCATGTGTACCTGTTACGGGTGATTCACTAAGAATTATTAACACAACGGAGGTGGAAGCATTTAAATGAGGGTTTTGTTTGTTTTAATGGTTTCCACCATGGAGAGTCGGGAGGGGAAAGCAGCCACAGCGTAAAAACTTTGGTTTGTTTCATTTAGTGGAAATGGTCTGAACCTGCCCATCCTGGCTGAGACTGCACTAAGTACCTGGGACAGCACACCTGAAAAACTGCTTTGGGAAACCCCAGCAGAAACAGATGCAGGATGCTGGAATGACCCAGATGAGAGGAAATGCCAGCAGATCGTTCTTCATCTGAGCAGAGGGAACGATCAGCGACCGTCCGCACCGTGCCCGGTCGCTCCGCGATCTCCTGTCCCTGTCCGAAATTTGCTTTATTGGCATGAATGTTAATAACAGTAACGCCAAAGCTAAAGAAAAATACAAATAACTATTCAATTCATTTAGTTCATCGAATAAATAAAATAAAATAATTTTATTTCTATATGTTGGATAAAGAATATTATTATCTAATGTTGTTAATTTCTCTACGTTTTCTTTCATCACGGCTCCTTCTCCAACGATAACAGCAGCCATCTCTGCAACATTTTGCACCTTCCAGTCAAACATATTAAATCCAGAGGCTGTTGCACTCACATGAAAATGCTTTTAGGCTTGTTAGATCACACTGCGTGTAGTGAATAAATGTGTTTGCATGTTAACCTCCCATTACTTCGCCCCAAACTGCAGATTCATCAACGCAAAAGTAGGAAATGAACAACAGGTGCTATCTGCTGCACACCGTTAGTAGATCAGCTTATGTGTTCATTTGCTGGTGATATCACGTTTGCACACGTTTTTACTCACGCAGACCTTTAGGGAATCTGGCCCAAAGAGTACTAAGGTGGAAATGCATGTTGTGGAGGGGCTGTGCACACCACTGCTAGGCAGGTTTGCTGCAGTTGGTTCCCAGACATCAGCCTGGACTCCAAAGACAGTTTTCTAAGCTTTTCTGTGACGGGTGAGTGAAGCCAGGTGCTCGGCTTTTTCCCCTCCCAACGCCCGTGTGCATCTCCCTCCCACTCCTGCCAAAGGTTGAAGAGGAGCTGGACCGTTGGGAGCAGCAGGGAGTCATCTCACAGGTGGAAGAGCCCACTGAAAGGTGTGCGCCTACGGTGAGCCGAAACGCACGGGCACGAGCAAAGTGAGAATATACTCTGATCTCACTTTGCTGACCAGTAAGTGAAGAGACAGAAGCATTGGTTCAGATTAGGGTCGTGACGATACACTTAGCTCACATGCACGATTCACAATATTGGGTTCAAGAGAACAAGACAAGAAGATATTTTAACACTATTTGATTAAATATTCAATGCTGAAATACATAAATCGGGGTCTGGGGGTCCCCTAGGAAATTTTGAGCACTAAACACTTAATTTCTTGAATTCTGGAGACATTTTCTGCACCAATTTATGGTAGAATTGTCTTAAATAAAGTGAATCAGATTTTTTTTAGCTTAAACTTTTTTGAACAATGCACATTTGTTTCTTTTATCTTTAAATTGCATGTTTTCTTATTGTGCAAATAAAACTTTCTCAAAGTATTTTCATTTGTTATTTTAACATTTCTTGTTGCAGGCCATTTTCAGAACATATTTAACAAATGCTACACATCCCCAGCGTCCACAGTGTAAATGACACCTATGAAATGAACAGCATATTTGTGCACTAAGAACTCTTAAGGGGTGAAATCAAAAATTCAAACAAATTGTGCAGTATGAGTTGTTTCAGTTAGTTACACCTTGGCTAGATAAATTAATATAATGTGATTATTCATCCTGTTATGTTTTTCTAAAGCATTTAAAGGCTGCTTGAAATATAGTGTTATATAGTTTTGGCTTGAAAGGAGCGGGGATAAGGAGTCAACTTGTTCATATCTCTGGCTTTCTGAATTTCAGACACTTGCACATTCTGAGTCGTCGAGCTAACGTTAGCGGCCCGTCAGAGACGTTTTCTTTTCTTTTCAAACAACTGACTGATTCGCGCAGAGCTGGGTGCCAGAGCTTGTGCACCGCGAACACGTCACAGTTCAGAGCATAAAGCTGAACACTGACGTAAACAGGAACGTTACCTATACTGCCGTATAACAACAGAGTCAAACCAAACAGAGTAAATTATGAAGTCTCACACACACAAAGTACTAAGTTACGGCATTAATTAAATCCTACGAAAGGACAGGAAAGGACCTTGGTAAACGAAATTTAAGACTATTAAGGCCTTATTTTTGAAATATGAAATTCAAGACTATTAAGGCCTTATTTTTGAAATATGAAATTTAAAACTATTAAGGCCTTATTTTTGGAATATGAAATTTAAAACTAATAAGGCCTTATTTTTGGAATATGAAATTTAAAACTATTAAGGCCTTATTTTTGGAATATGAATTATTAAGGCCTTATTTTTGGAATATGAATTATTAAGGCCTTATTTTTGAAATATGAAATTTAAAACTATTAAGGCCTTATTTTTGGAATATGAATTATTAAGGCCTTATTTTTGGAATATGAATTATTAAGGCCTTATTTTTGAAATATGAAATTTAAAACTATTAAGGCCTTATTTTTGAAATATGAAATTTAAAACTATTAAGGCCTTATTTTTGAAATATGAAATTTAAAACTATTAAGGCCTTATTTTTGAAATATGAAATTTAAAACTATTAAGGCCTTATTTTTGAAATATGAAATTTAAAATTATTAAGGCCTTATTTTTGGAATATGAATTATTAAGGCCTTATTTTTGAAATATGAAATTTAAAACTATTAAGGCCTTATTTTTGGAATATGAATTATTAAGGCCTTATTTTTGGAATATGAATTATTAAGGCCTTATTTTTGAAATATGAAATTTAAAACTATTAAGGCCTTATTTTTGAAATATGAATTATTAAGGCCTAATTTTTGGAATATGAAATTTAAAACTATTAAGGCCTTATTTTTGGAATATGAAATTTAAGACTTTTTTAATACTTTTAAGAACCCGCCGGTACCCTGTGTTTGACAGTTCACATTACTGTTTAAATGAGGCCCATATCAGACTCCAGTGTGAACTGTCCGTGGCCTGAAAGCGACCCGCATGCGCAGAAGAATAACACGATGTCACACGCAGCAGCACGCTGAGCAGGCTACAGAAGTAAACAAGGAGCTCCTGTTAGCTCACAAGAGACTCCTGTTTTTCATTGTCCTCTCAAATTTGTTTTCCCAAATTATGACAAGTGTTCACAGCTTTCTGTTCTTTTCATTACGGTTTATGGCGCTGGACAACACAACTGCCCCACAACTCACCAACGTTACAGTCTCTCCCCACTGTGTCCACTCAGACAAACAGCATGCACATAACTCAGGAGAGAGCTCGCGGTCCGGTGGATTTCAGGTGGAAGAAAGGGAATTCGTAAGCAGATGATAGCGAGGTAGAGCAGATGGATGATGCGCTCATTTGGGGGGCCACACAGACGGAGGCTGCCATCAGACTGCAGGAGGCGAAAGTAAAAGCCATGCCCAGTAACGTCAGCGAGGGGAGACGCTTTCTGAGGATGACCAGTCACCTCGGGAAGTCTTGCCTCACCTGGCTGAGAGAAGGCGACCTCTCAACAACCAAAATACTGAAATGCTTGTCTCCGCCGACTCGTCCTCATACGGGACGGGCGCCGTTCTTCTGCAGAGTGTTCCTCACTGGGAAGAGTTTCCACATTGAGCCCGACACCGACCCCCGATTCCTCAGCGAGGCTCAAAGAGCTTAGATGAACTTCCACTAAGCACACAGGGTCGATGCATGTGTGTAAGGACGCACAATAACACATGAGGCTGGCAAAGACATCTGTGGAAATGTTATCTTCCAGTCAGCAACACCGAGAGGGACCGCAGGAAGAAAACAAACCTGTGCGTTGACTCTGTCACACCGAGTCTTCCAGAGAAATATCACGTCAGAGACACCGAGACAACGACTCCATACTCCAGCAGCTGAAGAAGTTCTACGACGAAGGACGGCCAGACGAGTTCTCCATTTAAAGGTGATCCGGCCCTATCTGCCGTTCTCAGGTGAGCTCACAGTCCAAAAAGGTCTGCTACTCTACGGCAGCAGGATCCCAGCATCACTCTGGGGAGACATGCTGTCGAAGCTGCACAAGGGCCTTCTGGGAATAACAAAGTGCAGAATGAGAGCGAGCTAAACATTCAGTGTGGCGGCCACGCAGCCTCAGCAGAGAGCTGACCCACATGAAAGAGTCCCGCCAAGTCCAGGTCTACTGTAGGAGCAGGTTTGATCCATTACCTAAGTTCCTGTCATTTAATCCCAGCTCAATCTGGGATGTGCAGACAGGAAGAACTTGAGAAGAACAGAACAACAGGTCCAGACAAAAACAGTGAGAGATTTAAGACCAATTGGACGCTTCTATGCAAAACAAATTACATTTGAGGAACAACATACAAAAATCAATACAGCATCAATAAAACATCGTAAAGTAGAAGAGAAGTAAGCAGCAAGCAGTTTATTGTTCACAACTTTTGCTGTTTTGAGATACTGTTAAATTCTTTACAGAAGCAGAAGTTCAGTTTTTCATAGCTAAGCAGTATGGTGAAGCTAACAGAAACCAATGACAGAACTATTATACGCTGCAGTATTTACATTTACTCATGTGGCAGACGCTTTTCTCCAAAGTGAATTACATTTGAGGAACAACATACAAGCATCAACTGAGCATCAAATACAGACCTACAACTGACAATACATACTAGTAAGATCAGCAATAAATACTAGTAAGAGCTCATAGCACATGTCGCATCAATGGGAGAAATACCTGGAGGAAGAAGTAAGAGTTAACAAAAAAAGTGCTATTAATGCAGGATAATTGTAAGGGGATAGAAGAAGAGCACAGGAAGTGCATGTTAGAGGTGTTATCAGAGGAAGTGTTCTCTGCAGAGTTTTCAGGAGCTTCTTGAAGTCAGAGAGGGACGCCGCTGCTCTGATGGCGTGCGGTAGCTCGTTCCACCATCGTGGTGTCACAGATGAGAACAAGGTCTGGGATTGCTTTGTGTGAAGGGACGGCAGAGCCAGGCGGCGTTCGTTGGAGGAGCGTAGCGGCCCAGAAGGAACGTAGGCTTGGATTATGGAGTTTAGGTAGATGGTGCAGATCCAGTAGGAGCTCTGTATGCAGCATTAGTGACTTGAATTTGATTCTGGAGGCCCCTGGGAGCCAGTGGAGGTCACTGAGTAATGGAGTCCTTTTGGGCTGATCAGAAACCAGACGGGCTGCTGGATCTGAACCAGTATAAGAGGTAAACAGAAGAAAAGGGCTTGTTCTTGTTTATTCCTGCACCTGCACAGGGAAGACCCTTTGTTCAGAAACGGGGAAGTAGCATTAGGTTAAATACAGAGGTAGGAACCTTGCTGCTGTGGCTCTTGTGTAGAGCCTCCTGTTAAGGTTTTTTCCTATAAACCCCTTAACATTAAAGTGGCGTGCCTCTTTCTTAAATCGTCTCTGACACCAATCTACCGCTCAGAAGCTCACCATGAGAACATTACCAAGTTTTAAAAAGCCCGTTCAGACCTCAGCTGTAACTCCACAGTGTCCGTTTCAGGGATTTTCTGCAGATAATAAATGTAAACATTGTTCCTCATCAGCCCCCCCGCCTCAAGTCATGTAGTTTAGTCAAACAGCCTCGTTCATGTTTGTCATGTCATGTTGAATTAACCCGTGTAACACGTTACACACTGAAGGCTAACGGGCAGTCGAGGCAGCTCTGCGTCTCTGGAGTCCTGAAAACCGTTCGAACTACAGACCGACGATGGTCCCTCTGAAGCTGAGCCGGCTGACCTGTGAGTACAAGGCTGGCATTTCACCCTTACTTTTATTGTGTCAGGCTGATTTTTATAGTGAAACCTATTTTAAACTGTGCGCTGTTACTGTCCAGCCATCACAATCCAGACAAGAGAAGACGTGAGGTGAAGTTTCCGTAACAGGCTTAACGAGCAGCCGTGCAGCGAGCGCCCTGCAGACAGTCATTAAGCTAAGCGTTAAATAAAAACCTGAACTGAAGAAGGAAACAAGCATTTAAAAGAAATCCAGGCTTCTAATAAAGATTTTGATAGTTGTTGCATTCAGATTTTTCAGTTTAAACTCTCCATCAGTGTTTTGGAGTGGAGGGAAAGCGTGGGGATTATATATAACCTGCGTCCTACGGAAAGAACGTCGCTTTTTCTGAACCTCATGTCTGCGCCGAAGTCACAAATCATATCTAACAGAATGTGATGTTCAGACGTGCGGAAGAGGATTAGGGCCACGTGTGAAATTCTTTTTTGAATTCTGACTTTAAATCTTTTGAGAATTCTGAGATTAAAGTCAGAACTCATGTTTGCAGCTTCTCAAATTCTGATGCTTTGCTTTGTGTATATATATGAATTTGTGAGGGACATTTTCACTATTTACTAATACTGTTAAATTGATATTCTATACTTAAATGATAATCAATGGATAGAGGTGTAATGATTCTCCAAATCCAGAGTACGGCTTGTACCTGCTTGTTTTTTTTTTGGGGGGGGGGGGGGGGGGG
>NC_060172.1:5732063-5739182 GCF_021292245.1 Micropterus dolomieu
GGGGGGGGACAGCAGAGGAGACACATACAGAGAGAGAGGCGGGGCCAGAAGGTGTGTTTGCAGTGAGAGACCTGTGGCGAGGTCAATCTCAAAACGATTTGCACCAGTTTGCAACCTTTTCCGATTGAACGACATGTTTATCAGCTTATCAGCTGCGATAGGTTTGTAAACACAACAGTTAAGTTAAGAAGGCAAGGAAGTGCAGTGCGCTTGCGTACACAACAGAGTGTTCGAGGCACCACAGTTTCCGTTGGAAAAAATACCTTTTGCTACGCTTTGTCGGCGCTGAACTCGCCCCAGAGGTATTGGTGAGTGTGCAGCCGAAAGAGAAGTGAAGAGAAAGGAAGCAGATTCAGTTACTGAGTAAACACAAAAATAAAGTGGAGAATGAAGTAGAATTAAAATAATGAAATAACCTACAAGAAATACAAATAGGTTTTGCACGGCAGCGGCCACCAGTTACACTGTCTTAATAGCTCTACAGTTTGGGGAGCAAACAAAATCGCGTGGACGTTTGTGTCGTGGTTTCGGTCTCGGTTTCAGAACCGTTACAGCCCTATCAATGAATCAAGAAAACAATTAGTTGCAGCCCTAATAATGCTAAAGACCAATCAAGTGAAAACTACTGTGAGAGACAGCACACACATATTGACGCTTGGTCAAGGCGGCGCTTTTTAAACGCCCTAGCTCCCCCTTTAAGCGTAATTTTTAGACGTTTAGTCAAGTTAGCAACGCTTAGCAACAATACCTATGCAATGTCCTGTTAGGCTTTCAAAATAAAATGCTAGCCATTTTGAAACGGCACGTTATTAAAGTCGTGAAACGTTGCAGTTTGGTTAGTTTTAGGCAACAAAACTACTTGGTTAAGGTTCAGAAAAGATCATGGTTTGGGTTAAAATATCTACGTACGTCAGTTAACACGTAAGTTAACTTATGACACTTGTGTAACTTACGCAATTTACGTAACTTACATAAAAATTGAATGTTGACTTTTTGTTTCACACGGGACACGAACCCCGTTCTCCTGGTTCAAAGTCCGGGTTCTGGAAGTACTGCAAAGGAAGTACTGCAAGCAACGCTGGTTTTAAAGGATTTTCATGGGAACCTGTCTGTCTGTGTCTTTCAGTCCTGGCTCTTGTGCTTGTCCTGCTGTCCGTAGCAGGTGAGTATGGATACTAGTGGCGTTCTAATTAAAATGTTTATTGCGGTGAGCAGCTGTTTTTGGATTTGTTTTTATTTGATATTTATTTTTAAGGTGATTTTAAAGATTCACAGGTTTAGCGCTGAGCGCCACAGACAAATTTATATAAAGCGATCCACACCTGGTTTACCTGCATGTAAGAGTAGTCTAAAAATTGAACTATACATTTGTGGAGTTTGTTTATCAGTGCAACAAATCAGTCCTGCAGACTGAAGCTCCTCAGAGGACAGAGGAACATTCATGGCTAGTGCACTAAACCCTGTGGGTAGTTCAGGGGGCCTGGGAAAGTGGAGCATGGTCAACCTTGAGGAACTTTATTGGGAGCATTTTTAAACTCTGGATTTTCTAAAAGTGTTTTGTATGTGTGTAGACCTTAAAGAAAGCTCTTATTCATGCACTCAAGGTCAAGCCAGCTCTTCTTCTTCTTCTTCATCATCATCATCAGCAGAGGAAAGCAAAAGGTAAGTCAGTCTGTCTGTCTATAAATTTCCCACCATCATCGCGGTGTGGTGTTAAATGCTGTGCATTTAAATACAGTCGAGGGTTCTTATTTCTAAACGGTGCATACGTACAGAACAGGGCTGGAAACGTGCGGACGCCACTTCCCAAGCAAAGGTTGTGATCTAGAACAAACAAACTTGACGGGAGAATGTGCGTCCTGTAAGTAAACTCTGAACCATGCGTACGCACATAAAGAGGAGAAATGAGAAACGCCGACTCACATGGCAAAATGATGAAACGGTTTGAAATGAATAGACTATTGGGTAAAATATATCCAAATGTTCCCTCTGTGTATTTACAGGCTTAAAGCCTTTCTGAATAAAAAACACCCGTTTGATTGATTTTCCTAGTGCACAAAAAAACTCAATTTAAGATCATTTGCAGCCACAAAAAGATCCAGATTCAGGATCATAAACACAAACAGATTCTGTTTCTGCAAAAGAGCCTCAAATAAGTTGCACAGTTTAGTCAGGAATCAGATTAATTCATACTTTATTTATTCTCCTAAATCAGGTGAACAGGAGACAAATTACATTTAAATTGATGCCGTTTTCAGTGAGTCAGTAGAGCAAATACGAGTGCATATTTTCATATTGCCCATTGCAATCAGATGTTCGGTGCCTTTCGAGACTAGCGCTATTCGCCAGCATGTGGATGTGATGCGCCGCTTGGCGTTACGGACAATATAAAGTGAGGAAAATAAGTATTTGAACACTCTACTATTTTGCTAGTTCTCCCACTTAGAAATCATGGAGGGGTCTGAAATTGATAGACACATGAGAGACATAATCTAAAAAAAAAAAAATATTTATTTGTATGATACAGCTGCAAATAAGTATTTGAACACCTGTCTATCAGCTAGAATTCTGCCTCTCAAAGACCTGTTAGTCTGCCTTCAAAATGTCCACCTCCACTCCATTTATTATCCTAAATTAGATGCACCTGTTTGAGGTCGTTAGCTGCATAAAGACACCTGTCCACCCCATACAATCAGTAAGAATCCAACTACTAACATGGCCAAGACCAAAGAGCTGTCCAAAGACACTAGAGACAAAATTGTACACCTCCACAAGGCTGGAAAGGGCTACGGGGAAATTGCCAAGCAGCTTGGTGAAAAAAGGTCCACCCCAGTAAAAACAAGTACTCAAGTAACAGTGGTCATCAAAATAACTACTTGAGAAAGTATTTCCTAAAAGAATTACTTGAGTAGAGAGTGACTTAAAAAGATGATCTAAAAATTTGAGCTTTCAGCGTTAACAGGTTAATTGCGCTGAGATTAAGGACAGATCATAAAGCCTTTTGTTAATTGCGTTAATCATGTTTATCAAATATTCTTATTTTACTCCGTTTGTTATGCACTTTATAATAATGTGTGTAAATTTTGTACAGTCACTTTTGCTGTAGAATTCTTGAAAGCAAGCTTAAGGAAGACAATATTTCTGAAGACATTGATTGCTTTACCTCAGTCTTGTTGCACATTTTTTGATTTGAAATAATGAAAGTTCATAAACTAACTTTGAATTGATTTGATTTACAATCAAGATAAACTGGTAAGAATTGGTATCATTGTTAATACAGACTTAAAACAGTTAAGAGATATAATAATAATAATAATAATTAATAATAGAATTTTAATAATGAATAAGTAGTAGTGTGATGAATGCATCCAAATGTAGCGGAGTAAAAGTGCTGATTTTTCTCTTAAAAAAACTCTGCACTTAGAGTAAAATTATGATGCATTGAAACTACTCTGAGTACAGGTACAATTTACTCAAAAAAGTTACTTGAGTAATGGAGTAAATCTATTTTGTTTAATTTTGTTACACAAACGCCAACAGAAAGCTCGTGGCACAGTGAAAGGTAGACACATTGTTGTAAATATTTAATACAACAATATATTATATATTATATATATAATATATTATTATTGTAATATTGTAATATTTAATATATATATAAAAGATGTGAGGGTGTACTCACTTTTGTGAGATACTGTAAACCGTGCAAAATAAAGGATAAAATGGATGCAGCTTTGTGTGCCCACACTTTTGTAAATTAGATTATTTTGTGGACATGTGTAAGTTACATCTTCTGTGTGCACGTATAACTTTGGTATGGATTCCACGCACATCTTAATAAATGAGGCCCCAGATTGCAGTAGAGAAAAAGGACTACGTAGACCTGCAACTAAAAATGAAATACTAAATGCTAATACTAAATACTGTTTGTTGCAAATATAAACACTCCAAACCTCCAACTTCCCTATTTTTCAGTCACAGTAGTGGAGAAAACAAACCAACACCTCTGAGCAACAGGCAACTAACACTTCTTGTCTGCAACAACCCGACAATTCCCAGAAGCAACAAATCAAAGTTCACCACAAGCAACAAACAACAGTGCCCTATCCGTAACAAACTGCAGAGCCCCATCAGCAACAAAACAAAGTGCCAGACCAGCAATAAACCACAGTGCCACACCAGCAAAAAAACAAAGTGTGTTACTTGCACTAAACCCAAGTGTACCACCATCAACAAACTAAAGTGTCTTACCAGCAACAATTCATATCTCACCATCAGCAACAATGCAAAGGTTCGCATCAGCAACAATCCAACAGTTTCCCTCAGCAAAAATCCAGCAGTTTCCATCAGTAGCAATCCAATTGTTCCCATCAGAAACAAACCAAAGTCTTCCACCAGCAACAAACCAAAGTGTTCCACCGGCAAAAAAACAAAGAACCAAAAAACCCACTGTCCCATCAGCAATAAAAGACAGTGTCCTAGCAAGAAACCAACATGCCCCACCAGCAACAAATCAAGGTATCCTACCAGCAATGAACCATATATTTCCATCAGCACCATCCCAACAGTTCACATCAACAGCAAGCAAACAGTTCCCATCAGCAACAACCCAACACTTCCCATCAGCAACAATTCAACAGTTCTTATCAGCAACAATCCATCGGTTCCCATCACGAACAACCCAACCGTTCCCATCAGAAACAAACCAAAGTGTTCCACCAGCAAAAAACTACAGTGCCCTACCAGAAACAAACAACAGTGTCCCATCAACAAAAAACAAGTGTGTCCAATCACCAACAAAAGACATTGTCCCAATAGCAAGAAACCAACGTGCGCTACCAGCATCAAACCAAAGTGTCTTACAAGCAACAAATCATATATTTCCATTAGCGCCAACCCAACAATTCACATCAGCAACAACCCAACAGTTTCCATTAGCAACAATCCAACGGCTCCCATCAGCAACAATCCAACAGCTCCCATCAGCAACAATCCAACAGTTCCCATTAGCAACAAAATAAAGTGTACCATCAGCAACAGACAAAAGTCTCCCACCAGAAAAAAATCACAGTGTTCCACCAGCAAGAAACCAATTTGTTCCAGCAGCAAAAAAACAAAGTGCCCTACCAGCAACAAACAACACTGTCCCATTAGCAACAAAAAAGATTGTCCCAGCAAGAACCCAACGTGCCCCACCAGCAACAAACGTAGGTGTCCTACCAGCAATAAACCATATATTTCCATCAGCACCAACCCAAAAGTTCCCATCAGTACCAACCCAACAGTTCCCATCAGCAACAATCCAACAGCTCCCATCAGCAACAATCCAACAGCTCCCATCAGCAACAATCCAACAGCTCCCATCAGCAACAATCCAACAGCTCCCATCAGCAACAATCCAACAGCTCCCCTCACCAACAACCCAACAATTCCCATCAGCAACAAACCAAAGTCTCCCACCAGAAACAAATCACAGTGTTCCACAAGCAAGAAACTAAAGTGTTCCAGCAGTAAAAAAACAAAGTGCCCAACCATCAACAAACAACACTGCCTCTCCAGGAACAAACAACATTGTCCCACCAGACACAAACAACACTGTCCCATCACCAACAAAAGACAGTGTCCCAGCAAGAAACCAACGTTCCCCACCAGCAATAAACCAAGGTGTCCTACCAGCAATAAACCAAAATGTCTCACCAGCAACAAACCATATATTCCCATCAGCATCAACACAACAGTTCACACCAGCAACAAGCTAACAGTTCCAATCAGCAATAATCCAACAGCTACCATCACCAACAATCCAACAGTTCCCACCAGCAACATCCGAAAGTCTCCCACCAGAAACAAATCACAGTGTTCCACCAACAAGAAACCAACGTTCCCCACCAGCAACAAACCAAGGTGTCCTACCAGCAAGAAACCAACGTTCCCCACCAGCAACAAACCAAGGTGTCCTACCAGCAAGAAACCAACATGCCCCACCAGCAACAAACCAAGGTGTCCTACCAGCAAGAAACCATATATTTCCATCAGCACAATCCCAACAGTTCCAATCAGCAACAACCCAACAGTTCCCATCAGCAACAATCCAACAGCTCCCATTAGTAACAATCCAACAGTTCCCATCAGCAATAAACCAAAGTGTCCCACCAGCAACAAATCACAGTGTTCCACCAGCAACAAACCAAAGTCTCCCACCAGAAACAAATCACAGTGTTCCACCATCAAGAAACCAAAGTGTTCCAGCAGCAAAAAAACAAAGTGCCCTACCAGCAACAAACAACACTGTCCCATTAGCAACAAAAAACATTGTCCCAGCAAGAACCCAACGTGCCCCACAAGCAACAAACGAAGGTGTCCTACCAGCAATAAACCAAAGTGTCTCACCAGCAACAAACCAAATATTTCCATCAGCACCAACCCAACAGTTCCCATCAGCACCAACCCAACACTTCCCGTAAGCAACAACCCAACAGTTCCCATCAGCAGCAACCGAAAGTGTCCTATCAGCAAGAAACCAAAGTGTGCCACCAGCAACAAACCAAAGTGTCCCACCAGCAGCAAACGACAGTGTCCTGTCAGCAATAAAAGACAGTGTCCTAATAACAACAAATCAAAGTGTCATACTAGCAATAAACCAAAATGTCTCACCAGCAAAAAACTATATATTCCCATCAGCACAATCCCAACAGTTCACATCAACAGCAAGCCAACAGCTCCCCTCACCAACAATCCAACAGCTCCCATCAGCAACAATCCAACAACTCCCCTCACAAACAACCCAACAGTTCCCACCAGCAACAAACCAAAGTCTCCCACCAGAAACAAATCACAGTGTTCCACCAGCAAGAAACCAAAGTGTTCCACCAGCAACAAACCACAGTGCCCTACCAGCAACAAAAGACAGTGTCCTGTCAGCAGTAAAAGACAGTGTCCTAATAACAACAAATCAAAGTGTCATACTAGCAATAAACCAAAATGTCTCACCAGCAAAAAACTATATATTCCCATCAGCACCATCCCAACAGTTCACATCAACAGCAAGCCAACAGCTCCCCTCACCAACAATCCAACAGCTCCCATCAGCAACAATCCAACAACTCCCCTCACAAACAA
>NC_060172.1:5739202-5740924 GCF_021292245.1 Micropterus dolomieu
CCTCACAAACAACCCAACAGTTCCCACCAGCAACAAACCAAAGTCTCCCACCAGAAACAAATCACAGTGTTCCACCAGCAAGAAACCAAAGTGTTCCAGCAGCAAAAAAACAAAGTGCCCTACCAGCAACAAACAACACTGTCCCATTAGCAACAAAAAACATTGTCCCAGCAAGAAACCAACATGCCCCACCAGCAACAAACGAAGGTGTCTCACCAGCAACAAACCATATATTTCCATCAGCAACAACCCAACAGTTCCCATTAGTAACATTCCAACAGCTCCAATCAGCAAATGTCCAACAGTTCCCATCAGCAACAACCCAACAGTTCCCATTAGTAACAATCCAACAGCTCCCCTCACCAACAACCCAACAGTTCCCATCAGCAACAACCCAACAGTTCCCATTAGTAACAATCCAACAGCTCCCCTCACCAACAACCCAACAGTTCCCATCAGCAACAACCGAAAGTGTCCTATCAGCAACAAACCAAAGTGTCCCACCAGCAACAAACAACAATGCCCCACCAGCAACAAACGACAGTGTCCTGTCAGCAATAAAACAAAGTGCCCTACCAGCAACAAACAACACTGTCCCATCACCAACAAAAGACAGTGTCTCAGCAAGAAACCAACGTGCCCCACCAGCAACAAACCAATGTGTCCTACCAGCAATAAACCATACATTCCCATCAGCATAATCCCAACACTTCCCATCAGCAACAATCCAACAGCTCCAATCAGCAATAACCCAACAGCTCCAATCAGCAACAATCCAACAGTTCCCATTAGCAACAACCGAAAGTGTCCCACCAGCAAGAAACCAAAGTGTCCCACCAGCAACAAACCACAGAGCCCTACCAGCAACAAAAGACAGTGTCCTGTCAGCAGTAAAAGACAGTGTCCTAATAACAACAAATCAAAGTGTCATACTAGCAATAAACCAAAATGTGTCACCAGCAACAAATCATATATTCCCATCAGCACCAACCCAACAGTTCCCATCAGCAACAATCCAACAGTTCCCATAAGCAACAACCCAACACCTCCAACCAGCAACAATCCAACAGTTCCCATCAGCAACAATTCAACAGCTCCCCTCACCAACAACCCAACAGTTCCCATCAGCGACACACCAAAGTCTCCCACCAGAAACAAATCACAGTGTTCCACCAGCAAGAAACCAAAGTGTTCCAGCAGCAAAAAAACAAAGTGCCCTACCAGCAACAAACAATACTGTCCCATCACCAACAAAAGACAGTGTCTCAGCAAGAAACCAACGTGCCCCACCAGCAACAAACCAATGTGTCCTACCAGCAATAAACCAAAGTGTCTCACCAGCAACAAACCATACATTCCCATGAGCATCAACCCAACACTTCCCATCAGCAACAAGCTAACAGATCCCATTAGCAACAACGCAACAGTTCCCATCAGCAACAATCCAACAGCTCCAATCAGCAATAACCCAACAGCTCCAATCAGCAACAATCCAACAGTTCCCATTAGCAACAACCGAAAGTGTCCCACCAGCAAGAAACCAAAGTGTCCCACCAGCAACAAACCACAGAGCCCTACCAGCAACAAAAGACAGTGTCCTGTCAGCAGTAAAAGACAGTGTCCTAATAACAACAAATCAAAGTGTCATACTAGCAATAAACCAAAATGTGTCACCAGCAACAAATCATATATTCCCATCAGCACCAACCCAACAGTTCCCAT
>NC_060172.1:5740944-5747544 GCF_021292245.1 Micropterus dolomieu
AATAACAACAAATCAAAGTGTCATACTAGCAATAAACCAAAATGTGTCACCAGCAACAAATCATATATTCCCATCAGCACCAACCCAACAGTTCCCATCAGCAACAATCCAACAGTTCCCATAAGCAACAACCCAACACCTCCAATCAGCAACAATCCAACAGCTCCAATCAGCAATAACCCAACAGCTCCAATCAGCAACAATCCAACAGTTCCCATTAGCAACAACCGAAAGTGCCCTACCAGCAACAAAAGACAGTGTCCTGTCAGCAGTAAAAGACAGTGTCCTAATAACAACAAATCAAAGTGTCATACTAGCAATAAACCAAAATGTGTCACCAGCAACAAATCATATATTCCCATCAGCACCAACCCAACAGTTCCCATAAGCAACAATCCAACACCTCCAATCAGCAACAATCCAACAGTTCCCATCAGCAACAACCCAACAGTTCCCATTAGTAACAATCCAACAGCTCCCATCAGCAACAATCCAACAGTTCCCATTAGCAACAACCGAAAGTGTCCCACCTGCAAGAAACCACAGAGCCCTACCAGCAACAAAAGACAGTGTCCTAATAGCAACAAACCAAAGTGCCCCACCAGCAACAAGCTAAGGTGTCATAACAGCAATAAACCAAAATGTCTCACAAGCAACAAACCATATATTCCCATCAGCACCATCCCAACACTAATCAACAGCAAGCTAACAGTTCCAATCAGCAACATCTCAAAAGTTCCCATCAGCAACAACCCAGCAGTTCCCATCATCAACAATCCAACAGCTCAAATCAGCAACAAACCACAGAGCCCTAGCAGTAATGAACGACAATGCCCCAGAAGTAAGAAACGACACTGTCCCATGAGCAAAAGACAGTGTCCTAAAAGTAACAAACCAAAGTGTCCGACCAGTAGCAAACCAAAGTGTTCCACTAACCAAAAACCAAAGTACCCAACCAGCAACAAACAACATTGCCCCACCAGTAACAAACGACAGTGTCCCAATAGCAAAAAACCAAAGTGTGCCACCAGCACCACACCATACATTCACATCAGCAACAATCCAACAGCTCCCACCACCAACAATACAACAGTACCCATCACCAACAACCCAACAGTTCCCATAAGCAACAGCCCGACATCTCCAATCAGCAACAAACTAAAGTGTCCCACCAGTAACAAACCACAGTGCCCCACCAGCAAACAAAAGTGTTCCAATAGCAAGAAACCAAAGGGCCCCGCTAGCAACAAACCACAGTGCCCCACCAGCAACAAACCACAGTGTGTAATCAACAACAAAAGACAGTGTTCCAATAGCAAGAAACTAAAATGCCCTGCAAGCAAGAAACCAAGGTGTCCTACCAGCACCAAACCAAGGTGTCCCACCAGCAACAATCCAACAGTTCCCATCAGCAACAGTCCAACAGTTCCCATCAGCAACAGTCCAACAGTTCCCATCAGCAACAGTCCAACAGTTCCCATCAGCAACAGTCCAACAGTTCCCATCAGCAACACTCCAGCAGCTCCCATCAGCAACACTCCAGCAGCTCCCATCAACAACAGTCCAACAGTTCCCATCAGCAACACTCCAGCAGCTCCCATCAACAACAGTCCAACAGTTCCCATCAGCAACAGTCCAACAGTTTCCATAAGCAACAAACTAAAGCGATTCACCAGCAACAAACTAAACATTCCTAACAGCAGTACACCAAATATTCACACCACCAAGAAACCAAATGTTCCCATCAGCACAAACCTAGGATTTCCCTTCTCCATCAAACCACTTCCTCCTCAGAACACACTAGGATATCCGTCTACATTCAAGGGTGTAATCTGCGATGGAGAAAATGGGGAGTTGAGATGCTGTAAGTCTCACACACATCCATCATGTCTTCTTTCTTTCTAAATCTCTGTCTTCATTTGTTTTATTTCCACTCTTTTGTGTTTCTCTATAGTACATGGCGAGACGCTCAAGATAGAGTCAGCTGTCTATGGCCGTCAGCAAGAATACGTTTGTTTGAGCTGCAAGCTAAATGGAATAAAACAAAGCACCAACTGCAGGATCGATGTCACTTCAACCGTATATAATCTGTAAGACATCACAAACAGAATTTTCTCTTTTTACAGGAGAAACATCTGATAAGCAATCAAGGCCACTCATTTTAAGAAGGTACACGTCCAAGTACCAGGCAGGACCACGGTTTGAATCAATCAGCCTCAACATCATTTCATGTTGGAAGAGTTTTCACGTCTCTTTGACCCTGTGGGCTGTGTTGTCAGAAGTAGCGGTCTTCAATCCCTCAGTTCTTAGGAACCGCGACCAATGAGGGTACCTGAATCAAACTGAGTACAAATTATCCGCAGTTAAATTGGGTTGTGTAGGGTCTCAGTTCTTTATGTATATATATCAAATACCCGAAAGGATCCAATTGGAAAGAAATGTCATCTTGTGTCACAGTTTGCCACAGAATGTTTTGTTTGTGAGGGAATTTGTTTCTACGTCTTTACATTAGACATACACTACATCATGTGTGTTGGGGTTCTCCCCCTGTTAGTGTCCTCTTTTTGGGATCAGGTCTAATTACACTCTGGTCTGTTCAAACCGGGTCAGACTGCGCTCAGGTCCCCATCCAATGAGGTCGGTAGGTTCATGTTTTCCATGGGTCAGTATTCAATTTAAATTTTATACATTTATGAAGCGCCAATACAAAACAAAAGTTATCTCTAAATAGTTTCCTTTAAGTAGCTTCTTTATAGAATCTTAGCAAAGCACCTTCAGAATGCTGAAAATGCTGATTAAAATGAAAAATGCAGCAGATTAACAGTGTCTATCATCTCCTTCAGGTGTAAAGATAAAACAATCTGTCACATCCATGCAATCAGTGCAGTGATGGGAGCAGACCCCTGTCCAGACACCTACAAATACCTGCATTTTACAGCCCGATGTGTCTAACAGGTGAGACATCCACCATCTTCATCACATACACATCTGCATGTTTCTCTAAAACAATGGCTGAGGTATCCGTCCATTGGCATGGTGCCTCTGATTTTAAGATGAGCAGATACTCTGGGTTTTTATTAGTCTTGTACATTGCGTTAACCTGCACTACACGTTCTTTCTGCATGGCCAGAAGCTGCAACGTTTCAGTTCCCCGTGCAGATCAATCAGGAACTCACACTGAATGGAAACATGAAACCCTCTGTCGTTTCTTTCTACTGGCAAACCTCACTTTCTGTCAGTTTAACCACAACATGTAAAAATACTGCAAACCATACTCTACAGCGTTTTTGAGCTGCCAGAAATCAGGAGACTAAACAGACTTGCTGGGTAAGCCTACCCAGGACCTTAAGTAAGATACGTAAGTCATGTGACGTTTAATACGTGATAAACTTTATGAAACGGTGGTTGTTTGGTTAGGTTTAGTCAATAAAACGAACTGATTTATCCACACACTCCCAACTGGTCACAAACAGACTCTTGGTTAAGACCCCTTGGCGTCATGTTTTTACTACGCTGGGAGCCCTTTATTGTTGTTTTTCACCGTTTAGGTCTCCGCGGTCAAGTTAGTAACAGTAAATAGGCAAAGTCTGGTTACACTTTCACAATAAAATGTACTTGTTAATGTTGTGAAACGTCGCATTTGGCAGCAAAACTACTTGGTTAGGTTTAGGAAAAGATAATTGGTTTGGGTTAAAATAACGACTTTACTTATGTGACTTAACTTATGTAAGTTGGGGAATGTTAGTTTCTTAACTTACACAACTTACGTAACCGATGTAACTTAGATAACTTAGACTTTTTGTTTCACACGGTAAACAAACTCCGATCTCCTGGGTGAAAGTCCAGTTTCTGGCCCTCCGTCCACCCTGACCTCCTCCTTACTTGGTCTTTTCTGTTAAACATCCTACACCTACAGTTACCTTTCAAAAGTGACGGTACAGGGCTTCCCTCACTGCGTTGAACTATGACGCTAAGGGGCTTCCCAGTGCGTTACAAACTGACGCCAACGGGTCTTGACCATGCGTCCATTTGTGACGACTCGGGAGTGAGAACGGGTGTATTGCGCTATATCCAGCAACTGGAGTTTCTTCATTTGTGACGGGTAGAAGAGAATTTGAGCACCTGCAATGAAGAATTTTATTACTGTAATAAATGATTTTTCTCTGAGACTTCAAATTTACGGACACACATGTGACTTCTACAAACTCACAGGTGCTCAGATGTTTTGTTCCAGTAATACATGTACACATATTACTCATGTTGTGGGGACATAAATCTGTTTGTGCGGAGTCGCCTTCCTCTTAGGGACAAAATGCAAGGCCCCGCAACACTTTTTAAGGGTAGGTTTCCAGGAAATTAATGTAAGCAAAGTCCCGCCACTCTGCAACCATCTTGGTAAGGCCTCAGGTATCTGGGACCAACAGGATCAGGTCTCTCTCAGAAGAGAGAGCCAGAAGTGCACTTTCTCTGTTCACCACAAAGCCTGCATGAATCAGCAAGAAAATCTGAAACAGTTTGATGACTTTGCCCCAAAATAAGGTTTAAAAAGTGTTTCCCCCCCACAGGTTATACTTCTACTCCACATGCACACCTTCATTTACGGCTCAGTCCAGAGCGCCCGTGACGTGACGCCATGAGCTCCTCCCACCGGAGCGATTGAACAAATGCTAATTGATGTTAAAGATACAGTCAGCATATACCGTATACGTTTATAGAAGGCACCCCGGTATTTTGTAACACATACTGTGAGTACTGCAGATCACATCTGGAGCCTTTCCACGCAGTATTCTGGCGGACATGTAGTTCATGTGATCTGGTCACACACCTGCTCCTCGCCGCCACCACAACAACATCTGAAACTGTCACAAAACTTAACTTCTTAACTCTTTCCTTAAACAGTCTCTGATGTAAGTCAATAAAATATCCTCTGCAGTGATGGAAACACGGCGGTTTATTTGTGTGTTCACAGGGTCCAGTGACGCCGCGTAATGAGGAAGAGAAGACATTTCTAACCTCCACCATCAGACGTCATTCTGAAATGTTTTGTTCGTCACTGGTGGTGTGTTCTTGTTTGATTGGTTATCAGCTCTATCTGTCTATGAGATAAGATGACATCTCTTACAGCAACAAACTCCTTCTGGGTTTAAAAAGGTAATAAATAATAGATGAAGGTTTGACCTCGAGTTTTCTTTCTTTCTTTAAATTATGTTTTGGGGGGAAATACAAGCCTGCAGTGTAATATCATATTTACTGAACACTCTTTTAGTTACAGCAAGGAAATATAACACTGCAGATTACAATCATTACTAATATTATTATTACAATAACAACTACATTTTTGTAAGCTGATATAAGCATTTCAAATAAACAAACAAACAAATAAATAATAGGTAAGAAAAGATAAAGCAATTCTTCCCGTTTACGACATGTCACCTGTCCTCTGCAGCCGTGTTGCCTCACTGCAGTGATTTTGCTTTTTGCAAGGTAGTTCATTTATTATTATACAACACAAGGTTGTGTAGTAAGTTTTATTGTTCTGTGTCTTTTTATTTGCTGCACATGTTGCTGTTGTCAGCACTTTGACAAACTCAAAGCCTATACATAGACAAATTGTTGCAGCTCTAATAACTATATGGCTCTAATTAACCATGTTTTACATCCAATAACAGTTTCAGGACATGAGAGGTGGAGTCAGTGAGCTAATCTGACAGTTTCAGCCTGTAGTTTGGATATTTACTTAAATTATTCTTACCCTTTGGAGATATTTGGATGCAGGGAGTCTTCATGGATCTTCCGTGTCTTTATTTCATCAACAGTCTGACACTGAAGAATAAGGAAAATAAATTCAGCCTCCCCGTCGGGGAATCGAACCCCGGTCTCCCGCGTGACAGGCGGGGATACTCACCACTATACTAACGAGGAGTTCAACGACTGATTTATATGCAGTACCGATTTTAACCATAACACTGCAGCCTGTGGGCGAGTGGCGCTGTTTCGCCGTAATGTTTCAATTACTCTATTTTATTTTTATTTTAGTCACCATTTAATTTGCCCGTGTGTATCTTTTCTTCACCATCATCATATGGTCTCTCAGTCTGTAACCTCACCTGCACACTAGTGTCCCTGTTACCCTGAAAGTCTTATCCTGGGTTTAAATTATTATATTAAGACATAAAGTGCTGCGGCGGCACTACGCTAAGTATCAAGTTTATAATCAATACAGTGAAACACAGATAGCTTACCTCCACAGACGGTCCACGGTGCTAGCAAAACAAACTTCTTCCTCCCTCGTAGCTTCCAAACCAAACTTTATTAACAATTGTCCGCAGCCAGAACAGTCCAAAGGGGCCGACGGGCCGTTTTCTGCACGTGCAGTGTGAACCAGGCTTTAGTCATTTATTGAAATAGCGTAACGTTAGCTGTCTTTATTGGTCATTTAATATAAAATAGTGGTTAGTTAATTTAAAATGAAAGGCTAAATAACATGTGTACCAAAAATACATGTTTCTATTTCGTATAGGCTTCGCCCTCTAAGAGCTGTCGCTATTGGGTTCATCCCCGCGCGCATGCGCAGTCCTGAAGATTTCTTTCGCGCCCATG
>NC_060172.1:5747564-5750582 GCF_021292245.1 Micropterus dolomieu
ATCGAACCCCGGTCTCCCGCGTGACAGGCGGGGATACTCACCACTATACTAACGAGGAGTTCAACGACTGATTTATATGCAGTACCGATTTTAACCATAACACTGCAGCCTGTGGGCGAGTGGCGCTGTTTCGCCGTAATGTTTCAATTACTCTATTTTATTTTTATTTTAGTCACCATTTAATTTGCCCGTGTGTATCTTTTCTTCACCATCATCATATGGTCTCTCAGTCTGTAACCTCACCTGCACACTAGTGTCCCTGTTACCCTGAAAGTCTTATCCTGGGTTTAAATTATTATATTAAGACATAAAGTGCTGCGGCGGCACTACGCTAAGTATCAAGTTTATAATCAATACAGTGAAACACAGATAGCTTACCTCCACAGACGGTCCACGGTGCTAGCAAAACAAACTTCTTCCTCCCTCGTAGCTTCCAAACCAAACTTTATTAACAATTGTCCGCAGCCAGAACAGTCCAAAGGGGCCGACGGGCCGTTTTCTGCACGTGCAGTGTGAACCAGGCTTTAGTCATTTATTGAAATAGCGTAACGTTAGCTGTCTTTATTGGTCATTTAATATAAAATAGTGGTTAGTTAATTTAAAATGAAAGGCTAAATAACATGTGTACCAAAAATACATGTTTCTATTTCGTATAGGCTTCGCCCTCTAAGAGCTGTCGCTATTGGGTTCATCCCCGCGCGCATGCGCAGTCCTGAAGATTTCTTTCGCGCCCATGTGCCGTGCACGGTCCTCTCTCAGGTCCGCAATTTAGGTATATAATACCGGCGAGACCAGAGATCTGCTCCCCTTTTTTCTTCAGCGCTGCATAGCAGTCATTTCGGAGAGCAGAGTAGCGTCTAAAGAGCAATTTTCCTGCCTAAAGAGCTTTTCCTATGGCTACTCACCGCTCTACCGTTGAGGTCCGCCGCTCGGAAGGAGTCCGCCTCTGCCCGTCCTGCCACGCCGGCTACATCATGGGGTTTGATCTCCACGCCCGCTGCGAGACCTGCCTCGGTCCCCAGCACGCTGGCCTGGCTCTGACTCCCCGGGCCTCGTGCCCCTACTGCGCACAGCTGCCCGTGGAGGAGAAGCGACGGCGGGTCGACGCCTTCGCGGCCCTGCAGGAGGAGGAGGACGACGATGCTAGCTGGGCTAAGCCAGTTAGCTTCACGGCGGACCTCGCCGGCGGGACTGCTGGCGATGCAGGGCTCGAGTCCTCTGACTCTGCTCCCTCCATTGCTGGCTCCCCGCCAGGCTCTCCCCTCTTCCCGCTGGAAGACCTGGAGTTTGACTTGGATAAGAAGGCGGCGTCGCTAGCTCCTGCTCCACTTCCGCCTTCCAGCTTGCCGTCCTGCGGGGCTCTCTTCCGGGATCTCCCCGACATAATAAAGACGGCTGCTGAGCGCAAGGGCGTGCCGATGCCTGCTGAGCCTCCTGCACCTGCTCCTAGCGCCATGCTCGGCGACATCTACCAGCCAGAGCAAGCGTCCAAACAGGTTCCTGTGTGGCCCCTTTTTCCACCGCTTCAGCCTTTTCTCTCCGAAGCGGGGGCCGAGCCTGGGAAGCTGAAGGCGCCGGTGGCGAGGTACGTCAACTTCACTAAGGTTGAGGGCCTCACTGACCGTGGGTTTCCCTCTGTCCCACCTCTGGAGCCCAGCCTGGCAGCCATCCTGCTGCCTAAAGCCACCTTTTTCGGCAGGAGGAAGCCGAATCCGCCCTCCGCCCGCGACCAGGTGACGGCTCGAGTCACCGACCGCTCCCACCAGTGTGCCGCCCAGGTAACAGCCGCCATCAACAACATATCGCTGCTGGCCTCGTCCATGTCATCTGTCGCTGCTCAGCCCGACGCCCTTTCCCCCGAGCTCGCCAGCGAGTTTGGGAAAGACGCGGCCGCCATTTTGTCGCTCGCCACAGCGGCGGCGGTCGGCCAGTCCCGGATTATGGCGTGGATGACGATGCTGCAACGCAACATGTGGCTGCACATGTCCGATCTGCCGGAGCAGATCAGGAAGGAGTTGCTGGACGGCCCCATCAGCCCCGATGGGCTGTTTGGGCCGCTCCTCCAGGATGCAATCACACACCTGCAGCAAGCTTCGGACGAGGCGGACAAAGTGAAGCGGCACACAGCGTGGAGCAGAGCGCCACCTCAACACCCACGGCGCTCACAGGGCTCCCGGCGTGATCGCCGCGACTCCCGCCCCAGGCCGAGGCGCCCCGCGGCCACTGCTGCGGCTGCGCCTCCGCCGGCTCCAGCCGAGGCCCCCCGGGCTCCTCCGGCGGCCGCTGCTCCCTCTTCACAGCGCCGCCCTGCAGTCAAGAACAGGCGAGCGGCTTGCTCCTGGTCCAACCCCCCCGCCGAGCCTCCCCGCAAACAGCGGAGGTATTGACGGGACGCGTGTGTTTTCTTCCCGGAACAGCCGGACACAACGGCTCTTTTCAGAGCCAACCAAACGTCCATAAAGAGCATGTTCCTAACAGTCAGCCTGCCCCTCTCTCCCCTGAGCTTCCTGCAGCTGATGAAACGCACGTCTCCCACACACAAGCAAGCTCCGCTGCGCACGCACACGCTGCGTCAGTTGTTGAGCCGCTGTTGTCCCTCTCTCATATTATCATGAGTGAAAAACATTCACATCAGATAAACACAACAGCCCACCCACACTCCCTGCCTCTCTGCGGCCTCCCCACCTCTCACCCTTCAGTGTGTGTTAGTGGAGGTTTTTCACCGTGGCACGAGTCTGACACTGAGAATGAGCGGCCCGAGTGTTTCACACTTTCGCCGCCGCAGCCCTTTCACCTCAGCCCTCCCATGGGCCGTGTCGAGCGGCTCTGCAGCTCACACGGCGGCGGAGAGGGCTCTTCTCTGGCTGTCAGAAATGTCCACAGAGGCCCCTCAGATTTTTGCTCGCCCGCTTTCAGAGCGTTGCTGCGCGTGGCAAAATCTGCCCATGAACGAGTGGATGGCGAGATTAATAAAGAAGGGTTACACTCTCCAATTCGCCAGCCCCCCTCCTCCTTTCA
>NC_060172.1:5750682-5755577 GCF_021292245.1 Micropterus dolomieu
AATCCAATTTGTTTCTCTTAATTCCAAACAGTAAAAAGTTTATTCCATTTAGTTGTCATGTATCAACATCACCGTCATTTAAACAAAAGTATAATCAGTAGATATCAATCAAAATATCAAGGAAGCTCAAATTATTTCCATACATTTCAAGATGGATCAAACCTCTTTTGTACAAATTGAAATAAATGGTGGTTTTTAATCACTAATTCCAAACGTAACCTACATTTAAGTGTCCGTAAAGAGTTCCTGTGGAGTCAGTCACCTGTTTGGTGTAAAAAATAACATCTGGTTGGTGTAACAGCTGATAAAAGAGAAAGGTTTGTATTTTCATGCTTTTTCCTTTTGGTTTAGATTTGAGCCTACTGACAAAAACTGATATGCAACTTTTTTTTCTCTGTACATAATAAACTTGATTAATATTTTGGATAAATGTCTTATTCATAAAATTAAATGGTTTAAAAGACTTTACTTAAAAAAATGAATTTTTTTTTTTTTTTACTGCTCACGATGTGCTTACTCATACAAAAATACAAAACCCCAATAATAAAATAAAAACCCCCCCTTTGGGACTGTACGTTAGGATGACTGACACGAAAACAAAACTAACTGAAAACACTCAGAAATCACCAGAAATCCACACAGATATTAATTTCAGCCACTCTGATAATGATCGTCAGGTTGAAATCACGCGATCCTGTTACTGTAGATAACAATAATGAATGTTTCTGTCTTCTGCCACACAGAGTGATCATGATATCTCACCGTAATCCGCTTCAGCTGGTGTGGAAACCTCTTTCTCTGTTTGTAACACAGATAATATTATTCTACATCATAATGAATGAAATGTCATATAGCTTAATAAATAAAAACAAAGATAATATGGTTTACAGCAGGGTCATAGTTGGGGAGAAGAGTGAGAGTAACGTGCACACAGGACTTCATCAGATTCAGTTGGTAATTCTCCTTCAGCAGCTCCATAAACAGACAGGAGAGGAATCAGCGCCACCTTGCGGTAAAAAAAACACAGATGTTGCTGTTGAATCATTTTCAGCTGTTAGAAGCTCCGTGAATCTGGTTTGCCTCGAGGACTCACTGTTGTACCTTCCTCGTTAGTATAGTGGACAGTATCTCCGCCTGTCACGCGGAAGACCGGGGTTCGATTCCCCGACGGGGAGAAACTTTATTTAACTGGATGGAAGATCTGATTCTGACAACAATCAGAAAAAGAGCTCTCACGTTTATCAAACAGGCTACATATCGAGGTCAACTAAGAGCACTTATATATGTGAGGGGTCGCACAGCTTTGGAGCAACGAGTCTTGCTCGGGGACACAATGGTGTCTTTCAGTGGATTCGACCGGGTCTCTCACACACTAAAGGAATGTGTCTTAACCACTGCTCCATCACCACCCTCTACTCCTGAGTGCTCACTTTATGACAATCTTCTTATAAACTTCCGTTTTGAGTTTGAGTTAGTATAGTTGAGTTTAGTGAATCATGAGGAATGCAGCTCTCAGTATAAACAGTGGGGGCCCTGAAAAGGGCCTTTGTGTTGCTGGGTGTAACAGCGGGTTTACTTGGAGCTGGTGTACTTGGTCACGGCCTTGGTGCCTTCAGACACGGCGTGCTTGGCCAGCTCACCGGGCAGCAGCAGGCGGACGGCGGTCTGGATCTCCCTGGAGGTGATGGTGGAGCGCTTGTTGTAGTGAGCCAGACGGGAGGACTCGCCGGCGATGCGCTCAAAGATGTCGCTCACGAACGAGTTCATGATCAGCATGGCCTTGGACGAGATGCCGGTGTCGGGGTGGACCTGCTTCAGGACCTTATACACGTAGATGGCGTAGCTCTCCTTCCTGGTCTTCCTCTTCTTCTTGCCGGTCTTGGAGACGCTCTTAGAGACGGCTTTCTTTGAGCCCTTCTTCGGAGCCTTAACCGGATCAGGCATCTTTGTTAACTTCGTGTGAAACAGTCTTCAACGAATGAATCTCAACCGCTGAGGCGGCACGTTTATATGCGCTTGATGCAAATGAGACTGTGCTGTTCCTCGTACAGGATTGGCTGAGATTTAAACAAGACTGCGCATGCGCCACACAAGAAATTTTAAACATCTCTGAGAAGTGAATAAAGATGTGAAGGTCAACAGATAAACACAGTAACACAGATTTAAGTTTATTTATTTTAGCGGTGGAGAAAGTATTCAGATACTTTAATTCACTAAAAGTACTAATATCACACTATGAAATATGTCCTGTGACTGTTAGATTATTATATTATTGTTATTATTTCTCATGTATTCATGTAAAAGCAGGATTCTACTGTTGTAGTTGTTACGGTGGAGCTCATTTTCAAATATTTTGTATCGGCTGCAAACAGCAATTATTTTCATTATGGGTTAACCTGGTTGTTTGGTTTGTAAAAAATCTGAAAATAGTAAGAAATACCACCCAGAGCCCAAAGCGGCAATTTCACAATGCTTTTCATGTCCAACTAAGAGTCAAAACCTCAAAAAAGTACACGGTAAATCAATAAAGCAGCAAATACTGAAGTTTAACCATGAAAACTTTGGCCTATTAGCTTAACTTAAATATAGCTGCCAAATTATTTTCTATCAAACAGCTAATCATTTTAAAAAACAATCATTTCAGCTCTGCTTGTGAAAACTATTGGGTAGTTTAAATTATAACAAAACTTTTAATACCTAAGTAACTATTAATAAAGATCTCAAATAATTGTAGTGATAATATATATTCCTCCCTGATAAGTAGTGAGCAGAAGAAAAAGGTGCCATTCAAGAAAATTCTTAATAAAGTGCTTAATGAGTAAATGTACTGAAGTTACACACTGTGTGCCTGAAAGAGTTTGGTAGGCTGTGCTTCTAATATTGATCATATCCACCGGGGTAGGGCTGTAATTCAGTACTGATACGTTCATGTAGGTACAAGGGAACAATATGTGATATTAGGATATAAGTGGGTTACAATGTGGGACTTTAAAATAAAGATATTCTGTAGGTATTTCTAACTAATGGGTACTATTCTGTAGAAACCTACTGAGCAACAAAGCTAATATTGGGTAATGAGTCCTACATAATGTCCTACATTTTAGATAACTCAAATATGTTTATAATTTACCATTGAATTGTTTTGTGTTTAAATGCGTGTGATTAACAGTGACAGGAAGACAGATTCTGATAATGCAATCACCTCAAATTGTGACATTTCTCTCCAGGACAGCAGCTGCGTTAATGATACTTTAGTATGGATTGTGAAAAATACTTAAAATCACCCTACTCTAATAAGTGGTTGTAAACTTATGTAATTTAAATTGCACACATCATCCTAGAACAGCATACTTAATCATTATTAAATGTATACTTCCCATTTGCAGCAGTGCTACAGTAATGATGGTCTGAGCCAAATGTTTGCGTTTACTCTGCTGTCTCACGCACAGATGCAGATCACCAGACTCTGCAAACAGTTTGATTTTAACACTGACAAATACTTCAGCCCAGTTCTTCTCTAGTATGTTAAACTTACTGTATGTAAATTTGATATTGTAGTTGGTTCTTCTTTGTTGTGGGAACACTTGATTTTTTTACAGCCTCATTTGTAATTTAGTTTCCTCATCCCTTTGCAATAGTAGTAGTTTAGAATTTGCTTAAATCATTAGCACTTGAAATCCCAATTTTGTGGAATTTTCTGGATTCACAGTGTAGCAGTTTATAAATAAGAAATCAACTCTTTAGATGAAGTGTGTGGCCCTTAAAAGGGCCTTTGTGTTTCAGCGGGTCTGGACCGGGTCTAGCCTCCGAAGCCGTACAGGGTGCGGCCCTGCCTCTTCAGAGCGTACACCACGTCCATGGCGGTGACGGTCTTCCTCTTGGCGTGCTCGGTGTAGGTGACGGCGTCGCGGATGACGTTCTCCAGGAAGACCTTGAGCACCCCGCGGGTCTCCTCGTAGATCAGACCGGAGATCCGCTTCACTCCGCCGCGGCGAGCCAGACGGCGGATGGCGGGTTTGGTGATTCCCTGGATGTTATCACGGAGCACTTTACGGTGACGCTTAGCGCCTCCTTTACCGAGTCCCTTTCCTCCTTTGCCTCTTCCGCTCATCTTTCAGCTTTACTCGTTCAACAAACTGATGAACTTAACGGGCGACACGCGCTTTTTACATCTTATCTGCGGACGTAAGAGAGGACAGAAGGCGCGAGTTCCGCTGGGCGGTGCCAAACTCAGCTGTCCTGAAGCTCCTCCCTCTCTGGAGAGTCAACAGTTTGGCCCCGCCCACACTGAGCAGCACTTTTTCCGGTTTGGTGTGTAGTTTTTTTTTTGTTGTTTTTATCTGAATCACATTTATTATTTATAGCAGCGGTGGCTTGTTTTTTATTTTTCATTGCTATGATCAATCAGCACCTGACTGTTGTTGCCGTACATGGACAATTTCTTGTTTTATAGTCAACTCATAGAAATATGACCCCTCTATGGTAGGCATTATTTTGCCAGGGGGTTAAAAAAATATTAGTGTGTTTTTTTGTCATTAAATGGACCAAGTAAACATAATTTAAATAAATTTCAAAAATTAAATAAATATACTTTGGGGTCCGTTGCCTTAAAGCAACACTGTATCATAATGGTAAACAATGGAAAAGAGAGTTATTATTTAAACTTTGAATACTATTTATTAAAATACTCAATGAAAATACAATCATTCTAAACTTGAAAATGTAAAAAAAAACTTTACATAGGGTTTTTTGTTTGAACGTTACCCTCAGGCATCAGTGTGGAACCGCCTATAGTAATGAATGCAAAAGAGAAAACAAAATTTAGTTGAGTCAGAAATCAGCTGTTCATCAGAGTGATGGCTTGTGGGAAGAAACTGCTTCTTGGTTTGGCGTAC
>NC_060172.1:5755677-5758877 GCF_021292245.1 Micropterus dolomieu
GATATAAGTGGGTTACAATGTGGGACTTTAAAATAAAGATATTCTGTAGGTATTTCTAACTAATGGGTACTATTCTGTAGAAACCTACTGAGCAACAAGGCTAATATTGGGTAATGAGTCCTATATAATGTGACCTTTTAGATAACTCAAATAATAAATGTTTATAATTTACCATTGAATTGTTTTGTGTTTAAATGCGTGTGATTAACAGTGACAGGAAGACAGATTCTGATAATGCAATCACCTCAAATTGTGACATTTCTCTCTAGGACAGCAGCTGCGTTAATATGTTAGTATGGATTGTGAAAAATAGTTAAAATCACCCTACTCTAATAAGCAGTTGTAAACTGATGTAATTTAAATTGCACACGTCGTCCTAGAACAGCATACTTAATCATTATTAAATGTATACTTCCCATTTGCAGCAGTGCTACAGTAATGATGGTATGAGCCAAATGTTTGCGTTTACTCTGCTGTCTCACGCACAGATGTAGATCACCAGACTCTGCAAACAGTTTGATTTTAACACTGACAAATACTTCAGCCCAGTTCTTCTCTAGTATGTTAAACTTGGCATTTTATCCTGTATGTAAGTGAGATATTGTAGTTGGTTCTTTTTTGTATGTTGTGGGAACTCATGTTTTGCTTTTTTATAACCTCATTTTTAATTAAGTTTCCTCATCCCTTTGATTAGCACTTAGAATCTCCGGTTTGTGGAACTTTCTGGAGTCACAGTGTATCAGTTTATAAAAGAAAATCAACTCTTTAGATGAAGTGTGCGGCCCTTAAAAGGGCCTTTGTGTTTCAGTGGGTCTGGACCGGGTCTAGCCTCCGAAGCCGTACAGGGTGCGGCCCTGCCTCTTCAGAGCGTACACCACGTCCATGGCGGTGACGGTCTTCCTCTTGGCGTGCTCGGTGTAGGTGACGGCGTCGCGGATGACGTTCTCCAGGAAGACCTTGAGCACCCCGCGGGTCTCCTCGTAGATCAGACCGGAGATCCGCTTCACTCCGCCGCGGCGAGCCAGACGGCGGATGGCGGGTTTGGTGATTCCCTGGATGTTATCACGGAGCACTTTACGGTGACGCTTAGCGCCTCCTTTACCGAGTCCCTTTCCTCCTTTGCCTCTTCCGCTCATCTTTCAGCTTTACTCGTTGAACAAACTGATGAATTTGAGGGTCGACACGCGCTTTTTACATCTTATCTGCGGACGTCAAAGAGGACAGCAGGCGCGAATTCGGCTGGGCGGTGCCAAACTCAGCTTTCTTGAAGCCCCTCCCTCTCTGGAGAGTCAACAGTTTGGCCCCGCCCACACTGAGCAGCACTTTTTCCGGTTTGGTGTGTAGTTTTTTTTTTGTTGTTTTTATCAGAATCACCTTTATTATTTATAACAGCGGTGGCTTGTTTTTTATTTTTCATTGCTATGATCAACCAGCACCTGACTGTTGTTGCCGTACATGGACAATTTCTTGTTTTATGGTCTACTCCCCTCTATGGTAGGCATTATTTTGCCAGTGGGTTAAAAAAATATTAGTGTGTTTTTTTGTCATTAAATGGACCAAGTAAACATAATTTAAATAAATTTCATAAATTAAATAAATATACTTTGGGGTCCGTTGCCTTAAAGCAACACTGTATCATAATGGTAAAGAATGGAAAAGAGAGTTATTATTTAAAGTTTGAATACTAATACTCAATGAAAATGTTCAGTGGTTTTACCAGTTTAAAATACAATCATTCTAAACTTGAAAATGTAAAAATAAACTTTACATAGGGTTTTTTGTTTGAACGTTACCCTCAGGCATCAGTGTGGAACCGCCTATAGTAATGAATGCAAAAGAGAAAACAAAATTTAGTTGAGTCAGAAATCAGCTGTTCATCAGAGTGATGGCTTGTGGGAAGAAACTGCTTCTTGGTTTGGCGTACAGTGCTCTGTAGCGCCTACCAGAGGGGAGGAGCTGGAACAGGTTGTGTCCGGGGTGAGATGGATCTGCAGTGATGTTTCCTGCCCGTTTCCTGACTCTGGAAATGTATAAGTCCTGAATGGAGGGCAGGTTGGCACCGATTATTTTTTCTGCAGTCCTGACTGTCCGTTGTAGTCTGTCTCTGTCCTTTTTGGTGACAGATCCAAACCAGACAGTGATGGAGGTGCAGAGGACAGACTGGATGATGGCTGTGTAGAAGTGGATCAGCAGCTCCTTAGGCAGGTTGACCTTCCTGAGCTGATGCAGGAAGAACATCCTCTGCTGGGCCTTCTTGATGACTGTGTCCGTGTTGGGCTCCCACTTCAGGTCCTGGCGTTGAGGAGTTGCAGGATGTGATGCAGACCCAAGTTGACAGCATCATCCACTGACCTGTTAGCCCTGTAGGCAAACTGCAGGGGGTCCAGCAGGGGATCTGTAATGTCCTTCAGGTGGGCCAACACCAGTCTTTCAAAGACTACAGATGTCAGGGCGACAGGCCTGTAGTAATTCAGTCCAGAGATGGAGTGTTTTTTTGGGACGGGGATGACTGTGGAGCGTTTGAAGCAGGAGGGAACTTCAGAGAGCTCCAATTCTGTTGAAGAATTGTTTGAAGATGGGGGCCAGCTGGTCAGTGCAGATTTTCAGGCAGGATGGAGACACACCGTCAGGTCCAGGAGCCTTCCTGATCTTCTGCCTTAGAGCTGACTCACATCCTCTTCACAGATCTTGAGGTGAGAGGTCAGAGGGGGAAGGTGACTGTTTGAAGATGGCGTTGGAGTGGGGGAGAGGTGTGACTCTGGGCTTTTCAAACCTACAGTAGAAACCATTCAGCTAACAAAACAAAGGATGTGATCTTCAACTCTGACCAGCAGCAGGACAACATGTTTTGCTTATTGTGACTTCACTCGGATGTTTGACTTTCACAGTGCAGAATAATTTATTTGCAGACATGTTTGTTCATCTGCTGACTGCAGAAAGTTTCTTTAAACTTTTAAAAAGTTTAAGCCTCATTTTAGTTTGGAGCCAATAATTGTCCAGTATGGAACTCACACCTGCGTGATGTGGAAACGTGAAGCTTCCAGTGACAATGGACTTTTCATGAAGTAGGAGACATCTTGTGTCCTACAGATAAACTCTGCTAAATAAGAAAAAAATGCACATGTATTCATTTTCAATGAGGGAAAATAAGCTGCCGGTGCCTTGAGGTCTTAAAACATGTCTGGAGGGGATCTTTAAAG
>NC_060172.1:5758897-5760760 GCF_021292245.1 Micropterus dolomieu
CGTATCCACTGACAGATGATGTTTTGCTTGTGTATATAGTGTGTATATATTTTACAGACTTGATTCTGATGTTTACTGGTTCTACCTTTATTGTATTTTGTTCTTTCTTTTTACATTCCCCTGTGCTGCTGGGCCACTTTGAATTTCTCCTACAGGGGACAATAAAGAAACATCTTATCTTTAACATCTTCACAGTTTGTCCCCCAAATTGCGAGCGGTGAAAGCAGCAAACTAAAAAGAATAAATGTGGCACGAGTTATGTCACCTTGTTTTTCCTGCTCTCCTGTCTGCAGGTCTACAGCTCAGGTGGGCAAAGTGGGACCCAACTGTTTTCCTGGTGCTGATCCTGGAGCAGCCAGGCATCATAGAGCTGTTTGGTGTTACAGTTAGGATCCTCTCAGCTAACAAAACAAAGGATGTGATCTTCAACTCTGACCAGCACCAGGACAACATGTTTTGCTTATTGTGACTTCACTCGGATGTTTGACTTTCACAGTGCAGAATAATTTATTTGCAGACATGTTTGTTCATCTGCTGACTGCAGAAAGTTTCTTTAAACTTTTAAAAAGTTTAAGCCTCATTTTAGTTTGGAGCCAATAATTGTCCAGTATGGAACTCACACCTGCGTGATGTGGAAACGTGAAGCTTCCAGTGACAATGGACTTTTCATGAAGTAGGAGACATCTTGTGTCCTACAGATAAACTCTGCTAAATAAGAAAAAAATGCACATGTATTCATTTTCAATGAGGGAAAATAAGCTGCCGGTGCCTTGAGGTCTTAAAACATGTCTGGAGGGGATCTTTAAAGCCATTGTAAGGGCACAAAATTTAGTTTTAACATCTAACTTTGGTTCAGTAACTAAATTGACTCTCACTAACTAATTAATGTGAAGTTTTGACACATCAGTTTCCAGGTGAACAAGTTAAAGCACCTGAAATGAAAAAATGACTGATCTGAAGTCTTAAAAGTTGAGTCCAGAATATTTGGGATTAATGGGATGAGAAGAAAAGTTTTTTATAAATCCAGAAATTAGGGAAATATTTTCCAAAGATTTTAACATTATAGAACATCACTGTGCTGTAAAATTAGGGACAAAACTGAAACTGAAATACGTTTGAGTAAAAGACTCTGTAGACCTTCTCATCTGTATACTTAGCTCACACATAGTTAATACAACCATAGTTATTTTATTAGGTGACTAACTATAGTTATTTTATTGATTTATCAGTAAAAGCATGAATATAAAAGGTGTTCTAGACACAAGTTGTCCTCAGCAGCAGAAACGTCCACAGCGAGCAGCTTTGACAGGAAGTCAGGCTGAACCTCCATCATCAGTGTGTTTGCTGCTCCCAGAAAAACTCGATTTATTAGAAACTGATCATCAACAGATGCTTGTTTTTACTTTGAGTGCCTGAACAAACATGTGGGTCCGCTGGAAAACTGCTTTTGACGGAGCTCTGATGCATTTTAAAACATTTTAGGAGAGAAATGAGCGTAAAAAGCAGCTGATAAGCGCCGGTCGCGACGGTGAATGTGTGAAGTTTGGAGGCTCCGCGAACCAAACGCAGAGCGCATCAGAGCTGAACATGACTTCAGTATGAAGAGACACCAGTCCGCTACCGGCTCCTTCACCGGCAGCCTGCGGCTCTTCTCCCACATTTAGTTCGGAGCCTTTTATCGGTGCAGAGAAAACACAAGTGGCGGCGTTCAGCCCGCACCGAGCGGCCGCGAGCTGGGCTGAGTCTCCACGGTTCTCACGGTGTGTTTAAGTGCAGCCTGCTGCTCGGAGCCTCCATCATTCAGACTCTCGTGTTATCGTGAGGAGAAACAAGCGGAACATGGCAGAAGTAGCTCCAGCCGCC
>NC_060172.1:5760860-5764574 GCF_021292245.1 Micropterus dolomieu
CCAAAAAGGAGTCCGAACAAGATAAAACAATGCACAGATCATGTCAGCAGAGATGCTACCTCTCTAGAAGGTGAGTTTATATTTATCATGTGTAACTCGAGTCAACTCACAACCAGTTTTTGATTTTCCATCACGTCATCAAAGCGTCCTCTGACTCCAGTGCAGCTAAAGTTTCTTTCAAATGTCTCAAAGTTACAGTGCTGTTCTGTGGGAGAGCTGCTGACAGTGTGTGAATATAACAAACATGTGTTGTGCTTAATGATCCCACATGATGAAAGTCTAATGTGCATAAAGCTGAGCCAGCTATAAGTTCCATCGTGGACTGTGGCCATAATATTTCTTTCCCAGGAGCCGCTCAAATGGATCCTCTTAAGTCTGTAGCGGCCGGTGTCGTCTTCTTTGCTGTGTTGTGCTGGGGAGGTGGCATCGGGATCGTGGTGCCAAAAAACTGGGTAAGCTGGTTGTGGGGATGGACCTGGACAGTGTGGAGGCAGTGACTGAGAGGAAGATGAGAGAAAGCTGAAAACCATCTTGGACAACCGGTCTGATCCTCTGTATGCTGAGCTGAGGCAGCTCAGGAGCTCCTTCAGCCACAGACTCATCCAGCTCCGCTCCTCAAAGCGCCTATGAGACTCATTTGTGCCACCAGACTCCACAACACCACAGCACCCAACGTATCCACTGACAGATGATGTTTTGCTTGTGTATATAGTGTGTATATATTTTACAGACTTGATTCTGATGTTTACTGGTTCTACCTTTATTGTATTTCCTTCTTTCTTTTTACATTCCCCTGTGCTGCTGTGCCACTTTGAATTTCTCCTACAGGGGACAATAAAGAAACATCTTATCTTTAACATCTTCACAGTTTGTCCCCCAAATTGCAAGCGGTGAAAACAGCAAACTAAAAAGAATAAATGTGGCACGAGTTATGTCACCTTGTTTTTCCTGCTCTCCTGTCTGCAGGTCTACAGCTCAGGTGGGACCCAACTGTTTTCCTGGTGCTGATCCTGGACCAGCCAGGCATCATAGAGCTGTTTGGTGTTACAGTTAGGATCCTCTCAGCTAACAAAACAAAGGATGTGATCTTCAACTCTGACCAGCAGCAGGACAACATGTTTTGCTTATTGTGACTTATGTGGAAATGTGAAGCTTCCAGTGACAATGGACTTTTCATGAAGTAGGAGAAAATCTTGTGTCCAACAGATAAACTCAGAAAAAAATGCACATGTATTTCTTTTCAATGAGGGAAAATAAGCTGCCGGTGCCTTGAGGTCTTAAAACATGTCTGGAGGGGATCTTTAAAGCCATTGTAATGGCAACAACTAATTAATGTGAAGTATTGACACATCAGTTTCTAGTTGACCAAGTTAAAGCACCTGGAATGAAAAAATGACTGATCTGAGGTCTTAAAAGTTGTGTCCAGAATATTTGGGATTTATGGGATGACAAGAAAAGTTCTGTAATTTTATAAATTCAGAAATTAGGGAAATATTTTATCCAAAGAGTTTAACATTATAGAACATCACTGTGCTGTAAAATTAGGGACAAAACTGAAACTGAAATACATTTGAGTAAAAGACTCTGTAGACCTTCTCATCTGTATACTTAGCTCACACATAGTTAATACATCCACTACAAGACATCAATAAATCATGTTTTATATTTTTACATTGCACATGTGCTGTCAAATCAGTCTAATCTTAACATGTTCTGCTAATCAAGGTGCTTTATGTTTACAAAAGGTAACGCAGTCACCTAATAAAGTTATTTATAGTTCATGAATTGATGAGTAAAGGATAGATTAATTAGAAACTATTATAGTTATTTTATTGATTTATCAGTAAAAGCATGAATATAAAAGGTGTTCTAGACACAAGTTGTCCTCAGCAGCAGAAACGTCCACAGCGAGCAGCTTTGACAGGAAGTCAGGCTGAACCTCCATCATCAGTGTGTTTGCTGCTCCCAGAAAAACTCGATTTATTAGAAACTGATCATCAACAGATGCTTGTTTTTACTTTGAGTGCCTGAACAAACATGTGGGTCCGCTGGAAAACTGCTTTTGACGGAGCTCTGATGCATTTTAAAACATTTTAGGAGAGAAATGAGCGTGAAAAGCAGCTGATAAGCGCCGGTCGCGACGGTGAATGTGTGAAGTTTGGAGGCTCCGCGAACCAAACGCAGAGCGCATCAGAGCTGAACATGACTTCAGTATGAAGAGACACCAGTCCGCTACCGGCTCCTTCACCGGCAGCCTGCGGCTCTTCTCCCACATTTAGTTCGGAGCCTTTTATCGGTGCAGAGAAAACACAAGTGGCGGCGTTCAGCCCGCACCGAGCGGCCGCGAGCTGGGCTGAGTCTCCACGGTTCTCACGGTGTGTTTAAGTGCAGCCTGCTGCTCGGAGCCTCCATCATTCAGACTCTCGTGTTATCGTGAGGAGAAACAAGCGGAACATGGCAGAAGTAGCTCCAGCCGCCGTCGCCGTCGCCGCTCCGGCCAAAGCGGCCAAGAAGAAGGTGTCCAAGCCGAAGAAGGCCGGTCCCAGCGTCGGGGAGCTCATCGTTAAGGCCGTGTCCGCGTCCAAGGAGCGGAGCGGCGTGTCCGCGGCCGCCCTGAAGAAGGCTCTGGCTGCCGGAGGCTACGATGTGGAGAAGAACAAGGCCCGCGTCAAGACCGCCATCAAGAGCCTGGTGGTGAAGGGGACTCTGGTCCAGACCAAGGGGACCGGGGCCTCGGGCTCCTTCAAGATCAACAAGAAGGCGGAGACCAAGCCCAAGAAGGCGCTGAAGAAAGCCGCTCCTAAAGCCAAGAAGCCCGCAGCGAAGAAACCCGCAGCGGCCAAAAAGCCCAAAGCAGCGGCAGCCAAGAAGCCGGCAGCCGCCAAGAAGTCTCCCAAGAAGGTCAAGAAGCCCGCAGCGGCCAAGAAGGCGGCCAAGAGCCCCAAGAAAGCTACCAAGAGCCCCAAGAAGGTGGTGAAGAAGGCCCCCGCAGCCAAGAAGACCCCCGTCAAGAAGGCCGCCAAGCCCAAAGTGAAGAAGGCTGCAGCCAAGAAGAAGTGAGCTGCTTCAACACCAACAACGTCCCAACAAAAGGCTCTTTTAAGAGCCACCACATCTTCCTCAAAGAGCCTGTTCACACTCATTAACAGCACATCATACAGTGATCGTTATATTAGGATTTAAGAACATGGGGGGGAAACATTAATATAAATTAATTCATTTTAAATTAAAAATATAGATAAGATAAGATTTCCGATCAAAGGAAAAATAATACATACTGGATGTACCATATATTCCCCCCCAACATCTAATTCCTGTTTTATTTATCAATAACTTTTTCCATGGGTTGTAAAGAGGCTGTTTCTACATTACGATTAGCATAGACATAATTAATGTTTGTACCATTATTCAGTCTGTACCAACATCACCTTTATGGTCTTCTGTGTATATTGGCTGCTTCCCCTCAGCCCTCCATCCCTGTTTGTCTCTATAATATAAATGAGATTGAATTGAATTAACAGCACATGAAAGAGTAAGAGGGAAAAAAAACCAAGTACAATAATTCATAATTCTCTAAAAACATAAACCATCTGAGTTTAAAGGCAAAAGAAATATACATCTAATTCCTGTATTATTATTTAGAAGAAGTTTTATTGATATAGCGCCTTTCCAGAGCTCAAGGTCGCTTTACACGGTACATTTACACACTAACAC
>NC_060172.1:5764594-5776610 GCF_021292245.1 Micropterus dolomieu
AATAACTTTTTCCATGGGTTGTAAAGAGGCTGTTTCTACATTACGATTAGCATAGACATAATTAATGTTTGTACCATTATTCAGTCTGTACCAACATCACCTTTATGGTCTTCTGTGTATATTGGCTGCTTCCCCTCAGCCCTCCATCCCTGTTTGTCTCTATAATATCTGAGATTAAAGGCAAAATAAATATACATCTAATTCCTGTATTATTATTTAGAAGAAGAAGTTTTATTTATATAGCGCCTTTCCAGAGCTCAAGGTCGCTTTACATGGTACATTTACACACTAACACACAACTTACAATCACATAGGATTCATATAGTCACAGTCGGACAATAAAGACCATTTCTAATAATTCCTCAGTGATTTTATCCTGGATGATGGAAAAAAAGTGTGCGAGTTTAAATGAGTGCAGACAGACAGAATATATATATATATCTATATATATATATATATATATATATATATGGCATTTTATTAAAAATAAATGATTAGCTAATAGATGTTATGCATTTCTATTCTGCCCTTTAATCTGTGTCTATAACACTTGATGTTCATGCTTTTACTGAGTGTAATTAAAAAGTTTACAATAATGATCATTTGTGTTTCTTCACTGTCAGATAGGAAACACCAAACAGTAAGAGTGAGTTTATCATCTCTTCTCAACGGGTTTTAAACTAAATAAACAGTCTTGATCTTTGTTATTAATCCCTTTGACATCATTTTCCCTTATTGCATTTAATTTTTCATGATCTCAGAGAAAGAGCTCCGCCGTCATGGCTCTGCAGGAGGCCAGCGAGGCTTACCTGGTCGGCCTCTTCGAGGACACCAACCTGTGCGCCATCCACGCCAAGAGGGTCACCATCATGCCCAAAGACATCCAGCTGGCCCGACGCATCCGCGGAGAGAGGGCTTAAACTCCCCCCCCCCCACACCTCTTTACACCACAACGGCTCTTTTAAGAGCCACCTCACTAAAGCTCAAGAGCTCCTTCCTGTGATCCTCCTCTTATTATTGTATTGTAGACATTAAATATTATTATAATCACATTAAAGGCATAAAATATTTCATTTCAGTAACCCTCGCTGCTGTTTTGCTAATCAGGATCCTTAAAATTTTAGAAAAGTTTTAAAGGAAAGCTTAACTAAAATCCTGCTAATAGCCTACAAACTGCACTTTTTCACTGAAGTCAAGCCAGCCCTCGCGCTGTTTTGCGATGCGTGTTTTTTCTAGGCATTACGGTAACATCGTGTCGCAGCATATTTCAAAATAAAAGTGAGCTTCTGCTGAACAGAATGCAATTGATGTGGCAGAAACGATTGAATAAATAAGACACCACAAGTACCTAAAGAAAATATTAGTCTCACAGAAAGCTTACTACATTCAGCCAAGATTCGAATTCATGTAAAAAGGAAACGTCCTGTTTCTACTGACTCATTTCACTTCACAGGGACAGCAGACCACTTCAGGGAGACCCTCTGTCAATATCAGAGCAATCTGATGTAGGTTTTTAAAGTTACAACCCTTGAGAGTGTCTAATATTTTTCTGCTGCTACAGCTTCACATTCACAAGAGCATTTAACTAGCAAAACAGCAGGCTTTTATTTCAAACTAGTCACAGGAAATGGGCCCACAATGTAGCACTGACCGCTGTCCTCCGTCAAACTGCATCTACAAAACACGACAAAAGTCTTGTTCAACTTTTAATATAGCAGTTTGAAATATTGCAGTGAGTTGAAGAGCTGCAGGCGACAGGCTGCACACCTCCACCTTCTCGGCCAGGTATCTAACTCCTTTCACTGTTCGCAGACTCATGTCTTGTGCAGCATGAAGTCAGATCATGGCTGCTCACATAATTATGGAAAAAGATCAATTACTACCTGACAATACTTTGTTTAGCTGCCCCGGACTTCTGTGACCTACAGGCTTAACCTGCATTTGCTGTTACAACCGGTAACTACAGCTGTCACGTCAACAATAACGTCTCAGATGTATAATTGCAGCCTATCGGGCCTTAAAGGTATTAAAAAAAGTTGATTAACATAATCAGCAGTTACAGATTTTTCCCTCCTCAGTGAACAGCCTCTTTATCAAAAGTCTGAGAGCACTTTCTGTTCAAGTTGGCCAGATACCATCATGGATTTACCGTATTTTTTTTAAAGTGTGGGCTTGTAGATAAGTGGCCATATACATGATGAGTCTTCATATTGTGTTTTAAATTGTCTAATCATAAAAACTATTCCAAATCATCATCTCCTGTAAATGTGACCAGGTTCGTGACAGATCTTCGTTTTGTGTCTGAATGTTGTCGGTCTGCAGGTTGTGATTGTACACACATTAAAACGGAAGCAAATTTAATTGAAACAAGTTATTAAACATACAGATAGAAATCTACTGATATATTTTATAACATTACGTAAATACACTAGTTTCAATCAGATGCCAGAAAATTGTCTTCAGCCATAAAGTAAACACAAAGGAGTTATCTAAAGTGTGACAGATCTTTTTATGTGTTAATGTTGTCAGAATGAGATCCTCAGACTCGACTTTCATCCAGTTGTTAAATAAAGTTTCTCCCCGTCGGGGAATCGAACCCCGGTCTTCCGCGTGACAGGCGGAGATACTGTCCACTATACTAACGAGGAAGGTACATCAGTGCGTCCTCGAGGAAATGGAGCTTGTATGACTGAAACTCATTCTACGGGGTTTCTTGCACCAGCTGTGTATTTTTACACCACCATGTGGCGCTGTTTCCTCTCCTGTCTGTTTATGGACCTGCCTGAAGGAGAATTACCAACTTAATCTGATCAAGTCCTGTGTGCGTAGATTTTGCACATCATAGGTCACTCTCTCCCACTACGATCCTGCTGTGAACCATATTATTATTTTCTATATTAGGCCTGTAGGATATCATCCCTATACCACTAATGTAGATATTTATACCCATTATAATAACTACTGGGAATCTGTCACAGAACATAGGCCTACAGTCTTGACTTGACTCTATTTGTCCTTATAATGTTGTCATGATGTACAGAATATAATGCCAGCTGAGACAGATTAGTTATTGTGGATTATATAAATAAATCTGATGGTGGATTTTAAACCTGTGTGTTTGATCATTAATATGATTTGCTAAATCTAATTTTTGAGAATAATGAGGCTACGTTTAAATGACACATGGTGGATATTATAAAATATTGGGTTACTTGAGAAATATTAAAGTGTTTCCGCCCGGTCTCGAACCGGGGACCTTTCGCGTGTTAGGCGAACGTGATAACCACTACACTACGGAAACTCTGTGAAAATGCGGCGTTCAGGAACTTTCTGGAAACTGGATCATTAGTAGGATGTGACCTGCTTCAGTACATCCTCAGGCAGCAGACGGCTGACTCCGGTCCACCAGCTACAGTCACCGCTACATTTGTTGTTAATATAAACATTTTAATGTAAGTTACTTAATACACAAATTAAAATTGTTTTGTTTCATCTCCTAGCTGTGAAGGAAGATAAAGAGCTCAAAAGAGAGGTGTTAAATCTGTCAACATCTAAATTTGATATACTGAAATTTAATATAGCCTACTGAAACCTGAATAAAAAATCATTATACTGTTACGGGCAGGGGCGGATCTACAGGGGGTGCCCCCCCCCCCCGACCCCCTAACTTTGATGATCCAAAAACTGTACATGTAAAAACAACCCGCTACTATGTCCACAAGCTTCTCAAAACAGTGAACTAAATAACACATTTGCCAAAAGTGAACAATTTAATTTTACATGTACTATTAAGCCCCTCCCCCCTGCCCCTCAAATACTTAGCTACATCCCTGATTCAAACGTGCAGAGCGGCGTTCGCTCAGTCTGGCTGACTGGCTCACACACACAGCGAGTCTGCTGCGGTGCGGCGGCCCTGCAACCCGACTGGAGAGACTGAGCTGCCCCAGAGCCTCTGAAGGTGAAGTGAGTTTCCCCAGGTGTAGTTTAAACACACGTTTAACTTAAAGTTACATTTGTAATGAATGTATTGTATGCTAAAGACCATTCAGCATCATCAAAATCAGCGGTCAAATCGCTCCCTCGTGATTTGTAAGAGCACTCTTACATTTCCTAATTTTGATTTTAGTAAAGACAAGAACAGCTTAATAAAAATAACAAAAATATTGTTTGTATCCATAATGTTTACAGTGCCAGTTAAGAGATCGATCATTTTATTAGCTAAGCAGTCCTATAAATCCAATTCCTCTCAGATATCACAGCAATGAAACCAGGTTACAACTGGGGAAATAACAAATACAATAGGATTAAGTAGTCTAAACTTACCTGGTGTGTGCATGTGATAAATCTTTCTGATTTTATATTTGTGATACAGGCTACTTATTAGCTACATGGTCCTACAGTGTAATGTAATACAAGGATAACCAGAGGTTTTCACATATTGACTTAAAAGAATGGCCAAGAAAAATACAACTGTCTTGGGAATGATGGGAGATGAAAATCAGAAACAAGTAATTGAAAATCAAAAGTACATTAAAACTTTGGCTGAAACCTTGCTGTTGACAGCCACTCAGAATATTTCCCAACGTGGCCATGATGAATCGGAAAACTCAAAAAACAGGGGAAATTTCCCTGAGATTTTAGATCTTGGGAGTAAACACGATGCCTTAGTGAAAAAATGGCTGTCACAGGGTCCCAGAAATGCTAAATACACAAGCAAAAGCACTCAAAATGAGATTTTGGAGTGTTTAGCAGAAATGGTGAGGGAGGAAATTATAAAAGAGGTTAAAGAAAGTGAGCACTTTTCTATTTTAGCGGATGAGACTAAAGACATTCTCTGGTTGTAAAATGTTATTATAATGGTGTGGTTCAGGAGAGCTTCCTTGAGTACCAGAAAGCAGAGCACTTAGATGCAGCCAGTTTGACAGAGAAACTTATTTCATGTCTGGAAAAGTATGGACTGGAATACAAAGAGAATCTGGTGGGCCAAGGCTATGATGGGGCTGCAGTCATGGGGTCCAAACAAGGGTTAAGGAAGTTGCCAAATATGCATTTTATGTTCACTGCAGGGCACACTGTTCGGATCTTGTCATTGTGGACAGTGTAAAAAATGTCCCAGAAGCTGCATGTTTTTTCACTTTTCTAGAAAGACTGCACACATTCATGTCAGGATCATATGTTCACATTAAGTGGATGGGTGTTCAAAAAGAAAAGTTCAGTGGTGGGGCACCATGAGAACTTCCAAGGCTAAGTGACACTAGATGGGCCTGTTGCTATGCTGCATGTAGAAACCTTATGGACAGGCTGCCTGCAGTAATAAAGAGTGCTGGATGAAATCTCAGATGAGGCCAATCCACAGAGAGCTGTAGACGCAAGAGGACTAAGTTCTCAAATTGATTTTAATTACATAGGGCTCCTTGCAGTCTTCAGAAAAGTGCTAGGTGAAACCAAGTTTTTATCTGAGATGCTCCAGTCAACTAATGTGGACCTCACCAAAGCAGTTGACCTTACTGAAACCCTCAGACAGACATTGGAAGATCATCGCAAAGAGGAGAGCTTCAATGACCTGTGGAGTACAGCAATTGACACATGCAATGGTTGCAACATTTCTACCATTGTCAAATCAAAAAGAACCAAACACACATCTAGGAGACTACATGATGCTCTTGTAACATCTATTTTATGGACTAACCCAAGATACACAAAGAAGAAGCCCCCCCAAGCCGATTATCAGCAGCATTAACTCGGTCACCTACAACATTGCCAAACACATTTCTACCATCTTAGCTCCTTTGGTGGGAAACACGCCTCACCACGTCCAAAACTCTATTGACTTTGTAAACAAAGTTCGAGGACTAAAACTGGATCCAGATGAAACCATGGTATCCTATGACGTGACTTCTTTGTTCACCTGCATCCCCACCATAGAGGCAGTAGAAACCGTTAGGAAACGGCTAACACAAGACAACACCCTGGACAACAGAACTAGCCTCAGCTCTGACCAAATCTGCAAATTACTCGACCTCTGTCTAAACACCACCTACTTCCAGTACAACGGTGGATTCTACAGACAGAAGCATGGCTGTGCCATGGGCTCACCGGTATCCCCGATTGTGGCAAACATCTACATGGAAGAAGTGGAGAATAAAGGAATAGAGGAATGCACAGACCTGTATATTGGGGAGACTAAACAACCACTACACAAACGCATGGCTCAACACAGAAGGGCCAACTCCTCAGGTCAAGACTCTGCAGTCTACTTACATCTGAAGGACAGAGGACACTCGTTTGAGGACCACCAGGTGCACATTTTAGACAGAGAAGATGGATGGTTTGAAAGAGCTGTCAAGGAAGCATCTACACCAGGGTGGAGAAGCCGTCATTGAACAGAGGAGGGGGTCTACGCCACCACTTATCCCCCACTTACAATGCTGTTCTTTCATCACTTCCCAGGAAACTAAACAAATGTAACCTATTGGCCTCAGGTGAAGATACCAACGATGGTCGTTCAGTCTTGGCCACAGGTAGTCTTAACGACCGTAACGACTGTCGTCACAGCAACAAGGAACACTAACGAACCGGCGGTATCGATGACCCGGGCCAACGACCCCACTGAGGTTAAATAGCTGAGTTTCCCTGCCAGTCAGTCAGAACTGAAGAAGTCCTTTGGATGAGGGACGAAACATCTTCCAGTATCTTCAACAAAGTCCAGTTGCCCTTCATTTTAACCTTCGTTGGATTGTAACATCTACACTTGGACAGCAAACACATGTTGACAGCAAAGATGCCTTTAGAATAGGTATATTCATTCCCATCATAGACTCAATGATCAGTGGGCAGGCGCTTTTCAAACTCTAGCAGCAAGATAATGAGGGGTATACAAGCTTTAAACCCATCAAACAATGACTTCTTAAAGGAAGAATTGGTTTTGTTAGTGGCTGAGGAATATGGCTCTGACTTGCAAGACTTGAAAACTGAGATACACCAGGCAAAAAGACTTCTTGAAAGAAATAGAGCAAATGGCAAAGTAAACCCGCCCAGTCTGACTGAGTTTGTGACGTTCTTGGTGCCTTTTAAAGAGGTTTTTTTTAGCTTTTTCGCCTGTGCAAGATCGCTATTGTTTTGCCAGTGAGTACTGCTGGGTGTGAGCGAAGCTTTTCAACTTTAAAGCTTGTAAAAACTCACCTGTGCTCAACCATGGCAGATGACCGTCTGAGAAATCTGGCTGTTCTCACTATTGAGAAACAGCATGCAAAAGCACGCTTTGCTGTAAAGCACAACAACTGTTGCCTTAAGCTTTCCTAAAAAAGATGGGTGATCATGGGTCTTTTGTGGACTATAATTATAAGTTTTTAATTATAATAAGAACTTGAGTATTGTCCGCTGTTTTATACTTGTAGTCCACTGCATCTTGGACACAATTATTGTACCTTTTTTTATATTTTCATTTTGCTTTTTATACTTTTACTTTTTAAGAGATGCACAGTTTTGTTTTGTTTGAACACTGCACTGGGCTTATTCCTGTTGTGAATTAAAAACCTTTGTAGTGTGTAAGGGCATGATTAAACAATAACTACTCTAGTTTAAAAGTGTTTTTGTGTTTGTTTTGTTAAAGCAATTCTACCCATGCCACCCTGCCAAGACCTCTAGCCCCCTTTTGCCCCCCCATGTAAAATCTTCTAGATCCACCACTGCTGGGACAGTGTGAGTATTCAACGACTACTGAAAAATAGGGCACCGTGCCATTGTTAGTTCTTCTGCACACCAGATAGCAGGTAGTGTCAGTAGCTGGCAGGGACTGCAGAACACTGTCACACTCCTGAGAGAAATTTTGAGAATCGAATCGCAGGTAAAAGTCATTCAGCTCATTTGATTTATGTTGGTCGTCCAGTGTGATGATTTGTTGTTTTGCATGGTTCATATTAGTCACTGATTTAGATTAGATTAGATTAGACTAAAGTGACCTCCAAAGGTTCAAGGAGGCATACACCTTCTGAGGAAACTCTCCTGCTAATCCCACCAAGCAGCACGTACGAGAGCACTGCAGGACAAAGGTGCCACAGCCCAGAGAGCTGCTGCAGAGAGTTGAAGACATCACTTCCACCTGGCAAAGGATACCAATGATGTGCTCCTCTTCAAGGCCTCCATGATGAAGGTGTGGAGGATTCAGCGCATCCACATCCTGAGAGGCTGCCTGGGCGACCCTGAGGTCGGGGGGGGGAATCCTCTATAGGTATGGTGGCACCTTGCAGCTCAACTACAACAAGGGCGAGGGAGCTGCTGTACCTATTTGGATCCCTGTGAGGGGCCCCTCTCAGCAGGAGGGCTTTCACTTTCACCAAGCCCAGTGGGTGACAGGCAACCGGGTGTCCAGTGAACTTTTCCAGGCCCAGGCGCTGACTCGAAAGATGCGTTGGAACTTCCAGAGGCTGGTGGACCTGAAGCAGCTTGGTGTGAAGCTGCCAGCTGTGTTTGACCCTCTGTTGATTTCCAATCTCAACACTTCTTCTTTCAACGTGACAGGGAATGCAAAATACCCAAGCCTGCGGGTATCAAACAGGGACCCAGGGGAGAGATTTGGACGGTATGTAAGTATGTGGAGCCAGACTGTCGTGCTGTTGTTTTGAACTGGGACAAGAACAAGGCACAGCCAAACCTCTCCACGAGCCACCCGCACTGGACCCATTAAGACAGGAGGTCTTATTCAAGTCCTGGACCAGGGCCGATGGACACAACTCATGAAATGTAAATGCTCCGTATTTGTATAGCGCCTTTCTAGTCTTTTCGACCACTCAAAGCTGTTACACTACATCTGCATTCACCATTCACACACTGAGCTTAAGTGCTCAAACAGAAACTAACATTCACACACATTCATACACTGGAACAGCCACCAGGGCCAATTCAGGGTTCAGTATCTTGCCCAAGGACACTTCGACATGCAGCCTGGAGGAGCCGGGGATTGAACCGACCTTCCAATTAATGGACAACCCGCTCTACCTCCTGTGCCACGATCGCCCATGAGAGCTGCTATCGACGAGCTTCTTATTAAACACCATGGAGCTAAAGGTCTCTTGAAGCAGGTGGATGCTGACTATGCTGCCATGGTACAGAGGGCGTGCACTGACCCCAACAGCCTTCTTCATCCTACCACATGCCAGCATATCTCCAGATATGTAAAACATCTGGCCAAGCTGAAGAACAACAGCTCCTCCCTCAATACCTGCCCGGAGAAGGTTTTGGAGACACAGCAGCTGTGGCAGTTTGAACGGTCAGTGTGCCTGTCCAACAATGCCTTCTGCAACTGTCAATCCTCCACCTGTGGCTCCTTCACAGGAGGAGTTACTGAGCCGGGTTACAGTGGAGAAGATTGTGACAGAGATCCTGGAAAAGCAACAGCAGCAGCAGAAGATGAAGATGACCAGGAACTGTTTAGCCTGTGGGCAGCCAGTATCTCGGGGATGGATCTTCACTTCAAAAACAGTAAAGTACTTTTACTGCTCCACAAAGGTCTTTAAGACCTATGCGGATGAGGGCCTCAAGAACCCCAGGATGTCTTTAGAAGACTTTGCTGCCTCTCCGTTTTTTGAACAGGAGCCGAAGGCTGCCAAGCTGAGTGGAAAAAGGTGGCAGAGGAGAGGGCAAAGAGGAAGTCAGCAGTGCAGCTGCTTGCAGGTCGCCTGTGCAGGTCCTGTCACCAGCCACTAAAGCAGGGACCTGACAGCCCTCATGTTCACACCAGCTTCCCCGGGGTGCCAGGGAAATAAATCTACTGCCCCTCCAGGGCATGGTTAAGAAGATGACCTGGGAGGAGTTTCTAAAGTCTGACTTTTACGAGGCTGAAAGGGACAGATTGAGTTGCATAAAAGAGGAACTGACAGCTCACCCACCACCCACATACCCACCCTCTAACACACTCACAATTGTGCATAAAGCTATTTTGGTTCCACCTGAAAGGTCTGATTTGTTCATGGCCAAATCATTCAATTATTTTATTTTGGTTCCATGTTATCAACACATCACTAGTGTAGTGAATCATAAAAACAGCTTAAACAAAAAATATTAACAATTAACTATGCTTGTTTATTTCTTGTGTGCTTTTGTCCCCCTACTGTCTGAAGTGGCAGACATATTTATAATACAAAAGCCTTAGAAGACTTAGAGGATCGTATATTGCTGGTGAGGGATTAAGCAAATAATTAAGCTATAACAAACCAATATCCATATTATTTTATTAATAAAAGAAAATAAACAGAGAAGTATTATTACATATACAGCTGGTCCAGAGACCTGCCGCCTAGGGCGCAATTTCAAGTGTCTGGCTCCAAGCAAGGGATGCATAACCATTTACACAGTCTAGGTTTCTATGTTTTCGGGAGCAGAGATCCTCTATATTTATATATGTGTGTATATATATATATACTGTATATATATATATATATATATATTAGAGAGAGAGAGAGAGATAGCGATAAACAATAATAGTAATAACAATAGTTTTAAAGTAATAAGTAACATGCTACAAAATATATTAAATTAAATTGAACCAAATATGTGACCATGCATTTAATGTGTCACAAAGATATTGTTGCTTGTAATCCTCCCCTGTAATATTGAAAAGCAGCCTGATGTGAATCAGGGTCCAGATTGGCAAGCATCAGTTTTTAAATGATTTCAACTTTGAAATAGGCTATTTTAAAATGTATTTAGGATAGCCAAATTAAAACACATGAGGAGGAGCAGCAGAGGAAGAAGCTCTTCATTGATAAAAGCTAATCTCTGGGCTTTATGATTTACAGCCATGTTGTCACATTAACAAAAACCTTGTTATTATTGTTTTTCACATGGTTGAATGTGTTTCCTCTGATTCACTTTGGCCAAAAGCATCAATTAACTAAGGTAGTCCAATGTAAAAGCAATGAATACAATTCAATATTTATCTAATATGAGATTAATTACACTAAGGTTCTTTTTTAGTAACAGCATTATTTAAAATACTATTTATATATTAGATTTCTTAAAATGTAGAGTTAAAAAATGTAATTCGATATTTATACATACAAATAATAAAGATGTGCTGGATTGTCATTATCAGAACATTTACAACATGCATAGTTCACTCTACATGGACAGCAAACCAACCTTTATAACCACATTACAAATAAATATCTATATGCAATATGTGACTTATCAGGAATCGACGTTCTGCATTATTTAAAAAAATACATTTATTATTTTTGTGTAAGTTTTATTATAAAATAGGTAGACCAAGGTGAAAATAATTCAACAAGATAATCAAAAGGAATCATTCTTGTCTTTAAGATGGCTGCTAAAGATGTAGGAGGAGCCGCTGAGTTTGGCACCGCCCAGCGGAACTCGCGCCTTCTGTCCTCTCTTACGTCCGCAGATCAGATGTAAAAAGCGCGTGTCACCCGTTAAGTTCATCAGTTTGTTGAACGAGTAAAGCTGAAAGATGAGCGGAAGAGGCAAAGGAGGAAAGGGACTCGGTAAAGGAGGCGCTAAGCGTCACCGTAAAGTGCTCCGTGATAACATCCAGGGAATCACCAAACCCGCCATCCGCCGTCTGGCTCGCCGCGGCGGAGTGAAGCGGATCTCCGGTCTGATCTACGAGGAGACCCGCGGGGTGCTCAAGGTCTTCCTGGAGAACGTGATCCGCGACGCCGTCACCTACACCGAGCACGCCAAGAGGAAGACCGTCACCGCCATGGACGTGGTGTACGCTTTGAAGAGGCAGGGCCGCACCCTGTACGGCTTCGGAGGCTAGACCCGGTCCAGACCCGCTGAAACACAAAGGCCCTTTTAAGGGCCACACACTTCATCTAAAGTCTGTCCTGGTGTGAGCTGTTAAACTGAAACATTACTGCAGGTTAAATCTGGCTTCTCAAGATGTTCCACAAAGTGAGGATGAAAATACCAAAGTCTTAAATGGAAAGAAGAAACAAAAAGCTAAATGAGTTCAACTCTTTATGGAAACACTGGGTACAAAATCATTTCCTTA
>NC_060172.1:5776630-5777721 GCF_021292245.1 Micropterus dolomieu
GCCGTCTGGCTCGCCGCGGCGGAGTGAAGCGGATCTCCGGTCTGATCTACGAGGAGACCCGCGGGGTGCTCAAGGTCTTCCTGGAGAACGTCATCCGCGACGCCGTCACCTACACCGAGCACGCCAAGAGAAAGACCGTCACCGCCATGGACGTGGTGTACGCTCTGAAGAGGCAGGGCCGCACCCTGTACGGCTTCGGAGGCTAGACCCGGTCCAGACCCGCTGAAACACAAAGGCCCTTTTAAGGGCCACACACTTCATCTAAAGATTCTTATATCCTTAGAACTAAAAGTATTGGTATCATTTTTAAATTAAGTTCTTTCAGTTAACTTCTCTATATAAAGTAGCTGGTAACCATCAGAGTAGTGATTTGAGTTATGGCTCTTTCTGAGTCCAACATTGTCTGTGATGCAGGAGCAGCTTGACTCACTGACTCCAGCCTCAGGCTCCTTGTGAGGCTTCCCAGTTCTTCAGTGTTTCTTACTGATGCACTCACTCCTGTGGTGATGATTTTCCATGCTCTGACACAGCACTCGGCGAACAACCAGCCCTTTCAGCAGTGATCTGGACACCAGATTGAGTTTAAAGACTCGAGTCAACATGTTTGAATTATACATCCTTTATTCTAATATTGAGAGATTTTTTTTTTTTTTTAAATTCCTGTGAGCTGTAAACCTTAATCAACAAGATAATGGCCTGAAATATTTCAGTGAAATTTATCTAGAACATGAAAGTTTCATTGAATTCCCTTTATTTAAATTAGTGGAATGAACTTTTCCACCATATTCTAATTTTATCACTTACATCTGTATGTACGCACTGAAGAAACCTTTGAGGGCCTGAGGTGGTTTTTTTTTTTGTTGTACTTGTATAATAACGGGAAGGTTTGTAAGTAATATTTATGGTGTTGATAAATAAATGAAGTATGACGACGTTGCCTTTTGAATATCTTGTGAGGTCACATGTTACTTCCTCTATTTATCTATTGTTGTGTAAGGTAGCCCGCCAGCAAGATTTGAGAACATGCCTGTTTATGAATTTATTTTTGTTTTACATTCATTTCACAGAAATCTAGATCCATATATTATAGA
>NC_060172.1:5777741-5780151 GCF_021292245.1 Micropterus dolomieu
ATCTACGAGGAGACCCGCGGGGTGCTCAAGGTCTTCCTGGAGAACGTCATCCGCGACGCCGTCACCTACACCGAGCACGCCAAGAGGAAGACCGTCACCGCCATGGACGTGGTGTACGCTCTGAAGAGGCAGGGCCGCACCCTGTACGGCTTCGGAGGCTAGACCCGGTCCAGACCCGCTGAAACACAAAGGCCCTTTTAAGGGCCACACAATCCATCTAAAGATTCTTATATCCTTAGAACTAAAAGTATTGGTATCATTTTTAAATTAAGTTCTTATAGTTAACTTCTCTCTATATAAAATAGCTGGTAACCATCAGAGTAGTGATTTGAGTTATGGCTCTTTCTGAGTCCAACATTGTCTGTGATGCAGGAGCAGCTTGACTTGAAATATTTCAGTGAAATTTATCTAGAACATGAAAGTTTCATTGAATTCCCTTTATTTAAATTAGTGGAATGAACTTTTCCACCATATTCTAATTTTATCACTTACATCTGTATGTACGCACTGAAGAAACCTTTGAGGGCCTGAGGTGTGTTTTTTTTTGTACTTGTATAATAACGGGAAGGTTTGTAAGTAATATTTATGGTGTTGATAGATAAATGAAGTATGACGACGTTGCCTTTTGAATATCTTGTGAGGTCACATGTTACTTCCTCTATTTATCTATTGTTGTGTAAGGTAGCCCGCCAGCAAGATTTGAGAACATGCCTGTTTATGAATTTATTTTTGTTTTACATTCATTTCACAGAAATCTAGATCCATATATTATAGATCTCTCTGTCACGAAATGTTATTGCTACTATAGCGAGTGTTGTTTTTAAGCTTACGATACAGTAATGTGAATGAACATTTTGTAATGTTACTTCATTTCATGTGGAAGTGGTTGACAGACAAACACGGCTTCTCAGCATGTAACGTCATTTGCCAGCACAAACATTTATTTTTGCAGGTTAGACAATGTGCAGTAGTTTCTTTGCAACTTTTCACCTACTCGTCCCCCTCTGATGCACCTGCCTCATGTTATAGATGTGTGAAGTAATTTTCTATTCTTGTCCAATAAAGATGAAATCAAAATTAATCAATTTGAAAACGTTTCTGATTTATGTATGTGTATATTTATGTGTCACAATCAGTAGTTAGAGGACAGTAAAACTGCACTATAAATATTTGAGTACATTTTACATTATTAACTATATATTTTATACTTTCAGATTTCAGACTCTCAGTGACCGTTTTCCTTTATTAGCAGAACCAGCACAGCTGAACATGATACAAACATCATTTCTCACTGTATTGCTCACAATATCAAGGTTTGACCCACAATTTTATACCATCAAATGCTCGACTACAGACAAACGTACAGGGTTAATGCGCAGCAGGTCATTTGAGGTACGCAACAAATATTAAGCTTTTAAAACAACATTTATGTCGGTATCAAATATGGGGAAAAGATCCAGGTAAATAAAAGATGTTGATCTGTTTTTGATATTGAAAGAAGTCGTCCTTGAAATCTCTAATATAATAATATAGCACCATGTCATGGCCTTTAGACCAGTCAGTTATATTCCAAGAATGGTTATATCCCACAATTCATTGTGTTTGTGCAGCCTAATAAAAAGCAAATACGGGTTTTATACAAGGTCCTACATTAACAGTGTCTCTGAGTTCATCCACTATTTGTTTGTACCTTCCTCGTTAGTATAGTGGACAGTATCTCCGCCTGTCACGCGGAAGACCGGGGTTCGATTCCCCGACGGGGAGAAACTTTTATTTAACAACTGGATGGAAGTCGAGCCTGAAGATCTCATTCTGACAACAATCACGGATCTGGTCACACTTATCAAATCAAAATCGAGGTCAGTACAACTTACAGCAATACATTTAGATATCTGGAACTCATCGGGTTTCAGCAGATGGCAAATCAAATACTGCCATCTGCTGGTTCCCTAGTAAATCACATTAAGCCTGTGGCAAAGAACCTTGGTGTTTGGTTTGATAGTAATTTAAATTTAGAGCAGCACACCACAAAGCTTGTTCAATCATGTTTTTATCAACTTAGAAATATAGCAAAAATTCGATCTATGTTAACTTTTAAGGACACCGAGACCATTTTACACGCCTTCATCTCATCACGCCTGGATTATTGCAACAGCCTTTTCACCTGTTTAACCCAAAAATCTATTGATCGACTCCAGACTGTCCAGAACTCAGCTGCCAGGCTTTTAACCAGAACAAAGAAATATGACCACATTACTCCTATTTTAGCTTCATTACACTGGCTCCCAGTATGTTTTAGAATTGACTTTAAAATTCTATTGATCACTTTTAAAGCTCTTCATGGCCTCTCGCCTTGTTATATTTCTGACCTTTTAGTCCCATACGCACCAGCACGTACCTTGAGATCCTC
>NC_060172.1:5780251-5784723 GCF_021292245.1 Micropterus dolomieu
CTCGCAGCGGGCGTGGAGATCAAACCCCATGATGTAGCCGGCGTGGCAGGACGGGCAGAGGCGGACTCCTTCCGAGCGGCGGACCTCAACGGTAGAGCGGTGAGTAGCCATAGGAAAAGCTCTTTAGGCAGGAAAATTGCTCTTTAGACGCTACTCTGCTCTCCGAAATGACTGCTATGCAGCGCTGAAGAAAAAAGGGGAGCAGATCTCTGGTCTCGCCGGTATTATATACCTAAATTGCGGACCTGAGAGAGGCCCGTGCACGGCACATGGGCGCGAAAGAAATCTTCAGGACTGCGCATGCGCGCGGGGATGAACCCAATAGCGACAGCTCTTAGAGGGCGAAGCCTATACGAAATAGAAAGTACGTGAGTAGGCTACTTCTTCCACCACTGTTCAGATCTTTGTCCGTGGTGTAAAACTCCATGAGACTTTGAGTACTTTATTATGCGCTGAACTAAACACAATTAATTAGGCTATTCAGCTGGTTTAATGTCATGACTCTATCCTGATGCAGTCGGTGGCAGTGTTCAACTTTGACGTTGGTGTGTGACCCACCAATAAGGTTTTACTCCTCTACACTCCATTAGTAATATCCCTATTTGGTTGTTTCCAAAAACTGACTTAAATATGATGGAAGAGAATGGGAAGAGAGTGGGAAAGGAAATCTGGCAAGTCAAGGCAAATGTTACAGTTATTTAGATATTTATACAGACGGGTCCAAAGATGAAGAGGACAAGTTAGGAATAAAAATAATATATTCCAAAAAGAAATGTAAGCACTGGGAAAAGATTGCCTGATCAGGTGTCAGTGTACACGGCAGCGATGTAGCAGCCCTTTACAGTAGTCAAAATATCAAATCTAATACAGAAGATGTATCAGTAATCCAAAATTTATTTAGATTACAGAGGGTTTAGATAGATGTGGTACTAGTGGACTAGAAGGAATTAGAGAGGAACGTTTTAACCAGACTAAGGTTTAAATAAATAAAACATTGTTTGTATTAGGTAAAAGTCAATCAGATAAATTTTTGTAAAGTCACGGAAAACATACTGTTTCAGTGCAGGAGATGTATGGATGAGAGGATACGGCTGAGTCAAAAGATAGGTCAGGAACCTTGAAGGTTATTTAGGAATAACACGAGATGGGATAAAGGACACCCAGAAAGCTATTGTGCAATATCTGAAGAATATAGAGATATATTCTAGCATTTAGGTTTTTTAACTTTCATGATGATGATGAATTAATCCCATTAAACATAATTCATGATTCACACTCCGGTGCAATAAGTGGCGGTATGCACCTTTAAAAGTCGTTACAATAAAAAGAAGAAGAAGAAATATAGCCTTAATAAGATGAAGGTTAGACTATGGAAGTATTGTATTTGGTTCGGCAGCCTGTGTTAGCAGACCTGGATGTTATACAAGCTCGGGCTTTAAGAGTGTGCGTAGGAGCAGTTAGAACCTCCCCAGCTCTCCAAGTAGAAGCAGGTGAAATGCCATTGTGGTTGAGGAGGAAGCAGCTGGGGGATAATTATTGGGTCAATTTAAGAGGGCATGGAGATAGGCATCCAGCAAAAAGGGTGCTGCAGACGTGCTGGGAGAAGCAGACAACACAAAAAACAAGTTTTGGGTGGACAGGAGAGCAAATGGCAAAGGACACAGGAGTATATGACAAAGAGTTTGGCGCAAATGTGGTGTGGCCTATCAGACCTGTCGGGGAATTGTCTGGAAAACTAGTGTATATTATAGCTATAGGGAATGTAAGTATAAGAAAAGTATTCAGATTTTCACAGATGGGTCAAAGGACATGCAAACAGAAGCGACAGGGTCTGCAGTTGTTGTTCCAAAAGAACATCTGATTGTGTTTGCCATATCGATGGCGTTGGAATGGACAGAACAAATTAGTGATAAGGAAATATTAATATGTAGTGACTCTGTGTCAGCTCTTATAAGCATGAAGACATGCACAACTAGAAGTCACCTGGACTTGCTTTATGAATTCAAGAATAGCTAGGCAGGGGAAAATGTCATATTTCTGTGGGTCGGGAATTCAGGGAAATGAGAAAGCAGATAAGGTGGAAAAAGAAGCAGTTAAAAAAGGAGATGTTGAAGTCAACATTAAATTATCAAAATCAACAATGGCAACAGAGCTGGGATAACGCAATAAAAGGGAGACATTTACACGAAATCCAAAGCAAAGAGGAAAGAGCAGGCGATAATAAGCAGGCTGAGAATTGGGCAAAGCAATCTTAACAGCACACTTTAGATTACAGGAAAACATCCTACAGGAATGTGTGAACAATGTCAGGAGGCTGAAACAGCAGAACATATTCTTACAACATGCAGGAAATTTACTCAGGAAAGACAAGAAATAATAACAGTTAAAAAAAAAATAGGACGGATAGATAATACAGTAAAAAGTTTATTGGAGTATGGAGGAAGTGTGGAGGGCAGGAAATGGATATTTGGTTTTCAGAGGGCGGATTAGATAAACGGGTTTAGTATGAATGGAAGCAAAGGGTGAATAAAACCTGAAGGTGGCAGTAATGCAACTCAATGGATGCCAGCTGCCGTAGAAACCCGAAGAAGAAGAAGACGACAAGTAGCAACGTTCCTCTATGAGAAATGACTAAAGATGTGAAGGTTAAAACTTAACGCTTTCCTCGCTGGGTTTTTATCGCTGGACAGCAGGAGTGTTCACACACAACTCGATAACAGGAATAAACACAACTCGCCATTACTACAACTGTATGAAAGTAAACATTTTGCTGTGAATAAATAGCAATAAACGGATCAAACTGATGCTGAAATAACTACATGATGCAGTTTTGTTAAACATATGAATTCATGCTTTGTCAGGTCTGCCAGCAAGACAGCAGGACCACAACTTCTAAAATGTTTGTTTTCTGAATGGAGTTTGGATCGATCAGGGTTACGCTATGCTAACTTGGTCACAGTAAAGTACAACAATAGCTGGAATAAAGTTACAGACATACGTTTTCTGAACTCACCAGGTGATTTTTTTAACGATTGCCTTTCATGATTAGAGTCCTTTTAAAAAGGTGTCTCTGTGCGCAGTAAAGTTATAAATTTGCGCTGCTGTGCCTCGTGCGTAAAAGCGTTTGGCTTAATGGGGGGACGTTTTCATGCGCTACATACAGGATGCGATCTGGACCTCGGAGACCTCATAGCTGGTTATGGCCATGAACTGAACATACCATGTGTTAATAAACATCGGCTAACAAACCGTTCATGCATACAAACACAAGCACGACTGGAAATAATTTATATTACAAATGTAGTTTGAGTCGCTTTTAAAGTTTAAAATGGGAAGTAGAGGAAGGAGCTCTTGAGCTTTAGTGAGGTGGCTCTTAAAAGAGCCGTTGTGGTGTAAAGAGGTGTGGGGGGAGTTTAAGCCCTCTCTCCGCGGATGCGTCGGGCCAGCTGGATGTCTTTGGGCATGATGGTGACCCTCTTGGCGTGGATGGCGCACAGGTTGGTGTCCTCGAAGAGGCCGACCAGGTAAGCCTCGCTGGCCTCCTGCAGAGCCATGACGGCGGAGCTCTGGAAGCGCAGGTCGGTCTTGAAGTCCTGAGCGATCTCCCTCACCAGGCGCTGGAAGGGCAGCTTGCGGATCAGCAGCTCGGTGGACTTCTGGTAGCGGCGGATCTCTCGGAGAGCCACGGTACCGGGCCTGTAGCGGTGGGGCTTCTTCACTCCGCCGGTGGCCGGGGCGCTCTTACGGGCAGCCTTGGTGGCCAGCTGCTTCCTGGGAGCTTTTCCTCCGGTGGATTTACGCGCGGTCTGCTTGGTTCTGGCCATCGCGTCTCGTTTCTCTAAACAGGAGAAAAGTGTAGTGAAGAGAGGAGCCGCGCTGCTCTTAAACTGCGGGACCGGCTGTGAAGCGGTGACGCTGCTTCAGACCTCCGGCTCCTGATTGGTGAGGGGCCCCTGCTGGAGCTCAGCACCGCCTAGAGGAGCGACCCACCGCCTGAATCTCCGCCGCTTATTGGCGGAAAATCCGTTCAAAGTTTCCGCCTAAACGCAGAGCGGGCCGCCCTCTGCAGGAAGCCTCTTTCCTGGTTGGTCTGGAAGAACCGACCCGCGCGCTGCGCGGACATATAAAGGAGGGTTTTGGCTGTCGGGGCCACATTTTCTTTGAGTCTCTACTCTAGAAAGATCACACGATGTCTGGAAGAGGAAAGACCGGAGGCAAAGCCAGAGCAAAGGCAAAGACCCGCTCCTCCCGCGCCGGGCTCCAGTTCCCCGTCGGCCGTGTCCACAGACTGCTGCGTAAAGGAAACTACGCGGAGCGCGTCGGTGCCGGAGCCCCCGTGTACCTGGCGGCGGTGCTGGAGTACCTGACCGCTGAGATCCTGGAGCTGGCCGGAAACGCCGCCCGCGACAACAAGAAGACCAGGATCATCCCCCGTCACCTGCAGCTGGCCGTCCGCAACGACGAGGAGCTCA
>NC_060172.1:5784743-5785510 GCF_021292245.1 Micropterus dolomieu
GGGGGAGTTTAAGCCCTCTCTCCGCGGATGCGTCGGGCCAGCTGGATGTCTTTGGGCATGATGGTGACCCTCTTGGCGTGGATGGCGCACAGGTTGGTGTCCTCGAAGAGGCCGACCAGGTAAGCCTCGCTGGCCTCCTGCAGAGCCATGACGGCGGAGCTCTGGAAGCGCAGGTCGGTCTTGAAGTCCTGAGCGATCTCCCTCACCAGGCGCTGGAAGGGCAGCTTGCGGATCAGCAGCTCGGTGGACTTCTGGTAGCGGCGGATCTCTCGGAGAGCCACGGTACCGGGCCTGTAGCGGTGGGGCTTCTTCACTCCGCCGGTGGCCGGGGCGCTCTTACGGGCAGCCCCTGCTGGAGCTCAGCACCGCCTAGAGGAGCGACCCACCGTCTGAATCTCCGCCGCTTATTGGCGGAAAATCCGTTCAAAGTTTCCGCCTAAACGCAGAGCGGGCCGCCCTCTGCAGGAAGAACCGTCCCGCGCGCTGCGCGGACATATAAAGGAGGGTTTTGGCTGTTGGGGCCACATTTTCTTTGAGTCTCTACTCTAGAAAGATCACACGATGTCTGGAAGAGGAAAGACCGGAGGCAAAGCCAGAGCAAAGGCAAAGACCCGCTCCTCCCGCGCCGGGCTCCAGTTCCCCGTCGGTCGTGTCCACAGACTGCTGCGCAAAGGAAACTACGCCCAGCGCGTCGGTGCCGGAGCCCCCGTGTACCTGGCGGCGGTGCTGGAGTACCTGACCGCTGAGATCCTGGAGCTGGCCGGAAA
>NC_060172.1:5785530-5788370 GCF_021292245.1 Micropterus dolomieu
GAGAGGCCCGTGCACGGCACATGGGCGCGAAAGAAATCTTCAGGACTGCGCATGCGCGCGGGGATGAACCCAATAGCGACAGCTCTTAGAGGGCTACGCCTATACTCATAGAATCTGGGGTTACAATACGTAACCAACGTTTTCTTAGAACAATAAGAAAAACAACGCTTTGACAGAAATTTTAATGTTAACGGAACAAACGCTACGATTATAATTTATTTTGAAACCCCATGCAGCGTGAAGCGGAAGTTTTGTGGTTAATACCGGGACTTGACGTAAACCCTTTTCTGATTGGGTGATCATCGGTACGCTCGCTCTGGCCAATCAGGGAGCAGCTCTGTACACATATATATGTGGTTTCGGCGGCCTGTTGGACAAAACTTTCTCGTACTCGAAAGAATCAAAACAGAAAATGTCTGGAAGAGGAAAGACCGGAGGCAAAGCCAGAGCAAAGGCAAAGACCCGCTCCTCCCGCGCCGGGCTCCAGTTCCCCGTCGGTCGTGTCCACAGACTGCTGCGCAAAGGAAACTACGCCCAGCGCGTCGGTGCCGGAGCCCCCGTGTACCTGGCGGCGGTGCTGGAGTACCTGACCGCTGAGATCCTGGAGCTGGCCGGAAACGCCGCCCGCGACAACAAGAAGACCAGGATCATCCCCCGTCACCTGCAGCTGGCCGTCCGCAACGACGAGGAGCTCAACAAGCTGCTGGGCGGAGTGACCATCGCTCAGGGCGGCGTGCTGCCCAACATCCAGGCGGTCCTGCTGCCCAAGAAGACCGAGAAGCCCGCCAAGAAGTAAACAACAAACACAAACAACACAACGGCTCTTTTAAGAGCCACACATCTCAAACTGAAGACACACTTCCTGCTCTAACTTATATTTCATGATTAAATGGTTTCTCCATCAGATCCTTTTTACAGTTTACTCAATTTAGCGAGGCTTTTATCATCAACGGTCAGGTTTTTTTGCGTTTGGACGGACGTCCCGAGTGAGTTTTTAAACTCTATCTTCGGAACAATATCACTGTAAAATATCCTGATTTTATTCACTACTTGGTTTAATGTACATACCAGTTTTACACCGTACCTGATATGTACAAGGTGACAAGAATATCTTCTTCAGAAGACCGATTCTCTAGGCTTGTCAATTGAAAAATCTTATTCTACTAATGTCTAATTTGTTACTGCATTTTTCAGGACACTTACAAGTGTTCACCATATGAAACATAATGAATACATGAACAGAGGAAGGAGCTCGTGTGATGTGAGCATCAGTGTTTGAATATATAGTGGTTTTCATGAAGAGGATCAGAGGAAGGAGCTCTTGAGCTTTAGTGAGGTGGCTCTTAAAAGAGCCGTTGTGGTGTAAAGAGGTGTGGGGGGGGGAGTTTAAGCCCTCTCTCCGCGGATGCGTCGGGCCAGCTGGATGTCTTTGGGCATGATGGTGACCCTCTTGGCGTGGATGGCGCACAGGTTGGTGTCCTCGAAGAGGCCGACCAGGTAAGCCTCGCTGGCCTCCTGCAGAGCCATGACGGCGGAGCTCTGGAAGCGCAGGTCGGTCTTGAAGTCCTGAGCGATCTCCCTCACCAGGCGCTGGAAGGGCAGCTTGCGGATCAGCAGCTCGGTGGACTTCTGGTAGCGGCGGATCTCTCGGAGAGCCACGGTACCGGGCCTGTAGCGGTGGGGCTTCTTCACTCCGCCGGTGGCCGGGGCGCTCTTACGGGCAGCCTTGGTGGCCAGCTGCTTCCTGGGAGCTTTTCCTCCGGTGGATTTACGCGCGGTCTGCTTGGTTCTGGCCATTTTAGTCTCTCTAACTTGTCCGTGTTCACAGATAAACAAGAATCCCGACAGGCTGCGAGCAGCGGCTTTATAAAGGAAGAGCGGGCGCGACGACGGCGCTGATTGGTCCAGGCCGAGAGGAGCTGCTATTGGCCAAAAGAAAATTTCAAACTGACCAATCATCCACAGCAGCTGGCCAAGACAGAAAGAATGATTTTAGATTGAAAACATGTTAGAAATATTACATCTTCAAAAGTTTTGGAGACTAAAGTTACATTAACAAAGTTTTTCCACATTTCAAGATGAGATAAGATACAGAAGTAAATAAGTAAAAAAAAAAAAATTGATCTGAAGTTGATAAAACATAATAATTATGGAAATAAAAATAGAATATGAAGTTAATGCTAATACATACATATAAAATATTATTTCCCAACAGAGTCTAAATATTAGACCCAACAGAGAGAAAAACTCACGCCATAAAAACAAATAAATATAAATACAACAAAACACAAGACTACAAACAAACAAAAGATCAATCCCAGAACAAATATAACACTTCCAAAATGATCAAAAAGTATATGTTAAGAGCAAATTTTCCTTCAGATTTATTTTGAAAACAGAGACAGAATGCACCAATTTAAGGTTTTCCTCGAGCTTGTTCCAAATCTGCGGACCTCTACAGACTACACTCAGGCTCGTACATTTCAAATGTCTGATTTTACCAGTAATTAACTCTTTTTCCCTTGTGTGATATGTATGCTGGGGTTGACTGATTGGGACAAGTTCACACAATCGGTCATTTAGCATATGAACAACCTGAAATATCATACAAGAATTATGAAATAATTGTATTCGGTAAGTCTTAATAGACCCAGGCGATGAAACAATAGACGCGAGGGGGTATTTGGCTCAGACCACGTCATTACCCGTATAATTTTTTTCTGTAAAGACTGTATTTTATTCCAGGTAGCTAGTAAAAGTGTTACACCATATGACATTGCAATAATTTAAATGGGACTCAAACAATGTTTTATATAAGATAACAAGTGCTGACTGCGGGA
>NC_060172.1:5788470-5804497 GCF_021292245.1 Micropterus dolomieu
TGAACAATGTCAGGAGGCTGAAACAGCAGAACATATTCTTACAACATGCAGGAAATTTACTCAGGAAAGACAAGAAATAATAACAGTTAAAAAAAAAAATAGGACGGATAGATAATACAGTAAAAAGTTTATTGGAGTATGGAGGAAGTGTGGAGGGCAGGAAATGGATATTTGGTTTTCAGAGGGCGGATTAGATAAACGGGTTTAGTATGAATGGAAGCAAAGGGTGAATAAAACCTGAAGGTGGCAGTAATGCAACTCAATGGATGCCAGCTGCCGTAGAAACCCGAAGAAGAAGAAGAAGAAGAAGAAAGAGGACGCCCCAATAACACAACGAAGAAGAAGAAAACGAGGAAGCTCGTAATGAAAACATGTTGAAAAAAGCAAATCATGGCTAAAACTTGTAGTTGTATCCGCGTACCAGTGATTTAATCTGTCTGCGCAATGTTGCCACGGTGAGTTGTGTTAATTTAAAACGGGCATTAGTCTGTTCTTCCCCGAAAGTTGGTAAGAATGTTTTTTATTGTTTATTTTTTAACTTGCTAGCTAACGCTAATGGGTGTGGTTTGCTAGGTAACGTTGCGACGTTAGCGTGTGACAACGAAGGCTTCAAACATAAAGAATACATATAATATAAATATATACAATATTGATGAATAAATTGATGTGGCAGTTCCTTAATGGGGAGACGTGTGCTGTCTGTCCACTGACAGTCTCACTGGGGTTTGCTAGTAGCTCTGTTAATGCTAAAGTTCTGTTTAAATTCCAAACTCCCTTTAGAAATCGGTCTATTTTCAGTTTACAAGAATGCACAAACGTAAGTGATAAACGAAGGTATAACTTAAGTACTTCCCATGAATCAACAACAGCTTTTCTTAAACTCGGCAACACTCGTTTAAACAGATTTTGAGCTTCAGCGATGTTCTTTTAATTCATCACCTCAATTTCTGTCCACTGAAACAAGGCGCACATTTTAGACACCCGTAAATATCTAACAGGGACAAACAGGATATCGCTCAGCTTATTAATTATCAGGTAGTATTTGGGTTTTAAAAAAAGTATTTTATTTAGACTGATTGTGAAGTTATTTTCCACTGATTTAATACGTGGTAAATCCTGGTTGTGTAGTAACCTGATGATTTGGGCCAATTACATGTAACTGCAATATACCTGGTTCGATTATGGCTGAGGACCTTCGTCTTGCCAATGTGATTATTTTTACTGCAGACTTTAGAATGACTCAGATATAAACTTAATTTAGTCTAAATAACCCACATTTACAGAGAAATGCATCCATCCAGCCATCTTCAAACCGCGGGGGCAGCAACTCCCAAACTTCCCTTTCCTGAGCCACATTAACCAGCTCTGACCGGAGGATCCCAGGGGGCATCCATACCAGATGGCCAATACACTTAAAGGGATAATGGGATTTTGATATTTCTCCCTGTGTAAAGTAGATATTCTGAAACCGGTACTGACTGTTGCATTTAAGATGACAGATATATTGTGCTGCTCTAACTCCGCTCCTCCTCCTCTCTCCAGCCTAAAATGGATGAAGTGAACTTTGTCTCTCTTGCTGTTGGGAGATGTGTGGACGCCTCCGACCTCTGCTCGACCTGGTCGTCAGGACGTTCAGCTGGCTGCTGCGCTTCCTGTCCGGCGTGGCTGCTTCATTCCACAACACGCTGGTCGCCCTGAGCGGCTCCACTTTGGTTGAATACTCGGACTTTGCTCTTTTCTCCTTCCTCACCGCCACCGAGGCCGTCTCCGGTGCCGCCTGTGGAGTCGTGCATGTTGTGGAGGGCTGGCTGCAGACTCTGGGAGGGGTGTTTGAAAGTTTTAAGATGGTGGGACACCTCTCCTGTCACGTGGCGTGGCGCGTCAAGGACGTGCTGCACCGAGGGTTTATCTCCGGGAGCTGCATCCTGAGACAGGCGTGCGAAGGTCTGTGCATCGCGCTCAGCCTCGTCCTCTACTTTGTCAACACGGTGGTCAACATCGTCCTCATCAGCATGCAGAACTGTCTGTCTGTGTTGGCGTGCGTCTGGGAGGTGGTGGCGGACCCCCTTCACAAAGTGGTGGAGCTGGCTCTGACTCTGCTGACCTTCTTGTACAGCTGTTTGGTCGGTGCGTCCGTGCTGCTGTGGACGCCCTGCCAGCTGCTGCTGGACTTCGTGGGTGCACTGGGTCGGGTCTTCATCACCGTTTTCATTGTTGACTCACACGGCCTGCTCATCACAGCGGCCATCATCTCAGTGGCTCTGCTGTTACTGAATCCCTGGCTTCCTGTCCTCGCCAGACGGCTGAGCCTCCGTTTGGTCAACACTCTGCCGGGCGCTCGTGGCGTTCACATGATAATGGAACAAGCTCTGGCCAATCAAGAGGTCCACACCAGGACGGCGCAGGAAGTGAGTAGATCTGGGCTTTCACACACAGACACTTTAATCACTGAGACTGATGTGTTACCAGCAAATGAGCTAAGCCAGCCAAACTCTCTGCAGTTCCACACTCAGCAGGACGGCGAGCTAGCGAGCGGCAGCAGGACTAATACGTCCCTGCCAAACTCCGCTCAAGGGGATGGCGGCAGCCCTCCGTCTGATGGCGAGCTGCTCAACCTGCTGAAGGAGCAGGAGGAGAGGAAGAAGTGCGTAATCTGTCAAGACTTCAGCAAAACGGTGCTGCTGCTGCCCTGCCGTCACCTCTGCCTCTGCCGGCACTGCGCCGACATCCTGACCCAACGCGGACCCAGCCAGCAGCGCTGTTGTCCGCTCTGCCGGCAGCCCATCACGCAGACCATGGACGTCTTCCTCTGACAGGCGACGGAGCGGAGCAGTGGTGACGTAAACAAAAGGCCACAACTACAAACTGCACAACAGAAAGTGCCTGTTGCCGCTATAGTTGCTTTTTCTGCTCTCTAATCTTAACACTTCTCAAACTGAGCTGAATCTGTAGAATCAAGTATCGCAAAGTGCCAACTATTGGTCAGATTCTTGGTGTTTACTTATTCTTTGTTCCACGATTTTCTAATTTAAGTAATTTAAACCTTTCAACCTTTAATGAGCAATATTTCTGTTTAACCTTAAAACTTGCGAAAAATATATCTTTAGATATTTGTCATACGTAAGTTTGCCATCAGTGCTGAAATGCCAAAACAATAGAGAAGCTCTCAAAGGGGACCTGTTGTCCTCTTATCCAGCTCTGTATTTTTATTCACAGCCTGACGCGCCTTACTCGCGGCTAATCCATAAATGGGCAAAGAGGTGGAGCCGAGGAGGGCCGAATGAAGTCTGGCTAGACACTTGTCACTCAGAGCAGCCATGCCTTTAATTATGCAGGACTTTGAATTTGATGAATTTACTGTTTATTAGAACACAAATGAGACAAGAATATGGGCTGGTAGACGGTAGACGGTAGTGTTTCTGGGGATCAGTGTAGGTACCAGACTTTATTCACTGACTTTGGTGAAACTGGCTCATATTTTTATGAAGTCTCTAGATGGACAGATGGCTTTAAAGTAACCACTAACTGTAACGTTAGCGGCCGATAGCTAGTAAACTCAGTTAGCCATGAAGCTAGTGGCCCTAATAGGCCTCTGCTGGAGCTTTGGGCTAACGGGAGGAGGTTTTTAGAAGCGGGCTCTGAGCTCCTACTTAAGGCAGAGTCGGCTAGCTAATGGGACCTCTAGCTGCACCGCTAACTGAGATAACTAGCTCACGACAGCTAACATTAGCAGTAGTTAACTGTTTATCAACAAGCGATGCCATCTGTCCATCAGGAAATTAACTTTCATTCACCAACAAAACAACCAGCTTTCTGCAAGACATACTGGACAACCTCCAAAATGTTGAAGAGTAGTCCTGAGCAGAGTGGTCTCGTATAAACAGACATCTCCACGCTTCGTTTTAGTGCTGGAGAAAGCGCTATGAGCAGAGCAGTGGACTACTGAGACCGGATGAACGGATGTGGATGGGCAGGTCCCTGTACTTCGTGGACGTGCTCTGCCTGGAGCCGATTATAAAGAGATGACGTCAAAAAGGTTCAGAGCAGTCTGAAGCCTGAGCTTTCAAGAAATGAACTCTGATTATTAACACTGGATTATTACACTTGAGAATGTGGGCCAAAGATTGTACTTGTGTTAAAATGTGTTCCTTTTTTCTTTATTTATATTCTGAATATTTATTTAACAAAAACCTGAAAGTTGTCAAATATTTTGTAGACTGAATATCTGCTCAATTATAAAATTTCAATTCTTAAGATTTCCCACAAATAGCAGATGATACCTTCAGATTAGGAATGATAATAATTGAGTTTTCAAATTTGGGCTTCATTTGTTTCTCTTTTGTTGGTACGAAATCTTTATGAAACTTAAGTTTAAAGTTTTACTTCAAATCCATAAATGTCCTCCAGGTGAGTATTAAAACCGGTATTTTGTCACAATGCGATCTCAGAGAGGCGATAAATGGTATTATATAATAATAATAATAATAATAATAACAACAAAATAGTTGTATTTACTCTACTTCTGTTCGGTTACTGGAAATTGTGTCTTGGTATTTATTCAGTTATTTTCAATAAACATGCTTTGAATACTTAACTCTTCTTTTCAACCTGACATATTTATATTTTGGTATAAAACATAAATAGCAGTATGCAAGAAGAGGCTGTCAAAGGGAATTGTATTTTCTGCTGAGTTAATTTAGTAAAATAACTGAACTAGCAGGCTTATGTTTATACTATGTGATCCTTTCCAGACACATGTCATGCTCCCAAATGTGTCCATTAAACCAAAGACAGCAGCTGCTTTAAAACAAAGTGAATGTTGAATCATATACACAATTTCTTCCACTTACCGCTGTATTTAAACCACAAGCAACAAGACTGCAGCCACGCTAGGAAGTGGCTCATGGTGGATTAAAAGCTGAGGTGGAAAATGTAGATAGACTGGTTGTGACATGGCTACCATTCTGCAGTGCATGTACCTGATCTTTCCGCTACCAAATTGCCAAATGTTTCCTAGCAAGTATTCAACAATTTCTTTACAAGGTCCTCTTTTGTTTCTTGTTGTGGCACAAAGTCAAACCTCGTCTGCACGCCGTCATGACACTTGAATCTGATGAGTTGTAATGTGGTACGTCTTCCATAAATGTCAGCGTGACACTGTTTCCAAGGATATCTCCGATGTCCACTGCAAATCAGCGTCCATCGATATAATTAAAATCCTAGAGATAAGCGACCCTTGGAACTCCAGAACATGCCTGACAATAATCAGGTTTTGTTTTCTTCAGTTTCAAAGTAATTAATTTATAGTTGCCTGTACATTCATGGACACATTGCAAACAGGAACTGCTAATTCTGCTTTATTTTAATGGTGCTAGTTTGACAAAATGTAAATAAATATACGCTAGAAAAAAATATCCTCTAATTGCAGGTCCAGAGCTAACCAAGTGTTTAAATTCCCAAAAACCTTTTGTCTTTAGCTGTTTGACGTAACTTTTATTAGCGGCTAAACCAGCGGCTGAAACACGGTGGATCAGTTGAGTTGACTGCGAAATGACTCGTTTCTCAATCGAATGTGATCCTTTCGGTTGGTAACATTTGAAAAGGTTGTACCAGCCGCACGAATACAATTTTACCCCCATTCACGTTAGCGGAGCGCTAAACAGGAAGTTAGCCTGCTCAGCCGGCAAATTTCAACACAGTGGACGCTGCAGCGCTACCGCCGACTAGCGCTGGCCGTGTAATTGCAGAACGATGGAGACACTGTCGCACGAGTATAAATGCATGGTTACGTGCGTAGCTACGCTGTAGGCTAAACGCTGGATTTTCACGTTAAAACTTTTTAATATTTTGATATTAAACTACCACCAGGGGGCTCTAACTGAGCAATCATGTATTAAAGTTATATAGGGCCTAATGTAATATATAATAAGAGCAGCTGGATATGTAATGGATGCCTGAGCATGTCAGGCTGTTGGAAGCTGATATATTTGCAGAGACAGATGAACGGTTGTTGTGGCCAGAGGCGGACTGGCCATCAGGAAGTTCGGGGAGTTTCCCGAACAGCCGGTCCACTTCAGGCCAAACCGGCAGGGTGGTCAATTGGGTCTGAACTCAGCCAAAGTCATTGTAGGCGGGCAGAGGAGCAAAGATGTTTTTTCTGTACTGGCTGTTTCCGGCTTGAATTTGTTTGCCCAAAGACCAGAAACATGTAAATAGTTTTTCCAACGTTAAGAACAGTGCTTTGAGAATTGCTTGCCACAGATCTGGAGACCCACATATGGCGGATGGTTACTTTCTTCACGTGAACTGGAGGAACTAGGACAATCATCGGTGGGCATGTGCTGATGCTCTGCGCAAAATTGTCAGCTGCCACCATCATAAAACTGACAGAGCTTTGTGAGAAAGGTTATCCACCCACGTCTGCACTTGACACAATCAAGAATGGCCTGCAGGAGGAAGAAGGAGAAAACTATCTTTATGCAGCAGCTCCATCTGTCCAGACCTCCATTTCTGCTACAGGTGAGTTTATCAAAGGTTTATCAAAGGTGGCATCCACACATGACTCCAAAATATATTCATTCAACATAGTGAATACCCTTATATTAAAGCTGAGAGTCTGTACTTTATCACATTATAATTGTTTCATTTCAAATTCAATGTCCTGAAGTACAGAGTCAAAAAAACAAAAATGGTGTATTTATATGAATCCATATGGACCTAACTGTACTTGTCTCTGTTTGTGATCTGCAATCCCATAGCATCACAGAAACAGAACCAACAACAGAGCAGTCAGCCTTCAGTCAAGGCCTCCCAAGTGTTGCGATGTGTAGTGTGGAAAGATTCTGCGGGTAATATTACCTTAGTTATCCTGCGTGGTATTTTTAGGGCCCGAGCATGAAACATACGAGGTCCCTATTAAAACTGAAGGGATTTTTCTTTCTGCAAAGTAACCTCAATTTTGGGGGCCTAAACATACTCCCCAAAACTCACCAATCTTTGCACATAATTCAGACACTGCGAAAAATTTCATATTTTATGGGTTTTGCGCATGGGTGTGGCTAGTACTAGCGCCCCCTACAGAGCAGCCCCTGGACAAAGTTTCAGCTACGTGCACAAAATTTCTGTGGCACATGTATCATGAACAGACTTACAAAAAAGCCTCTTGGAGCCATAGCCTAAACCCAAACAGAAAGTTGGCCATTTTGGATTTATTGGTCATTTTTGGAGATTTACACACTTTGTACTTTAACGAACTCCTCCTAGGGAATTAATCCAATCAAATTCAAATTTTTGTTGTGGAGTCTAAACCCGTTGACGATTAAAAGTTGTACAAACAGTTATTACCAGTTGACCAGTTTGCCCGTGGCGTGCTGTCAAAAATCGATGATTCGCCATGAAAAAGGAAGTTGTTATAACTTCTATATGTATAACAAGAGTCCCACCTATATTCCCTCAAAGTCATAGCGCCACCTGCTGGCAACAGGAAATGACACCATTTACGCTGTAATGTACTACTCCTAGCAGGTTGGACGTTACAACCTCAAAACTGTCCCTTAACACATTGATGAAGCCATGATGTAAAACTTGTGTTTGCATCTAGAGAATTAGAGAATTAGTCTGACCGACTTCAGATTTTCTTGGGTGACTATAGACGCATTGAAACACAAGATTTGTGTGTTAACACTTTTTAACTCTTGAACTCAACTTAATGTGTTTTGTTTTTCAAAAAAAAATATATATATGAGCAGAGAGAGTGCAGTGAAATAAAATCTGCTGGTTTATTACCTCAGGTAAAAAGCTATATCGTACTGTGAAATTTCTACATGTAGTATAATATACACTGTATACTAAAAGGCAGTGTCTAGTCTAAAGCGAGAATATCCCTGTTAAACAACACTAAAGTAAAGGGGAATGGTGCTTAGAGAAGAACACAAGAAACAGTAGTAACAATATCTGCAATTTATTTATTTTGTCTATAATAAGATGGGGACCAAGAGTCCAATGAATGACTAAGTGTTTTTTTTCCCAACTTTTCTCACATTTACCCACACTGTAAAATATATTATTGTAATTTTACACTACATTATTGGCTAATATTTGCAGTAAATTCACAGTACTGCACAGTGATTATTTTACAGTAATACAAATGAAATTCACAGTAATATATTTACCATAACCAGGCACAACTGTAAAATCACAATATGATATTATAATCTAATCACAGTAATTACTTGTCATTTACCATTTTTACTGTATTATTACCGCAACTCAGTAGCCAGTAAATTCCTGTAAATTTACAGTATCCTTACTACATTAAATTACTGTAATTTCACATACAAACTGTATTTTTACAGCGATGCACTTTAAATAACTGGTGTAAATTTACAGCAAGATTTGAACAGTATTAGCCTGTTTTTCTTTAATAAATAAAATAATATAATAATAATATAGTTTGGCAGGGACGTATTATAATAAAATTTACTGTTAATACAAATGAAAATCTGTTAAATTAAGCTCCATTAACGTTTTCTTTAAGAAAATTATTTAAGAATATTCTGAATACTTTGATAACGGTATCATGCTGTATTTTTTGCATTTTGGGAAAAACAATCACACACAAGACAAATCATTTACAAGATAATTGTTGAATCAGGAATTAAGTGCTGAATAAGATTTGCTGCGCTGTAACTTGCAGCTTCTTCAAATCTATATGTGTGGTTGTTTTTCTCAGACTCTTGAGTGTTTTGTGCATCATTTAAATTTGACTGTTCAATTGTATTGAGGGTGATTTTTGACATGTTTCTCTGAGATTACAGATGCACCAGACTATTTTCTCTCTGCACTACTGATCATGGTAATTACTTGCCTGTTCATCACGTGACAACTGATTTCACACACCTGAAACACTGAAAAATGTCAGGTGAACTAGCAAAATGAGCAGTTTTCTTTCTTGCTTCACCATCTTACAACTGCAGTTTACAACTTATTGAAATGTGCAGATCCACGCAGAAATACAGACAGTAAATGTTGTAGTGGTACCGACTGAAAGTGAATAATGGTACTGATAACTATAGTACCAAATTATCCCCCTTGGGGATAAAAAGGTTACATCGAACCTTGAATCACCATCACTGCTTTGATGGTAACATTAGCAGCTCAAGGTATGACCGACTAACTAAACTTTTTTTCGTGATTTTCTGGTTTCCATACATTAATATGGTTAATAAAGTTGAAACAAAAATAATAAAGACATGTCCACAGATAGTATTGATGCTATTCTTATTCTTTAATTCAAATCACAAGAGAATCAGAAACATTAATCACTTTGAAGATGAAGAAAAAAGAAGATTATTACTATGTATGCAGATCCGGCCTCAGATACAGATGGAAAATATCTCAACATTTTATGTAAATGTTGTTGCACTGCTCTGTCATCTAGCTTTTATTTAAAGGAAAATTACAAGTTGAGTATTCATTGCTACAGGGATTCAGATTTATTCATTTCAAGAAAACCTGCATGAATACCAAAGAGGTTAAGAGAAAGAAGACCTGTTTGCATCTTACATAGTGAAAAGCAGGTGACCACTGAAGGTGGTATGGCGATTTTCATTGTCATACACGACAGAATTAAACCACAGTTGCATAAACACAACATCTCCGACGTCCAGAAGCAGTGTAATGCCATTAGTAGCAGTTCCAAACCCAGACGTTTGATGCTCGTACGTGGCAAAAGTGCGCTCTTTGTTCTTGACCAACACAGCAGCTGTACCGTGGGAACCTATAAACGCTCCTATGTAAAACTGGAAGTGGTAGGCTCCTTTCACTGGTGGGGTGAACATACCTGTTGGGCATTTTATTTGTCATTTTAAATGGAAAATCAACTGTCAATCAGACTGACAATAAAAAGTGAAATTTGTTGTTAAGATTTCAGAGTTCAGGTACCTGTGTTTGGGTTGTAGGCATTTCCAATGTTTGTGACGACATTTTTAAAGACCATGGTAGTGAATCCAGGAAAGGGTCCGACAGTGGCGGCGCCGCTAGCCAACAGAGAGGCTGAGAAAGCCACCTGTTTGACTGAGAGAGAGAGAGAAATGTAAATATTTTAAACTGTCTGTAGATACACCCATGTGACCAATATTCTTTGTATTTTTCTGCTATCCACCACTTTCAGTAGATTTTTTTTATAAATAAATAGTTTGACGTTTAAAAGCATTTAACTGTTACAGAAACCAAAAACAGTGGTTGCCAACATTTTTATTTTTGCAGGCTACCTGTCTTGTTTTCTCACACAGTAACACTGTGTAGCAGTTTTATTGAGAAAGCAAACGTTATTTTCTTTAGTTAAGAACCAAACTCTCTCTACAGGCAAAAACATGGTTCCAGCATTATCAGGAGATTACTGCATCTATTAAAACTTGGTGATATATTGTAGGCTACAATGTTTGAATAATAAATACTTTATGAATATTTCCTTGAATGGCTCTCTATGGGAGTGTGCATAAAAACATCAATATCTCAAATAGTACACACTAGAGAAATTATACTCGGTACCTACATTTCCACAGAACATGTGCTCTGCTTTATAAAAATGAATAGAGCAGCTGCTTTATCCAAGAAATGCACATTACTAAATTATCGCAACCACAGCAGTTTTCATTTTAAGCACTGAATATTATGGTATTTTAGAATAAATAATAGTCGTTTAAATTCTACTTTATGCCACACAATTGAAAAGAATAAAAAATAAATAAATAATATTTTTTTTTACATTGTAAAATGATCAAAGCCATGATGATTAACACACAATACCTTGCAGCTGTTGCTTCAGCTTGTCAACATCAGTCTTCTGCTTCCCCAGTTGTTCAACCTTTGCTGCTTGTGCTGACAAAAAGAGGATAAATAACTGACAAGTTGATTTCACTGCAGCATCAATTTCTTGGGAAATTTCTCCAATATATTTGTGAAAGAAAATACTAAGTTTAAAGTCAAGGGCAACTGGACTTGGTTGAAGATATTAGAAGATGTTTCGTCCCTCATCCAAGAGACTTTTTCAGTTCTGAAATGGCCAGTATGGAAACTGTAGTTCCAGTTGCCCTTGTTTTTAAACCTTCTTTGGATAACTATGACCTGGATGACTGAGAACCTTCATAGACAAGAAAACATCTAATTTTTATCCTTTTGGATATGTATGAACTTCTATGACACAACATTGTTAGCCTTTTAAAACAACAGTGGCTCTTAGTGAATGGATTCTGTTACTCATGATTCAATTATAGTCATTTGAGTTTAATTTAATACCATACCTTTATTTTCTTTTTTCAAGGATCTTATTTCCACCGCATGCTGAGCCAATGAGGCAGTCAACTCTTTCAGAGCTGCACCGACGTCTTGAAGACAAGTATACGCAGGAACATTTCCTGCCTTAGTCTTGCAGACCAGCAGCAACAGCGGCACAATCACGGTCACAATCTTCATTCTCACACTGGCAATTTACACAGTTGAACTGTCTAACAATGTAAAGGTGTGTGATTTATATAGTATGCCAAAAAGAAGCGTGACTGTGTGGGTGGTGGCTCTAACAACCATAACGACATCTGAGATCTGTTCAAATAACTTGCACGTTGCAAATTGCACGTTGCAAGTTGCACGTTGCAAGTTGCACGTTGCAAGTTGCACGTTGCAAGTTGCACGTTGCAAGTTGCACGTTGCAAGTTGCTTGCAGATGCATGATACATGTTGGAACCAGGCAGTGGAAGGATTAGGAGTAGGGTTGGATTAGGGTACTGTTGTCAGGATATTTGTTTTTCTAATTTCATCATATATAGTGCATTTTACCTAAAGGAAAATTATGTTTTTGTCTCCAGCCACAACAGCTGTGACATGGATAATACTAGGCAACCGATACAGCTTAGAAAAAACTTGAATCTGTAGTTGATGATAGCGAATAGGTTAGGGGACATAATTGTAGACTTGGTAAAACAAATAAATGAATACAGAAATATCATTCTTGTTATGAAAATCAGCATACTCTTAGCTCACTATGTTAGCACTGTCGCCTCACAGCAAGAAGGTCGTGGGTTCAAACCCGGGTTGCCCCGGCCTTTCTGTGCGGATTTGCATGTTCTGTCCGTGTGGGTTCTCTCCGGCTTCCTCCCACCATCCAAAGACATGCAGGCTATTATTATTATTATTGTTGTTGTGTAAAACGTCTTTCTACAGTGGTTATCCAGAATACATTTTCTTGTAGGAGTGAAGATCCAGGGTTCTTTGATGGAGTTTTTATAGCCCAAGACTCCAAGAAGTCCAGGGAGCTGTCAAGAGTGTAAGTTCAAGCTGAGCAACAGGTATCTCTGGCTTATTTTATAACTAATTGGAGTTAAATTTGGAATCACTGTTGCCTTCGTAGTTGTTTGGATGAGGGAGTCTTTGATCAGGTGTCCTTGATCTTGAGTTTTAGTATGACGTTTTGAGCATGACATAGCCAACAGTGATTTTAAAATGCCACAATGAATGACAATGTGACCCAAACCTCAACCCAAGAGCGGGTTCTGAGCTGAACTTGAGCCCATATGGACTGTCCTCTACAGCTCTTGCCTTTGGGGCATCCATCAATATTAATCACCCTCTTATCCACACTGTTTTTCACTAGCAAGGACCACAATCAACAGATACGATTAAATGATTTATTGATGAACAAACCAGAAAGATGTATGAGGCTTGCAGTTGCTGTTTTGCAGACAGCAGAAAAGACCTGGGATGTAACAGAGAGCCTGAAGAAGGTGCAAGACAAGTTGCATTGCTCTGATGACATGCTGAAACATTTGGTTGCACTTTGGTTGGTTCCCCCGGCTCCTTCAGACTGCATGTCAAAGTGTCCTTAGGCAAGATACTGAACCCCGAGTTGCCCCTGGTGGCTGTCGTGTGAATCTTAGTTTCAGTTTGAGCACATAGGCTAGTAAGCAATTAATAAGTAAGCAATTAAAATCCTCCCTCCACTGAGAAGGCTAACCCAGACACATGGCTCTTCACTCATGGAGCTGGGCCTACGTAGCAATCAACGCAGTATTTGAATGTGAATTGAATGTATTGAAGGATAACCCCTGGAGATGCAGCATCTCATTTCAAGGGGGTCCTATAACGCAAATACATAATGAACAAATACAAAACACAACCTCATAAAACTACATATATTACACATATACAGATAACGCGCACACCCAACACCCTCAGTTAATACAAGGAAAAATAAGTTAAACAAGCCTATAACATTCAACACTAAAACAAATCAAATTATTAATTACTCCAAGTGTAAGGCTTATGTATGACAAACCAACATAGTTATACCTGATAGTATTAATAACATGAACATCCTGTTTTAAGAGACAGAGCTAAAGACAACAAGAAGAAGCAAGAAGTGCTGCTAGATCTTGGGGATGGATGAAGATTATTCCAATCACATGGTACTTTATATTGAAATTATTTCCGTCAGCCTACAGTAAAAGTCGATCACCAGAGGCACACCACACGCCAAGACGCCTGGTCCACTGACCGATGGGCTGGCTGGATGAAAATACTCCGCTCATTCTCAGTTTTAGCCTCTAGGATGTGTGTCTGACACTAGGATGCTACACTACTCTGTTTTTGTTTCAAAATGGACCTTAAAAACAAATACGTTCTCTGTCTACACCAGACATCGTATTTGTTTTAAAACTCCATTTGTATATTATATATTAAAACTTCTGAAAACGCACAGCTAGTGGCCGTTCTCGTACACTGGGTGTGCGCATTCCGATGTAAACATGATGGTCTACTCCGCAGTTACAGAAGATTTGGTGATAGAATAAAGTACTACAGACGAAGAATCACACCAGATTTTATTTTGGACCAGTAACAAGCTGGAACTGTTACTGAATGTAACAGAGATGTTTAAAAAATACTGGGAGTCGTCACACAGTAAACGGCGACATGCACAGTACAAGTGTTGGCTATGTGTAATTTACAAATTTTTTAATAAAAATACCAAGTCAAAGACTCTGTCAGCGGCATCGTGACCCAATCAGAGAGCCAAACGTGAGCGTCTGCTTCATCATCATCAATGAAAAAACAGGGTCGGCAGCGTTATCAAACTTCTCCGTTTTAGGTCTTCGTTTTCGCTGTTTTAGTCTGGACTGGAGGTGCAAATGTAGCAAAAGATCTCCGTTTCAAAACCAAAACGCAGTAGTGTGGATGGGGCCTTAGTCTACTGCGGGAAAAATTCCAGATATTTGGCACCTCTATATTTCAGTGTTACCACTGGATCAAAGTGTTGTTAGTAACAAAACAATAGGCTACAGCTCATGAAAACAAACACACCCAGATAGCAAACATCACTGAAACTACACTGAATCAACATTACACTGTCAACTCTAATTTCATTGAATCAACGCCAGACTCTGATGTTGATTCATCATCATTTTGCATTAATATTGAAACATTGAAATCACAATGAAAAATCAGTGGAATTTCAATGCTATTTCAACCAATATTACTATTGAAACAACAAAATCAGCGTGATGTCAATGCGATTTCAATCAATATTAAACCATAAGAAATAGACTACTTAATTGAAAAATAAGTCCTGCTTTATTTACATAATAAAAATATTATGATAGCTATTCTAAATATTAGGTTTTATCTAATATATATATATATATATATATATGTGTGTGTGTGTGTGTGTGTGTGTACAAAATAAAAATAAAATCTGGTGTTCACATGCCATTAATGTATCTGGATCAAAGAGCATTTCTAGCCTCTAGGATGTGTGTCTGACACCAGGATGCTACTTAGGTTACTGCAGGAAAAATTCCAATTTTCGGCTCCTCTAACTTTCATATGTGTAACCACTGTATCAAAGGTTTTATTCGTAGGAAAAGGACACTGTCGCATTTTTTAAGTTCCTATAGGTGATCATATTTGGTATTGTTCTAAAAGTCACATAAAATGTATGAAAAGTTTAAACTGTTATTGGTATTACTAAAAATATAGGCTACAGCTTAAGTATAAAACACTTAAGCTTAAGAAAAACATTTGCACACACACCCAGTTAGCAAACATCATTGAAACTACACTGAATAAACATTACGCTGTTGTCGTGGAAATTGTATATTGCTGGTGAGGGATTAAGTTGTCTTTGAAGAATTTATTAATAAAAGAGAATAAACAGTGAAGTAGTAAAACACATATACAGATGGTCCAGAGACCTGCTGCCCAGGGCATCTTCGGCCGTCTGGCCCCGAGCAAAGGGATGCATCATCATTTACACGGTCTAGGTTTCTATGTTTTGGGGAACAGAGATCCTCTCCTGGCCTTGAATCAACATTCAAGGAGAGGATACAAATTACATTAGTTAAAAGAACAAGTTTACGTAATAAAAAAAATTATATATAGTAAAAAGTAGGCTATAATATTTTCTGCTGACAGTTTTAAAGCCGCATGAAAGGAGAAAAAAACATAATGTTATTATTGTTCAAATAGCCTACACAATGCATCGTTCTGCTCATGCAATGTCGCATTCTAAAAAAAATAAAAAGTTAAGAAATTATTTTACTATTGCGATAAAATGATCTCTGAACATATTTTTAAATGACCAAACTGTGTTCACATACCATTAGTCTATCTGGATCAAAGAGCATTGTTTTTCATGGGAATGGTTTCACTTTTTCAATTCTAGCATCTAGGATGTGTGTCTGACACCAGGATGCTACTTAGGTTACTTCGGGAAAAACCTTGGAGTTTTAAAATTCCAGATTTCGGCATCTCTGTCTTTCACATCTGTCTAACCACTGGATCAACGTTTTTTTTCCCCGTGGGAATAGGAGACTGACACATTTTTAATATTCCCATACATAATCATCTGAAAGTCACATTAAATGTATGGAAGGTTTAAAGTATAATTGGTAGCTTCAGAAAACACTTGCAGACACACCCAGATAGCAATCATCATTGAAACTACACTGAATCAACATTACGCTGTCAACTCTAATTT
>NC_060172.1:5804597-5807416 GCF_021292245.1 Micropterus dolomieu
TGTGTGTGTGTGTGTGTGTACAAAATAAAAATAAAATCTGGTGTTCACATGCCATTAATGTATCTGGATCAAAGAGCATTTCTAGCCTCTAGGATGTGTGTCTGACACCAGGATGCTACTTAGGTTACTGCAGGAAAAATTCCAATTTTCGGCTCCTCTAACTTTCATATGTGTAACCACTGTATCAAAGGTTTTATTCGTAGGAAAAGGACACTGTCGCATTTTTTAAGTTCCTATAGGTGATCATATTTGGTATTGTTCTAAAAGTCACATAAAATGTATGAAAAGTTTAAACTGTTATTGGTATTACTAAAAATATAGGCTACAGCTTAAGTATAAAACACTTAAGCTTAAGAAAAACATTTGCACACACACCCAGTTAGCAAACATCATTGAAACTACACTGAATAAACATTACGCTGTTGTCGTGGAAATTGTATATTGCTGGTGAGGGATTAAGTTGTCTTTGAAGAATTTATTAATAAAAGAGAATAAACAGTGAAGTAGTAAAACACATATACAGATGGTCCAGAGACCTGCTGCCCAGGGCATCTTCGGCCGTCTGGCCCCGAGCAAAGGGATGCATCATCATTTACACGGTCTAGGTTTCTATGTTTTGGGGAACAGAGATCCTCTCCTGGCCTTGAATCAACATTCAAGGAGAGGATACAAATTACATTAGTTAAAAGAACAAGTTTACGTAATAAAAAAAATTATATATAGTAAAAAGTAGGCTATAATATTTTCTGCTGACAGTTTTAAAGCCGCATGAAAGGAGAAAAAAACATAATGTTATTATTGTTCAAATAGCCTACACAATGCATCGTTCTGCTCATGCAATGTCGCATTCTAAAAAAAATAAAAAGTTAAGAAATTATTTTACTATTGCGATAAAATGATCTCTGAACATATTTTTAAATGACCAAACTGTGTTCACATACCATTAGTCTATCTGGATCAAAGAGCATTGTTTTTCATGGGAATGGTTTCACTTTTTCAATTCTAGCATCTAGGATGTGTGTCTGACACCAGGATGCTACTTAGGTTACTTCGGGAAAAACCTTGGAGTTTTAAAATTCCAGATTTCGGCATCTCTGTCTTTCACATCTGTCTAACCACTGGATCAACGTTTTTTTTCCCCGTGGGAATAGGAGACTGACACATTTTTAATATTCCCATACATAATCATCTGAAAGTCACATTAAATGTATGGAAGGTTTAAAGTATAATTGGTAGCTTCAGAAAACACTTGCAGACACACCCAGATAGCAATCATCATTGAAACTACACTGAATCAACATTACGCTGTCAACTCTAATTTCATTAAATCAACGTCAGACTCTGAAGGAAATACTGACACCCTGATATTTAATATTCCCTGACCTTAGCGTTGCGTTAGAGATACTCTGGATATCACTCATTACAGGTAAAAACAGGGTTAAGCTTAACAAAAACATTTACACAGACACCCAGTTAGCAATCATCATTGAAACTACACTGAATCAACATTACGCTGTCAACTCTAATTTTATTAAATCAACGTCAGACTCTGGAGGAAATACGTACACCTAGATATTTAATATTCCCTGACTGTAGCGGTACATTAGATGTACTCTGGATATCACACATTACACGTAAAGCTATGGATTTACTACAGTGGAGTAGTCTGAGATAATCAATGGGTATGACTGTCTCAGAAAGAGAAGTTTGGGAGGTAAAGGAATACATCATCAGCATAAAGGCTTATCTTGTGTAGTACATTTCCTGTTTGAATTCCTTCCAATATTTTTATTTTGTCTGATAGCAGCTGCTCATGGTTCTATAAATACGGCAAAATGCGAGGGTGAGAGTGGGCAACCCTGCCTGGTGCCCCTCTGAAGACAGAAGCTCTTGGGGAACTGTATAATGTTTTAATCCAGTCTATGAAGGAGTGTCCAAATCCAACTTTATGTAAAGCAGCGAATAGAAATTTCCAATTTAGTCTATCAAAAGCTTTCTCTGAATCTAAAGAGACGACTTTAGTTTCCAGGTTATCAATAGCGGCGTAGTCTATAACATTAAGTGGCCTGTGTGTATTGTTAGTGGAGTGTCTACTCTTAATAAATCTTGTTTGGTCGGGGTACATTATACAAGGCGTGACCTTCTGTAACCTTTTTGGCTTGGGCTTTGCAGATGATTTTAAGATCTGCGTTAATAAATGATACTGGACGATAACTAGATGGGAGTGTGGGATCTTTGTCTGGTTTAAGGAGCAGACTGGTACCGAGTAGTAGTAGTAGTAGTAGTAGCTACCGATAGTGTACCGAGCACCTGGCCCGTACTCTGAATTCTTATCTGAATTTGCAGAGTTTTTGTCAACTTTAGTCCTTAAAACGGACAAAGTTATTATTGTAGGGGATTTTAATATTCATGTGGATGTTGAGAATGACAGCTTCAGTACTGCGTTTATCGCTTTGTTAGATTCCATCGGCTTCTCTCAGAGTGTTCATGAACCGACTCACTGTTTTAACCACACCCTTGACCTTGTTTTGGTGTATGGTATTGAAATTGAACATTTAGTGGTGTTCCCACAGAATCCCTCTTTATCCGACCACTGTTTGATAACTTTTGAGTTTGTATTGCTGAACTACTCGCCATTGGGCAAAAATTTCTATACAAGATGTCTGTCTGATAGTGCTATAGCTAAATTTAAGGATGCGATTCCATCAGCTCTAAATACATTATCTAGTCACAAAGTAACGGAGGACTCCTATGCTAGTTTCAGTCCCTCCCAAATCGATCATCTTGTTGATAGTGCTGCTGGCTCGCTGCGAATGACA
>NC_060172.1:5807516-5812358 GCF_021292245.1 Micropterus dolomieu
ACTCTCTTTCTCTCTCTCTTTCTCTCTCTCTCTCTCTCTCACCCCAACCGGTCGAGGCAGATGGCCGCCCACCCTGAGTCATGGTTCTGCTCGAGGTTTCTGCCTCTTAAAAGGAAGTTTTTCCTTGCCTCTGTCGCCTAGTGCTTGCTCTTGGTGGGAACTGTTGGGCTTCTGTAAATAGCATCATAGAGTACGGTCTAGACCTGCTCTTTTATGAAAAGCGCTGTGAGATAACTGTTGTTGTGATTTGGCACTATATAAATAAAATTGAATTGAATTGAATTGAATTGAATAATAATCTATTGATATAATATATAATAGTATACAGTCATATGGGAAATTTTTCTTTCTGCTTTGAGTAGGCCACTTAATTGGCCACTTCTACATTTACAAGCTTATAGCCTACTTACATACTTTTACTTAACTTTTTGAGTGCAGTAGGCCTACTTGCAGAGTGTTTTTACAGTGAGATATTGGTACTTTTATTTAAGGGATCTGAATAGGCCTGAGTTACTTTGCTCACCACTGGCTAAAAAAGCCAAAGCTTCTGGTTGCAAATAGGTGGGAGAGTTTTTGACAACACACTTTAATTTCTGATCAGCTTAACAGCTCTAGCATTTAGTAGACAACAGAGAAAGCTATGAACTCGGCACAAAAAAATTATCAGCCATTAATTCAATGTAGCGGGACAACTTTGAAGACGTTATCTCTTAACTTCTCAGTGTGAGAAATTCAAGGTGTGGCGTGTGAGCGTGTGAAATGGCTGAAATGTGTGTGTCTCACAGCTAATGCGTGAGACTTGAGAGCCATGATTAGGAAGCAAAGAAGGGCGTATCCTTGCTAATGTAACGTTAGCTGGTTGTCCCTGCCTTGCATCACTACGGGCTGGTAAACATATCGCTCCACATTTGCTTTGTACCGTTACAATATTTCTTGAAGGCTAAAATAAACACTTTGACATAACACCGGTGGTACACAGGATAGTAATATGTGTCGCCTTAGCTGGTGAAGTCATTTAAAAAGCAAAACAACTGTAGGGTTTTGCACCAGATAACGTTAGCAACTGGTCAGCGTTAGTCGGCAAGCTAACGTTATCTAACTTGAGCTAAAGCACAAACTCAAAATATATTTCACATGCTTTGCAGGTACATTAGTTCACCTGTCCAACAGGACAAAAGCCAACTTTGTGTCGGTTATAAAACAAAGTGGAGGTCTCTCCATGACTCAATACTTCCTGATGTTGACTCTGTTTTCACCAAGTCAATCTGATTGTTGTTTGGCCTGATACACATTGTGTATTTGTGCACACAATACAATGTATTGTACACAATGTACAATACAAGCAACATAGATTCTAGTCAGAGACGCTCAGGTAGCTGGTGCTAATAAATGTTGTGCGGCGCAGTTGTGGGAGTAGCTTAGTAGCTTCATAGCTTAGCAAAAACAAAATTCTAAAAACAACACAACAGACTTTAATGCTGCCTAAACACTGACCAGCAGCACCACTTCAACATACATTTTGGCCTTCTGTCCCTGTGGTGTGCCAGGTTCTCTCTGGGTCGTGGAGTTTTTTTGTTTTGTTTCAAGCTTCAGAAGCACCTCTCAGCATCTGCCATGTTCATAGGAGGAGGAGTGGTGATTAGGATCTTCAGGAGAGTGACAGCCTCTGAAAAGACAACTTCAAGGTTACTCTGCATGAATAACTGGCATAGGTCCACAGCACCATAACAGGATTTGAACTCTTCCTTCCTGTAGATGAGACTAAGGTCTGTCTTCAGCTTGCTTCCATTGGCCTTCAAGGTATTGCTCAAGCATTTTCAGGAAATTACATCTTGTAGCCTACTTGTCAAACCTGCCCCCCTGCAGCAAGGTGGCACTGACATGGTGGTTTGTGAAGGAGAAGCACTCCTTGGTGTGTCCCAGTGTGGTACAAAAAGAAGAATAGAAAAAACTATATGCATTTAGATGACTAAATCTACCTTCTACCTGCATCACCTAAAGCTAACTCCAAGCTCATTTATAGAGTCTTATGCTGCCATCTGCTGGACAAAATATAAACACATAAAGGCTGAATATTATTGCTTTAGACTTCTGCGAAGACTCAAGTTAAAAATATCTTGAAATGAAATTTCTTTGTAGATACTGTCTGAGCACATCTTCATAGAGAATGTGGAGGAAATTCTCCTTTCAGTTTTTAGGGTGATGGTATATTTCAGATTTCTAACTCGTACTACGGAACACCTTTTTTGTTATTGTTCTATTGTTTATTTGTTTAATTAAAGGATTATTAATGCGACATTGTTATTTTGTTGAACTGACCCTTTTAACAGTTCTCTGTCTAACCTCCATTCACATCTGAGGCGAATGGCAGAATTTTTGTTTTTGCAGTTTAAACATTGAAGTGGCAGTTGAAATATAATCACTCAGAAAAGTTGAAATGGTGGTTAAAATGGAAGGACTGAAAGAAATCCAAATTTCAGTGGAAGCGTGACGGAAGTCAGTCAGGCTCTGTAGTAAGAAACGAACTGGTGACCGACGCTAGTGTCCAGGGGTTTTAGCCTTATTGTCAGTGCGTCTGCCTCCCGAACGGAGGTCGCCGGTTCAAGTCAGGACCGTGCGGCACAACTTGGGCTAAATACATTAGCAGTGATTAAAGGGGCATTATGGAGTTTCCAGCAGCCACTAAGATTGCAACCAGGTGTGTGCTCGCTTGAACTCATGAGCGAGCATAATCCAAAACACAACCACTTTCATACAGAAATACCACAATAAACGCAGGAACACCAACATGCAGGCTGTGGCTTTTCTCCAGACATGTTACTTCAATGTTCCCGTCTCAGAGGCAGATCAACACCGGCGCCGTACCTTTCATTCAGCGCAGCGGGACGCATATCGGCTCAATACTCCCGAAAAAAGGTAGAGTGACAGCGGCTATAGACAGACAGGGAGAACAGACTGGAAACTCAGGTAAACTCCCACTGCAACGTTACAGTAATAATTTTATCAACTGTAGGTTGAACTTATCCATGCTCGTTACTTGGTCACGGTAAATTTACTGCATTTAGCCGATATGCTACATCATTAGCTCGCCTGCTGCTTTTCAGTAACTATCTTTACTATCTGTGTATCTTTCAACGGAGGCTCAGCAATGTCAGCACAGCTACATGTATTGGATGATAATTAAACGGTTAGTGAGCTGGAATGGATATTATCAGATTGTGTCACACTTTATAACAGCTAGTAAGTAACTTTACTGTAACTAGGGTTAGTGGATGGCTCTTCCTCTGTGAGAGGTGGAGAAGCTGTGTATCTGAATATTGGTAAAAAAACAGCGGCAGGTCCGAGCTACTGTAGCGTTAGCTGGCTGCTCCTGGCTGCATCACTGTAGGCTAACGTTAGTAAACAAAGGCTAAATCAACAGTGGTACACAGGATAGTAACATGGGTCGCGTTTAGTTGGTGAAGTAATGTGAAAAGCGATATATCTTTGCACTGGATAACATTAGCAACTGCTCGGCGTTAGCCGGCGAGCTAATGTGACTTTCTCTGTGTTTCTCCAGCTTTACTAAAGCTCACTTTGTTCTTACTCGACATCATCTGAACCTGTTTGGTCTGATGGGCGTCAGCACATAAACCTTTATTGTTGTTTTGTATCCTTACGTGGAGCCTGTGTTTTGCTGTGAGCCGGTTCTTTTATGGTGTTAGTGGACTGCATGTCTTAGCTAACGTGTTGTCGCTGTAGTACGAGAGGCTCGGGAGCGCACAGGGCTGAATCCAGAGACCTCACATTAAAAGCAGAATAGTGGCTGATGCAAGCAACGGAGAAAACAGGCGTGTGCTTCATTTCTAAGTGAGTTTTGAGCCCACTGACAATAAAGCAATGAAAATTTGATTTATTAAAATAAAAACTTACATATAGCCCCTTTAAAGTGTCATTTTCAGTGAAAGCACTGAGTGAAGTTAAAGTACCAGTTTAAGGGTGATAAGCAGATGTGGAAAGAGTATAAAAATATTCTACTTAAGTAAAAGTACGATTACTTAGATGAACTGAGTAAAAGTTACTTTTATAACCTCCTAAAATAACTCATTTATATTGATTTAATATCTTATATATACATATTATACTTATGGTATACTTATGGTATACTTAAAAAATCTTAAAAGGTAATAAATCAATTTTGTGAAAATTAAGGCCATTAAAAAGTATTAAAAAGTCTTGATTGCCATTTAACAGGGTATTACATTTTGTAGACATTTTTGTCAGTGTGAACATCCTTTTTGTCCAAAGAGTTTGTTTGGTAAAAGTGTGGGTGAACATATTTTTTTATATTGCATAGCCCAAATTACTAGACAGGCAGAACGTAGCGAGTTATTATTCTGTGTAACGTTAGGCGCAGGGATCTAGGATCAACCGTGCGAGACTTTCACTCTCATACGCCCCTAAAAAAAGATCCGTGCGAACCGGAAAACTGATTTACGAGCACAACCGACCGTAACCTTCCACCACGCCGGATCCCCAATGCTAATTGTTCAAAACATGGTCGGACTGAGCTCTGTGGCCGCTTGAACAGCCCCGTTACTCAAAAACAAGAGCAAGATGCGCCGTCAGCAGGTGAAGCGATAAGACGGCAGACAACAGGGAAAATATAAGCAGCATATTGGTTTGGCTAACGTTAGCTGGCTATTTAGCTACATCGGTGCCTTTTTAATGAAACACGTTCAACTGTTCATTAAGCCGATGCGCTTGTCATCGTCACTTTTCGTGAGCAGATTAATCACAGCCTGGACGGAGCTGCATTTAAAAAAAAAGTTTACTACAGCAAACTTTCCAAATGTTGAACTA
>NC_060172.1:5812458-5815810 GCF_021292245.1 Micropterus dolomieu
TATTTACCTCTGAAATGTAGTGGAGTAAAAAGTACAATATTTACCTCTGAAATGCAGTGGAGTAAAAAGTACAATATTTACCTCTGAAATGTAGTGGAGTAAAAAGTACAATATTTACCTCTCAAATGTAGTGGAGTAAAAAGTACAATATTTACCTCTCAAATGTAGTGGAGTAAAAAGTACAATATTTACCTCTGAAATGTAGTGGAGTAAAAAGTACAATATTTACCTCTGAAATGTAGTGGAGTAAAAAGTACAATATTTACCTCTGAAATGTAGTGGATTAAAAAGTACAATATTTACCTCTGAAATGTAGTGGAGTAAAAAGTACAATATTTACCTCTGAAATGTAGTGGAGTAAAAAGTACAATATTTACCTCTGAAATGTAGTGGAGTAAAAAGTACAATATTTACCTCTCAAATGTAGTGGAGTAAAAAGTACAATATTTACCTCTGAAATGTAGTGGAGTAAAAAGTACAATATTTACCTCTGAAATGTAGTGGAGTAGAAGTTTAAAGCAGCAGAAGATGGAAATACCCAGGTAAAGTACAAGTACATCAAAATGATGCTATTTAAGTACATTACTTAGTTACTCTCCATCACTTTTTGACACACAGGTGCGTTTGTCCAGGTGTCCTACCTGGGGGAGATGTCACAGCCCTGCTGCATGAAGGCCCCGAGTGAGAACCAAAGAGAATTAAAGATCCCAAAGTCATTGGTGTGTTCGAGAGTCTCTTTTTCTTTCTGCTGGTTCTGGTTCTGGACCTGAGCCTGGGAGTACCCTGAGAAACAGTCGTATCAAACAGAAAACTGACTGATTAAAATCCAGTTCCACGTGTTATAAGAATGACAATAAACTGGACAAAAAGGAAGTTTCAAGGCTTGACGAGGAGGACGGTGATGGTGAGGTACCTGGAGAGTGAGCGAGTTCAGAGGATGAAGTCGGCAGAGCGCGTCGAGATGAGGGCAGAGTATCATCTTCATCATCTGAGTCGTCGGCCTGCCATTCATAAGGACTGAAACGACTCACCTGAGACACACAGAGAGAGAGAGAGAGAGAGAGACATAAGCTTCATATAGCCAAAGTAAGTGGAATTAATTTTAACAACTTTATATACAGTTAGCTAGTTTAGTGCAGGGTCATGTTATAGGGCGCCATTTGGACTTGGGATAAATAAATAGCTGATGTACCTATATTTTAAAGTTCTATTGTATAAAGGATTTTTCTAACTTAATGAAAAACATATTGGTCGAGCTCAGGCACCTTTATTGTATTAAATTTAGATATATTAACAACATGTGACAAGCGTTAAGGACTTAGATCTAACGGTTTTAAAGTGTTTTCAGGGCATGATTGCTACTAAAATGACATTTTTATAGAAATCATATGTCCCTCACTCTTATCAGATATTTGTTTTACGATAAAAAATAAATAAATAAATATTTTTAAACAGCATAGGCTAGGCCTTTATTGACAAAAACAAGTGCACATTATGAAAAGGTGACGCATTTTTCCACAGGATGGACATTTTGAGCTAAAGTTAGCCTGTGTGAGCATAATGGCTAGCATGACCTCCAATACTACTAACTAACTAATTAACTGTTGAAATTATTTCATTTGCTTGATCTCCTCAAGGCCTAACAGGGTGGACACGATATGTTCAAACACATTAAACTGAAATGTCAGACAAATCAGGCAGCTAAATTTCACCTGGTCACCTAATGACAGTGATGCCATTAAAGAATGGTTTTTTTTCCACTTAGAGGGGACAGTTAATGCAACTCAACAGGGTGGACAGTGGTCGCCGGGGACAAACATAAAACCTTATTTATGTTGTACAAAAGTTAACGATTTTGATAAAAACAACATTTGATTAAACAGATTTTGAACAGGAAAATTAAATGATAATGAAATATTCAGAAATACATCAGTTATTTTTTTAGATCTAATTTGAATGATCAATACTGGGGACACGGCAAAATCCCACAGTACCTCTTAAACCAAAGCTTTTAAAAAATCAATAGTAATTGACCTTTCATAAAAAACAAAATGGAACTGTTATTTGTCCAAATTTAGACGAAATACAAAATGATTTGTACTGGTGACGCAAAAGGCACCACATGCAGTGTTTCTCAACCTAGGGGCCGGGCTCCACCAAAGGGTCAGCAGATAAGTCTGAGGGGTCGTGAGATGACTAATGGTAGAGAAAAGAAGAAAAAACAAATCTGTATTAATTTTTTAAACTTTTCTCGTTCCTGTTTGTCCCCCCCTCCGCTCACTCTCACCAGGAAGAGCACCACGCTCACTCCGATGTAGGCAAAGACGATGCACATCCAGATCTCGTAGGCCAGCGGGTCGAGGAAGGAGAAGACGCCCGGTTTGGACTTGGTGGGTTTCTTGATCATGATAGAGATTCCCAGAGACATGAAGGGTTTGGTGAAGTCGATCACCTGCTCTCGCACCAGAGTGATAGTCAGAGGGGCGACCGCCACGTCGGCCTTCTGCAGAGAGAGAGAGAGAGAGAGGAGCTGCTCAGATTCAATACAACAAGCATCAGTTAAGTTTTTTTACAGCCTGTTTTTTAGCCACAAACTTCACTGACTGACAGTAAAAATGTCTGCTGTAAGAAAACACACCTGTGTGTGTTTCTTTGTCTCATTTTCCTTCACAGTAGCCGTGCAGTGGTATTGTATTATTAAGGGCATTTTGAAGTGTTGCATTAGAAACAGTTCATGGAAAGAGCAAAATTCAAAAAACAATCCTTGATTTCTTCCGCTCTGCGTGACGTGGTTTTTGCCTAAATCAGAATCAGTATCAGATTCAGAAAGAACTTTATTGCCAAGTAGTGTTTTACACACACAAGGAATTTGCTGTGGTGATAAGGTGCTACACGTAGACAAACATACAGCTGACATAAATAAATGTAGAAATATATAAATATGGATTAGACAATGCACGTTATATAAGAATAATAAGAGAATACAGAAAAATAACAACTATTTGCAGAGGAAAGACGTGTTGCAGTGGAAGAGAGTATTGTGTACATAAATATACATTGACAATATAAAAATATACAACAACAAAGATTAACAATTAACAACAAATGTGTGCAATATGCCAGGTTTCTGCGTGATATGAAATGTGCAGAGACAGTTGTATTATTTTAAAAGGGGGGAGTGTCAGTGGGGTCCCGGGCCTTGTTGATGAGGCTGCAGACGGGTAGAAGCTGTTTTTGTGGCGAGAGGTTTTGGTCCTGATGGACCGCAGCCTCCTGCCAGAGGGGAGAGTCTGAAACAGTTTGTGTCCGGGGTGGGAGGAGTCAGCTGCAATCTTTCCTGCTCGCCTCAGAG
>NC_060172.1:5815830-5830751 GCF_021292245.1 Micropterus dolomieu
TGTGATTTTGAGAACGTTCCTAAGACCGACATCTTCCCCAACACTAACCAGCATGCAGTGTGCAGCTCTCCACTTCGCTGTGGCGTTTGATCGCTTGTCTTATGTCTTCCATGCATCCAGCGAAGCCTCCGTCCGCTGCTTGTTTGGGCGGCTGATTTGCGGGCTGATCAACATCCCGCCCCTCCTGTGAAGATGGATGGATGGACTTTCTGTTCATAGCTGAATTGCGCAATGTTACGCTGCCTTTTAGGCTCGGGCGGTGTTGTGGTATTAAGGTCGGTTTACCAGGAGCTAAGTGTTTTTTATGCTCTCTGTCCCTGCAGGGTCTGTGGTCAGGCTGTGGTGCGGCTCTGAGTCTGCAGTATGTTTGGTTAGTGGAAATCAAACACTGTTTGAAACACACCTCGACAACAGCACCCAAACAACAGGTATATCCCCTCACACAGACACACACACCGTTTACATATCTGTGTTAATGCACTTAGTGTTTACTGCTTACGAGGAGTGTTTGCTTGTGAGTAAACATCCTTGTTAATGGGTTTTTAAGTATCTTATTTAAAGATAACCTCTCTGTGTTTATTTAGGAGTCTGTAGTGTCACTTTACAGTGTTTAATTATGATCAGTCAACTCATTGAATAATGGTCTTAGCTCTAAATAATATATCAACAGATATTCTTTTTTTTTAAACATACGTGGATAAACAATTTATTTATAAGGATTTCTTAAATTTAGTTATTAAAAAAAAGTGACTCATTATGCAGTGAGTGACATTTTACAGGGTCAATGACCTCATACGTATCTTTGAAATTTCTTGTTAATGGCCGCCATTACGTTGACATGCTAATTTTGGCTGATAATATCAGCCTGGTCGGTGTTGTAACCTTAACTCACAAGTGTTATTTATACTTCTGCGTCAAGTCTACGCTGTAGCCTACGGCGTCAGCTACTCACATAGCCGTGCATTTATACTTGAGTGTCTGTGTCGTTCTGCAATTACACCGCCTAATAGCGCTACAGCATCCACTGTGTTGACTGTTGCTGGTTGAGCAGGCTGGTTTAGCCCTCCGCTAACTTGAATGCAGGTAAATTTGAATACGTGCGGCTGGTATAGCCTTTTAAAATGTTATTGACCGAATGGATCACGTTCTGATAGTGAAACGACTCATTACGCTCGGGTTGTGACGGTCAGATATATTGATCCACCGTGTTACAGCCCCTGGTTTGGCTGCTACAGGGTGTCTGCGGGGTCTTAAAAAGTCTTAAAAAGTAATAAATCAATTTTGTGAAAATAAAGGCCATTAAAAAGTATTAAATTTAATTTAAATTAAATTTTGTAGATATTTTTGTCAGTGTGAACATCCTTTTTGTCCAAAGAGTTTGTTTGGTAAAAGTGTGGGTGAACGTATTTATTTATATTGCATAGCCAAAATTACTAGACAGGCAGAACGTAGCGAGTTATTATTCTGTGTAACGTTAGGCGCAGGGATCTAGGATCAACCGTGCGAGACTTTCACTCTCATACGCCCCTAAAAAAAGATCCGTGCGAACCGGAAAACTGATTTACGAGCACAACCGACCGTAACCTTCCACCACGCCGGATCCCCAATGCTAATTGTTCAAAACATGGTCAGACTGAGCTCTGTGGCCGCTTGAACAGCCCCGTTACTCAAAAACAAGAGCAAGATGCGCCGTCAGCAGGTGAAGCGATAAGACGGCAGACAACAGGGAAAATATAAGCAGCATATTGGTTCGGCTAACGTTAGCTGGCTATTTAGCTACATCGGTGCCTTTTTAATGAAACACGTTCAACTGTTCATTAAGCCGATGCGCATGTCATCGTCACTTTTCGTGAGCAGATTAATCACAGCCTGGACGGAGCTGCATTTAAAAAAAAAGTTTACTACAGCAAACTTTCCAAATGTTGAACTAATCCTTCTGCCTAAATAGTTGATTACTGACGAGTTAGTAGCCTACTTAAAATTAAAGTTAGAGACTAACTAACTGTAGAATATTTTTCTTTCACAAAGTTAATGAATAAAAAACAACCCTGAAATGATTCAGCTGTAACTGGAATTAATATAATAATAGTGGTAAACTATTATAGAATATAGATTATAATGATTATAATTATAATGAATATAGTAACAACATATAATTAACATATTAATATAAAACTAACAGTTTACTATTATATTAACTATGTACTTTTAATATAATGTTATAATATTATACTAATACACTCATTTGTACTAGTTCCTCCTCCAGGTTGTGGATCGAGTGTAGTGGAAAGATTTAGCCAGAGCCAGGACGCCATTGTGCCAATATGTGATGCAGACAGCAGCTGTTGATCGCAAATGTCTGTGCTGCACTGCCTACACTACCGACGTTATCCATCACTCGCTTTATTCTCTTCACCTTTGTTCCTTTCTGGCCTATTTGAATTATGTTGTATTGATACAATGGTCGATGAAAGTTATCACAAAACGAGTGTTTAGTTTTACAGTCTCAAAATCTATTTATAGTAAATGTAAGTTAAAGGTGGGCTGTGTGGTTTTTAGTGGCTTCTAGCAGGAAGGTTTCAGATTGCAACCAACAGCACACGCTTTACATATTTGTGACTGAAAATAAGTTACAACTACGTCAGCTAGTTATCAACTGGTCGGCGTTTGCAGGCAAGCTAACGTTATCTAGTTTGAACCAACTAAAACACAAAATCACACTGTTTCACATGTTTTGCAGTAATGTTGCGCACATAAACATCACAGCCTGTGTGAGACGAGTCCTTCACAAAGAAAACAGCAGGCCTGAACAGGCTGTTATAGGCAACTGAGAGAGTTGGTGAATGCCTCAATTTTTAGGTCACGTATAGGCAATAAAATGTTATAAATATGTTTGAATTCCTTTTAAAAACTTAGAAAAACTGTCAGTTGCATTGTCATGCACTGACAATGTTGGTTGGCTATTTGGAGCAAAGCATCTTACCAAACTATGAAAATTTATTTTTAACCAAATAGGCAATTATTTAACTGTCCTCTTCATCACAATGTAGTTACATTTGTTCTTCGCAGACACTTTGGGGGCCGGACTTTCAAAATTAATTGCCATATTAGGCCTACTGCTTAATATTTTCAACTTTCGCAAAATTAAACTTTTTATTAGCTTAGCCTATATCACCGTGAACAGAAACCTTAAAAACATGGTAGGCCTAAATCCATAATGATAAATCTACACAGGCCTGCTTAACTAGAAAGTGCTCTCAGACCGCAGCCGTTCAGTAGCGCAGCATTACTTGGATTAGTAGCTAATAATAATAGTGACTGTGGTACACACTACGCAGGTGTGGAATGGGCAGCTGAAGAAAAGTATGTTGATTTCAAGTAAGAAAATAATGATGCCTTTACATAATAAACTGTTAATACAATTAAGTTCCTCCCTTTCTTGTAATGAAGATGTCAACGAAGCTGTGTACATGGATGTGAAGATAAAGATGGGTAAGATCAAGCAGGAAACTAAAAACTGCAGAGACAGTGGAGTATGGGCAGATTAGAGTCCATCATTGGCCAAAAATAACACATCCCCGTCGCAGTGCCCCTTTATGGTTGATCGTTTTTAAGTTAGATGTTATTTAAAGACTGGCCTGTTAGCCAACCAGCCTCAGTCTCAGGGAAAAGTCTGAGGTAAGCACATATTTTACCTCAGAATTTCTGCTAACGAAGTTCCAGCAACTTCACTAAAAGTCTTACTCTACCCCACTGTTGTTTCATCACTGTAATACTTTGACTTTTTCTAATCTTATGACAATTGTATACAGGCTAAACATGATTTTGAAGTAATGACTTGGAGACGCTGCAGGTTAATGTCAGTAATTAACTATCCAGCTGCTTTAATACACTTTTCTTTCCTATCTTCAGAGTTTATCTGATGTTAGCTAGCTGAGAGCCCACACTGTCATTTGATTATAACTATGTAATTTCATATTTTATGTAATTGTCAGCTAACACATGGTGCTCAGGCATGAGCAGTGAAATCGGGGATTAGTTATTGTAGAGATACATTTTTACATCAATATGGAGTTTATTATTTCATTTGAAGTCTTGTGTGAGTCCTTTCATGGCGTTTGTTTCAACTCTGGACTTCCCACAAATTCCCAATTCCCCAACAACAGTGTCTGACTGCTGCTTTATTGGACGCAGATTACATCATTCACAGTCAACATGAGCAGGAGGAAAAGAGATATTTGCTAAAAAGCAGTAAATTGAAACTTTAAACTTGATGAGAATGATAAGAATTAGGAATTAGAGATGATAACACAGACTGTATTTTATGATAGTGTCTTTGGTTCTGGTTCAACATTGTGTGGGACGGCATTTCAAACATCGGGAAATTACAGGATGTGGTCTTCAACAGAACATTAAGAGAAGGACAAAGCCTAAAAACCCAAAATCGGCCACAGGGAGGCGCCGAAGAGTTGAATGGGAAATGACGCTGTGTGAAGTGAAAATCACACTCCTCTGAGTGAAATCTGAACACACAGACATTAAACACATGTTGATGTTATTCAGTGTGACTTACACTTACAAAGTACGTCAATAAATCCACTTAGAAATCACAGGAAGAAAAGATACTTCAGAATTTGCCTGAGGATTATTACATTTTTAAGGTTTTGTAGATATCTATTGATAGTTGCCTTACTTTTAATGCAACCACTACTACTATTAATTTTAATTGTGCTAATTTGCCAAAATGTAAACAAATACAGGCTAAAAACACAGGGCTCCATAGAGAATACCAGTACCTATCTGTAGTAATGATCATATCAGTTTCCAAATAGTCCTATAAATTTATGTTTGTGTTTATCAAATCAAAGAAAAAATACTTTAAAACCACTTTAAAATACAAGGATGTCGTTGCAGATGGGATTTAAATCATAGAACAACCAGCTAGTTCACAGAAAAACAGTAGGTAGTTGCGGCCGTAATTATTATTTTTACAATTTTATGTTAGGGCTTTTTATTTTTTACATTTATATTGGATATTTTTATTTCCATTTTATTCTTGTATTATTTTAATTATTGTAATTGAAAATAATTTTTATTTCATTGCAATTCTGAAAAAGTGCCCTATAAGTAGCGTTTATTATTTATGTACTAATAGTATTAGTAGTAGTATTACTTAAACTTTACTGATTCCATCAAAATTCTTCCTCTTTTTTTGGTTTCCATTGTGCAAATGCCTCTGAGTGTTTGCACTTCATTTCACAAAAATGTTTTTCTGTGTGACAGTTTTAGTTTCAGACTTTATTTTTAGTTATTCAGAAAGGAAGTTAGCTGCGACCACAGCAACGGCATTCAATAACTACATTGACATATGAATCAAAACAACACTTTTAAAGAAGTGAAATTCAATTAAATAAAACAAAATGAGTTGAAAATTGATAAAAGAATAATAGACAAAGAATTAAAAAAACAAGTAGCAGTTGCACTGAGGTATAACAGCCCCAGATTTGACACAAGTAAAAGTGCTGTGCATAAAATGTATTAAAAGACACACAAGTGTACTAGACAGTTAGATTTAGCCACTCAGTTGAACTATTAGGTGATTAAGATGGAGTTTTTCTGTCGGCGAGAGGCAGCAGACCTGGTTTCTGGGAGGTCTGTGGAAATGAGACATTGACGACAGATGAGATTCTGAGTTCTCAGAGACACTTTTTGTTTTGCCTTCTCCTCCATCATGAATGTTTGTCATGGTGACGCTCGTCACGGTTAGTTGAGTTTTTCCCACTTACGTGACAAACAGGCTGCAACAAGAGCTCTGTCAGCACACAGCCACCCATTAAGCACTCTGGATGTGTTGAAGTGGTCAGTTAAGGCTCGGGGTTTCCGTGTTGTCAGGCTTTTTCTCAGTGGGGGGGGCAGTGGTGGAAGAAGTACTCAGATCTTTTACTTGGGTAAAAGTAGCAATACTATAAAGTCACGCATTACTTTTTTTTTTTTTACATAACTAAAAGCGAACAAGTGTTAGCATGAAATATACTAGAGCTCCAAATATTTAGCAAAATGGTCGATTTCAGAATCACATATTTACTGTTGCAGCTGGTGAAGCTGAGTTTAATTTAAATCAGTTTATATTGGCCTACTTTATCCTGTGGGTAGCTCGTGAGTATCAACATCAATATAGTTTTACCTTTTATTTGTTCATAATATTTTGTATTATAAATTTACATCAACAAAGAAACGAAAGTTATCAAATAAATGTAATGGTGTAAAAAGAGCAATATTTGCCTCTGGAATGTAGTAAAGTAGATGTATTTTAAATATTCAAACGCTCACATAAAGTACTGCACCTTAGTTCTAGTACACTACTTCAGTAAATGTACTTTTGTAATAACACTTATAGCTAAAAATGACGTTTCATGTTTCACTCTGATTAGAGATATAGTTGGACTTAATAACTATAATAACAGCAGGAGAAAGGAGTCGTGGCTAAGCTCAGTGTAAAAACATGATGGAAATATGACATGTCATGCATTAATGTGAAGAAGGCTCCAGTCTCCTCATCATACCACACAGATCTGATGTTTTCAGCTCTTCACTGGAAGCTTCAGTGACGCTTCATACGTCATTAATTCACTAAGTCTGTTTCCGTTTTGTTTTTATCCAGACACAAACCTTCTCACCTCAGAGGAAAGAGAGGAAACACCTTTTTGCGACAGTTTCAGTAAATCATTTCCGGTGTTTCCACACTGTTGTTGTGGAGGAAAGGCCACGCTGTTACCTAAAGCAAAAGGATTTGACTGATGTTAGCATGTTAACAACATTACAGATCCATGCAGATTAAAAGTTGAGTCTGGTTTTATTCTTTAATTTTCTCATTGTCGACATTGTCCCATAAAAAAATAGCAAAACCAACAGCGTGTTAGTCTGTTTCTCATTACTTTCTGACTTCCATACCTTGTGTGTGGTTCTCTGCTTCAACCCCAAATTGGTTCCTTTATAAATCTTTAAACCTGCAACAGCGAGAGTGCAAAGAGAGAAAAGCTAAATGTTATAAGCGGCTATCACTTCATCTTCCCTCTTTTATAAAAACGTCAGTAAGTAACATTATTATATTAACCTGAGCAAGGTGTGAAAGGACGTAGCATCATACTATACATTAAACGTCATTAGCCTGTATTTGTTAATTAACTTACCGTTACCTTTCTATCTTGAGCGAATGGGGAAAAAGTGGAAAATGTATTTTTTATATGTTTTCATACACACATAAACCTCTCAAACATTTATCTCACAGCTAACAAACTAAAAGAAAGAATATTTAGCTAACAACAATACTTAAAGTCTTGAGCAGAGAACTGTGACTGATCAGTTCAGGATGATCGGTGATCAGTATTTGTCAGTAAGAGGTCATCAGATCATGTCGGCTCATTAGCTCAGTTTGTTTTACTAAGTGCTGTAACCGGTCAATCAGAAGTAAACAGTGTGACTTCATGTGTGCTGGCTGGCAGCTCATCTGTTTGCACAAACACAAACACAAACAGCAGTGGGCGTGTCCAGGCGGTGGTGATGGAGTATAAATGGAGAGGAGGTCTTCTGTTCTGCCTCACACCAACCGGCTCTCAATCAGCTGCCCTGCTACTGATACTACTCTTCATCACAGAGCTACTCCGTCCATCTCCTCCTCCTCAGGTGAGTTATATCCACCTCCTCCAACTTTATTCTACGCTCCCTCATCTATCTACTCCTCATCCTCCCCCCTCTAAATCTAAAGGTGAGCTTTCCTTCTCCTTCTACACCTCCACTTCCTCTTCATCTTCTCCTCTATCCTAGAAACTTTGTCCAGCTGATTGGACTCACAAGTTGTGCCAGTCACTGCGTATTTTCTTCACTTTTACAGTATCTGTTATAGTTGTTAGTATCTAAAGATGAAAAGCGTCTCTGTGTGTTCAGATCTCCAGCATGGCGGCGCTGTGGCTCCAGTCTGTCTCTCTGCTGGTCTTACTGATCGTATCGTGGCCGGGCTCCCAGGCCTTCACACCTCCACAGCACCTGTGCGGCTCTCACCTGGTCGACGCCCTCTACCTGGTCTGCGGGGACAGAGGCTTCTTCTACAACCCCAAGAGAGATGTCGACCCTCTGATGGGTGAGAGCATCAACTTCAAACCTGCACGTCATCATTAAACAGAAATACGATTCTTCTGAACTCGGCATGGATCCCAAAGATTAGCCGGTGTTAATGTTGGCACCTGATTTTGTTTTAGTCTTTTGAGGAAAATGTTTATTGGGTGATGATGACTTCCCCTCTGAACATCTGCCTGTTTGTCCTATCAGGTTTCCTCCCTCCGAAGGCGGACGGAGCAGCGGGAGCGGGTGGCGAGAACGAGGTGGCCGAGTTCGCCTTCAAGGACCAGATGGAAATGATGGTGAAGCGAGGCATCGTGGAGCAGTGCTGCCACAAGCCCTGCAACATCCCCGTCCTGCAGAACTACTGCAACTGAACGGCGCTTAGCAGAGCTTCTTGGCTAAGTTGGCCTGAAGCCTCTGCCCCCGCCACTACAACCCCACCAGAATCAGAAGAGCGGCTGTGCTGCCCTCTCTCAGAAAAACCAACTGCTGTCTAATGAAGTGCTGAAAAATGAAATTATTTTTCCTAGAAAATAAAGTTTTGTGTATTGAGTAAATATCAAGATACGTGTGCTCTTTATTACTTACTTTATTGTCACAAGTTCAGTTAATTAACTAAAGTCAAAATGATGTTACATTATTAACTAAACAACTTGCAACCTTTAAGATTTCAGCCCTGGTTGACTTGGCGTCACCGTGTAGGTGTAGTTTAGCTACTTTGTCAGAAACGTTAAATTAGCCAGTGTATATGGTTTGTTTACGGTGCAGCCAAACAGACTCAGGTTGTTTTAATAAAAAAGTTAGTAATTAATATAACATCTGATTTCATGCTGCACGCGGCACCCGTAGGACACAGTATTGCATGTCACAGCAGCAGCACTTGGTTCAAAGAATAAAGAATAAATAATAAAATATGTCTAACTGGTGCGGTAACGCGTGCAAAGTTACTGTATTTACAAGTTATGTGCAAGAAGTTACAGAAAATGTAATTATAACATAGCGAGTTCCGTAAAACCTCAGCAGCTCAACTCCTCCTCTAATCACTGATCCATCTCCTGCAACTTTACAGGTGAGTTACTCCTTCATCTCAAATCTAATGTCTTCCTCCTCCTTCTCCTCTACAGGCGAGTTGTTCTAGTCATCTTCCACTAGGCTACTCCTAAAATCTCGTCCTCCTCTTCTCCACTGACTATCTCACCGTCTTTCTACACCTCCTTTTCCTCCATCTGTCTTCAAGGTGAGCCGCTCTCCTCCTCTACTCCAACTCCTCATCCGGGCAACATTAACATTTAAGTGTGTTACTCCTACTGCTCTGTGAATAACACCAAATGTTACTTATAACAGCAAATCTTTAAGTTATTACAGGTTTTTGTTACGGATTAAAAAAACTGAAAGTAAAAGAGATATAAAGTGCATTTTGCTTTTAATACCTATGTGGGCTCCTTTTTTTTTTTCAAATCTTGAAGGACATGTAACTGACTTTTACTTTAGAGAAAGATGTGAGTAGACTAAGTTAATTCCTCCACCACTGAGAAGAAAAAAAATGTTGATGAAAAGACAGGCCTACCTCAAATGTGTCGCAGGCAAGGGCGCCACTTTGTGTTGAAAAGGCGGTGGGGACTCAAGGTCTTGATGCACGAGATCTTGATGCACGAGAACAAGACGAGAAGATTTTTAACATTATTTTGAAGAACTCCTCACCCAGAAAATTTGAGCATTCAACACTTAATTTCATGCATTAAGGAGACATTTTCTGCTCCAGTTTATGGTGGAAATGTCTTTATTCATATAAAGGGAAACAAAAAATTTAGCTGGCTGTTAATATAAACATATAACAGAATATAATATAAATCAGCAGCCTGTTTTTTTTTTTTTTAGCTGAAGTTACTTTTGCACATTTGTTTCTTCTACATTTAAATTGCATTGCGGGTTTTCTTGTTGTGCAAATAAACCTCTCTGAAAGCACAACATTTTTTTGGTGCAAGGTATTTTCAGAACATTTTTAACAAATGCTTTCAAAAAGTGAAGGGTGTCAGTGACACGATAGAAGTAGACTGCAGTGGCCTGTTTGAGTAAATGTAGTTAGTTTCGTAGTCTCATTTCAGTCATTCTTTTTAAGTTAGTAAATCTCCAGTGTTTAAAAGAGAGTTTCGGTAGTTTTTCCACTTGTCTTTCCTTTACTTGTGGGCGGGAAATGTGATACCTGCCGTGTGACACCGGCTCAGCCCGGAGGGGCGGGGTCAGGTGTCGACGTGTTTACCTCCTCCTCCTCCTCCTCCTCCTCCGCAGGTGTGTTCGCTCGGCGTTGTCCGTGAAGTATCCTGAATTCGTTGTTTTGTCGTGACAACCGGCCCGATGTACCGAGAAAAGGCGTTGTTCGGTTTAAAGACATTTTGGTGAATGAATTCACTGAACTCCCAGTTCGGTGCTGTGGGATTGTTTCCTCAACAAAACAGCACCATGCGAGATGTTCACCTGAGTAATGAGACGTGCTGGATCGGTAAGGACATCTTGTCTGTCTGTCTGTCTCTGCCTGATGCTGTAAAGTACAAAAAGCAGTACTTCTGCGTAGCTACCACACCTGAGTACTTTGATTTCGTTCCACTGCGTTTATCGGGCAGCTGTATTACATTATTACATTATTTTTACTCCACTGTTTATTAGCTAAATTTAGTTTGCCTTCTAGATTGAGAATACAAAATATTATCAATAAATAAAATATCATGGTATAATAAATTAAGCTACCCAGCAGTGGATATAAAGAAATTAAAATCACCTCCTTCATTAACATATCCATAATTACAATTAAATAGCCTACATATTATTCTGAAATGGGCCTTACTGCATAAATAAGTGCTTTTTTACTTAAGTATATTTTGATGCTCAATCTTGAAGGCAGGACTTTCACTTATAACTGAGTATTTCTACACTGCTGCATTGCTACTTTTACTTAAGTTAATTATCTGAGCAAATACGTTTATAGGCTATATAGGCTCTCTCTCTCTCTCTCTCTCTATATATATATATATATATATATGCTCAATTCTATGGATCTAAAAAAAAACTATATATAAATATATATAAATATAAATATTCACATTTGAGAAGCTGAAACCTATGATTTTTTGCTGGAAAACGATTAGGTTAGGTTAACTTGGTGCAGTGTTGCTTCATAGAAAAACATCACAAAAGACATCAACAAGTACCGGAGAAGCATTGACGTGTTGTACTTCACAAGAGGAAAATATAAACACAGAAGAAAAAGGACATTGTTGACAACATAGTTCCGTGGACTAAAGTGCTCGTGTGGTTGTTGCACTTTGCTCCATTGAACTGAAGTTTGTGTAAAGTGTTAAGGTGCTAGTATGTTTATTGCACATTGCCCTATTGCACCAAGATCACAATTAAAGTATTTAATACATATATTTATTGCACACGGGACTATTTTACATTGTTCAGATTGAGTTGAAGTTTTGGTAACGTTGTAGGGACACAGGTTAACATTTTATCAAAAAGCTTAGTGTCTAAATCATCTACGTACTTTTTTCACAATCAATATTTTAATCAATCAATAACTCACTTACATTTACCTCCAACCTGTAGTGGAGGAGAAGTATAAGCTCTCTGAATTGTGTCAACTGTGCTTCCTGTTTACATCCCTCAAGCATTATGGGTACTGTAGTAAAACAGTGGACTGCTTTTTTAACTTGTAATTTTCTGGAAAGATGTATGTCATTTGGAAACGACACAGAAAATAGAAGCTCTAAAGTACAAATTAAGTAAAAATTAATCTATTTTTAATGGATTGTTAGAAACATTGTTCTCTCTGTATTTGGTTAACTGAACGCTTGCTTGCATAGAAATGTCACATTTTTACACTCCGCACTGACTGAAAGCATGTAACTGGAATTAGTTTATATGAGGTGAACAAACTGAACTGTCTTTCCTCCTAATTTGTACCAAATTAATTAATTCTTTCCAGGAAACCTCAAGGAAATTATTAGGAAATCTGTTAGAAAGGAGACATAAAATAAATAACATTTAGAACTGTTTTCTTCCTTTTATAGCTTCTGATGTTCACTTCCATTTTTTTTTGCTTCCCAATAATTATGGTTAACAAGAAATTTAAGCCTATTACATTAATATGAAATCGTATATTAGATCTGAAATAGTTTCCACTTCTCAGAATAGGTAACATAGACATTGTTACTTGTGTATACTGAGGCCTCAGTGTGGACTGTGTAAATATTGAACTGCTCTGCCTGGGTATGCTAGCGGTCTGCTTTTCTCATGTTACTCTAGTCAGCATTGTAGTCAAACCAGTATTACAAACTCCTTCACCCGTCACATTAACAGGTTCATAGAGAGCAGAAACTCAGTCAGCAAACACTCAGGAAACTCTGGTGACATTTAAAAAAACACTGACTCACACTAAAAGAGCTGCTCATCAATATTTTGATATTTAACATTAGGCCTATTACTAGTGCTGGGCAACCATTAAAATTTTTAATCGCGATTAATCGCATTGTGCAAGATTTTATAATGTATTCTAAAGTAGTGTATTGGGCACTTTTAATTTAAATGTACTGCTATAAACACAAATGTGCAATAACATGTGGTTTGCAAACACTTTAAACAAATAAGGTGCTTTTTCCCAGCAGTGTTCCCTTTACACAGTAGCAATAAAATATTTCCTGTAAATCTCAACTTAAACATTAATGTAATCAAATCAAATATAAAACCGAAGCTGTTTGCCACTTCCAGGGCGTTACCTTTTATCTAGCTTGTTCAAACAAGTTAGAGTCCAGAACCACGATCAGAACATCATAACAGGCTCCTTCTGAGCAACAAGTTCACATTTATAAATCTGTTTTCAGGGATCAGCAGAAACATTTTTCTTTTATCAGTGAGCAGCAGAAACAGTCTGTGTTCAGCAGCAAGTGTCCCTGTTACAGTGAGCTGAAGTGGTCTTTTTTGTACGCAGCGTGCAGCAGAAATGATTGGAAGAGAGACTGATCCTCGCTGTTTGTGAGTTTCCAGAATCTCTTTCTGTTTTACTAAATAGGACATCAACAGGAGGGAATTCACACGGCAGAGCGTCCCCGCAAAACTAGATGAAGGCCTGTCAGGTGAAGTTATGTAGCCTATAGTTTAAACTGAACTTAAATAGGCTACAGCTGTGTAGCGCACAGAAGCCGTAGCCGTTTACTCGCAGAGCGCTTGTCTCCTGATCACCTGAGGTGCGCAGAGCGACCCCCGCGGGGCCAAGCGGCTACGTTGTGATTTTGAGAACGTTCCTAAGACCGACATCTTCCCCAACACTAACCAGCATGCAGTGTGCAGCTCTCCACTTCGCTGTGGCGTTTGATCGCTTGTCTTATGTCTTCCATGCATCCAGCGAAGCCTCCGTCCGCTGCTTGTTTGGGCGGCTGATTTGCGGGCTGATCAACATCCCGCCCCTCCTGTGAAGATGGATGGATGGACTTTCTGTTCATAGCTGAATTGCGCAATGTTACGCTGCCTTTTAGGCTCGGGCGGTGTTGTGGTATTAAGGTCGGTTTACCAGGAGCTAAGTGTTTTTTATGCTCTCTGTCCCTGCAGGGTCTGTGGTCAGGCTGTGGTGCGGCTCTGAGTCTGCAGTATGTTTGGTTAGTGGAAATCAAACACTGTTTGAAACACACCTCGACAACAGCACCCAAACAACAGGTATATCCCCTCACACAGACACACACACCGTTTACATATCTGTGTTAATGCACTTAGTGTTTACTGCTTACGAGGAGTGTTTGCTTGTGAGTAAACATCCTTGTTAATGGGTTTTTAAGTATCTTATTTAAAGATAACCTCTCTGTGTTTATTTAGGAGTCTGTAGTGTCACTTTACAGTGTTTAATTATGATCAGTCAACTCATTGAATAATGGTCTTAGCTCTAAATAATATATCAACAGATATTCTTTTTTTTTAAACATACGTGGATAAACAATTTATTTATAAGGATTTCTTAAATTTAGTTATTAAAAAAAAGTGACTCATTATGCAGTGAGTGACATTTTACAGGGTCAATGACCTCATACGTATCTTTGAAATTTCTTGTTAATGGCCGCCATTACGTTGACATGCTAATTTTGGCTGATAATATCAGCCTGGTCGGTGTTGTAACCTTAACTCACAAGTGTTATTTATACTTCTGCGTCAAGTCTACGCTGTAGCCTACGGCGTCAGCTACTCACATAGCCGTGCATTTATACTTGAGTGTCTGTGTCGTTCTGCAATTACACCGCCTAATAGCGCTACAGCATCCACTGTGTTGACTGTTGCTGGTTGAGCAGGCTGGTTTAGCCCTCCGCTAACTTGAATGCAGGTAAATTTGAATACGTGCGGCTGGTATAGCCTTTTAAAATGTTATTGACCGAATGGATCACGTTCTGATAGTGAAACGACTCATTACGCTCGGGTTGTGACGGTCAGATATATTGATCCACCGTGTTACAGCCCCTGGTTTGGCTGCTACAGGGTGTCTGCGGGGTCTTAAAAAGTCTTAAAAAGTAATAAATCAATTTTGTGAAAATAAAGGCCATTAAAAAGTATTAAATTTAATTTAAATTAAATTTTGTAGATATTTTTGTCAGTGTGAACATCCTTTTTGTCCAAAGAGTTTGTTTGGTAAAAGTGTGGGTGAACGTATTTATTTATATTGCATAGCCAAAATTACTAGACAGGCAGAACGTAGCGAGTTATTATTCTGTGTAACGTTAGGCGCAGGGATCTAGGATCAACCGTGCGAGACTTTCACTCTCATACGC
>NC_060172.1:5830771-5863287 GCF_021292245.1 Micropterus dolomieu
GCTGTTTTTGTGGCGAGAGGTTTTGGTCCTGATGGACCGCAGCCTCCTGCCAGAGGGGAGAGTCTGAAACAGTTTGTGTCCGGGGTGGGAGGAGTCAGCTGCAATCTTTCCTGCTCGCCTCAGAGTCCTGGAGGCGTACAGGTCAATGCTCTGTATTTGTATAGCGCCTTTCTAGTCTTTTCGACCACTCACAGCGCTTTTACACTACATCTGCATTCACCAGTCACTCACATTTATACACTGAGCCTAAGTGCTCAAACAGAAACTAACATTCACACTCATTCATACACTTGCGGAACAGCCGCCAGGGGCAATTCGGGGTTCAGTATCTTGCCCAAGGACACTTCGACACGCAGCCTGGAAGGCTGAATATTGCAGCCAATCGCCTTCTCTGCAGAGCGAATGATGCGCTGCAGCCTGCTCTTGTCCCTGGCAGTGGCAGCAGCGTACCAGATGGTGATGGAGGAGGTGAGGATGGACTCAGTGATGGCGGTGTAGAAGTGCACCATCATTGTCTTTGGCAGGCTGAACTTCTTCAGCTGCCGCAGGAAGTTCATCCTCTGCTGGGCCTTCTTGGTGAAGGAGGTGATGTTTAGCTCCCACTTGAGGTCCTCGCAGATGATGGTGCCCAGGAAGCTGAAGGAGTCCACAGTGGCGACGGGGGAGGGTGGGGCTGTGCTCTTTCTGAAGTCTGCGACCATCTCCACTGTCTTCAGAGCGTTGAGCTCCAGACTGTTCTGGTTGCACCAGGTCACCAGATGGTCGATCTCCCACCTGTAGGCGGACTCAGCCCCACCAGTGATGAGCCCAATGAGGGTGGTGTCGTCCGCAAACTTCAGTAGCTTGACAGACTGGTGACTGGAGGTGCAGCTGTTGGTGTACAGGGAGAAGAGAAGGGGGGAAAGAACGCAGCCTTGAGGGGATCCGGTGCTGATGGTCCTGGAATCAGAGACATGTTTTCCCATCTTCACTGCTTCTTGCTGCTTCCTGTCTGTCAGGATGGGATGTTTTGATGTAATGAACATTTAACTCACGTGATTGATTAGCTGTTTATGGGCTTGGAGCTTCGAGCCACAGACATAAAGTCTTTTATTGATGGGATTAGATGTGATTAAGAGAAACAGAATAACGCCGGCTTTATCCTTTAAGCAGGCAGACTTTTTAAATTTTACAAATAGTAAGGTTGTAGCTCTCAGCTGTATTGCCACACCTAAGTAAGACAACAAAAACATGGATTTAATATAACTGTGATGAATCATCCCCTCTTTGTTTAAGTCCTGGTCACACTCACCCCGTACACCAGTTCTCCCACCATGCCGTTCCACATCTTTGATTCAGTGTCTCTGGCGCCGTACTTGCCGTCACCCACCAGCTCGAGTCGGTAGACAAAGCCGACGTGTTTGGCAATCTCTGCGGCCAGTTCAGCACAGTAACCTTCGTACTTATCATTTCCTTCAAACTGCTCATGGTTCTTCTTCAGCATCATGTAGGGAGCTTCCTGTACAGAGACAGATGGTGTTCACTTTTAGGCATCACGGTTTTGTAAGGACAGCACTGTAATTGCCAAAACAAACAAACAAAAAAAAAAAAACACCGGAAGGTGAAGGTAAGTTGTGAACAGCGTCATGTTTTCCCAGTCTTACCAGTATGGTGGTGACTACGTATGTTCTGTTCTGCAGACCGTGGAACTCCTCCAACACCGGCTTGTAAACGGCTGTGTTCACGTAGCCTCTCTTCTCGTTCCAGTAACCAATCTAAAGACACAGCAACAGCGTTACACTGTAAGTCTTAAGCCTCTGTTCACTGTAATCTGAAAGTTGTGTTCGTTGTCTGTCAGTTTGTTTTGTTTCCTCTCAAATCACCCTTCGCTAAGCCACACCGCCCTAAGTTACTGTTGCTAAATCCGACAAACTGTCGGAGCTGTCTGACTTATATCACGCCGCTGCCTATTACTGCACTCCCCGGAGAAATATTGTCAAATGTGTTGGAAAAAGCGATCTCAGAAAGAGGCACACAGTTTTGCAGTTGCATTATACATTTGAAGGTTGCATTCAGGCTGTCAGGCTAACTTAAATGTACGTGAAAAAAACAAAAGATAGAAGCTAAAGTCTACCAATCACACAGTACAAGTGAACCACCGGATCCCCCGATGAATGGGACACTGTTACTGTAAAGTTGGGTAGGCCTCTATTCATTTTATATTTTATATTTTACAATCATTGCAAAGCAGAACAGCAGGGCTTTAGTATGTTACATTCAGTAGGAAGTTAGCTAGCGTTAGCTAACTAACATTAGGAACAACCCACAGCCGACATTTTTCTGGATTTGTTTTAGGTTTTGGAAAGAGAATAAATCGTACTTCTCCTTTCAACCTCTCTGGGTAGCGACTCTTACTATTACAAGATGCCCCAGGAACAGCGTTTGAACAGATCTTAGAAAAATACAGCCAAAAAAAGCTAGAAAACGACTCTTTTTACACAGAGTCAATGGAGCGCTGCTATGAAAGTGTCGGACCCAAGAGGGAAGCTTCTAGTCAGCAATCTGAAATCGAACGCGGAAGTCCCTGAAAGCTGCATTGAACGGCCAGCAGGAGGCAACTCTTCTGGTTGCAAAAATAAGTCTGGTTCGATAAGAAATAATGGTAAAATGTTTCTACTTGTCAGCTGATTTATTCCCTCAGTAAACCCTTTCCTGATGAGTTTATGGTCTCAGTCGCTAGTTTCAAGTCTTCTTCAACACAGCGTGATGTTCATTTAGTAAATTATGGTCCCATTTAGAGGAAAATAGACCATAAATGAGAGTATGCTTCAGGGCGGGATTATCTATGATTGACAAGTCGTTACCATGGCAACCTGTCAATCAGGCAAGTGTGACTCCCCACGTCACTGTGTAAAATTAACCAGCGCTGTTGGAAAAGCTTATTAGGAGTCGGCTGTTCACTTTCTCTGGTGAGTACATTTAGTTTTAAGACTGTTGTTCGATGGACAAAGTTATCAGCCCTGTTAAGTTCCTGCTTGCAAAAACTCAACATGGCGGCGACCTATCGGCCAAACTTGAGGCTTCAAAACGGCGGCCCACAAACCAACGGTTGACATCACGATGACTACGTCCACTTCTAGTCCACTACTAATGGTCAGATCTCAGTTAGAGCGAGTCCTATACTGCGCTGTGATTGGCCAGCTGTGTATTCGGGGCGTGGCTTAGCGAGGGGTCAATTGAAGAAAAACAACAAGAATAATCCAGCATCTTTAAGAAAGAGACGAGTGAGGACAAGTGGGGTGAAAATTCAATGTGAGGCCTTTATAACTGGAGTTTTTCCTCCTTCGTTTAAAAAAAAGGAAAACGCAAAAACACGCTATCAAGGGCTGTCAAGAGCACGCCAAAACCACCAGGTGGCGAAATGACCCTAACCGTAAAGCCATGTTGGCCAATCAGAGCCTAATAACAAAGCAGGCAGTGGCGCACAGCCTGACATCAAACGCAGCAGATAACGGCGCGCACTCGCGAGGTAAAAACTCTACACGACAACACTGCAACCGCTGTGTCTTAAAATCTTCACCCTGGCAGGGGTTTTCAAAAATGTTCGGTTTCAGTGACCTGATACTGCGTTTCCGTGTGGACGAACAGCCGCGTAGAAAGAGTCACGGTTTTGTAAATACCCGTGTTCGTGTAGACACGCCCTCAGTTGTTAGTTCCTGAGTTTAGCTCCTGTGGCTGCATAGTTCCTGGAACTATTTTGGTTGAACAGTGAGCTATACTGGTGGCTGCTTGTTTGTCCTACCTTAAATCCACCAAGACTCTGCTCCCTTTGCCCAAAAAAAGGATTTACTGGTTCCACTAGTAACAAAGAATGCAGCAAACATTAAACCTGAATCCCAGGCTTAAAAAAGTCACATTTGAGGACTGTACCTCTGTGTGAAGTCTCATAAACTACAAAGCAAGCATAATTATGTACGTTATTACAATGATAACTCATAATGTAATGCTGCGGAGTCGTATGGAGTTTAGAAGAAAGCTGAGTCTGCTGTTTAATACCAAACAAGCGCTGCAGCAGCTGATTTCACTGATGATCACACCTCTAATCAGAGAAGAGGGAGCTAATTATTGAAATGAGCTGATGTAGTGAAAACCTGCCAAGTCTGGACTCTCTGCAGAGTGCGACTCCACACCAAACTTCTGTTAGAATCGTTTAGCACACACAAAAAAAAGCAGCAGATGCAGCACCTTCCTGGGTCCGATGTGGCTGAGCTCCATGACAGTGAGAGTGTAGTTGGTGCGATGTCCTCGCTCATCAAACTGAACTCGACCCGTCAGCCCCTCCAGACGCACCTGCAAACACACACATCGTGTCTAAATGCTTCCATGGCGACGTGAAACAGTGTTATCGTGTGTATTTACACGTGGATGATGCACGTTTGTGTGTTTTTATTTGCCTGTTGCAGTGCTCTTTGTATGTCGATGCCCTGCCCCCATGGTGCAGGAGGGTTTGCCAGACACTCCCCTGCGTTGCCCCGGCGAGAGATGTCGATTCGCTGCCGCCGCAGGTTCTGGAAAGCCGTCGCCATGACACTGACGCCATCGTAGGTCAGAGCTCCTGTGTACTGAGCAGTCAAAGACGACGATGATAATGAATGACACTGACGTGAGAGACTGACAGGAAATGATGCAGCATGTAATCTAATGTCACTGTTTGTAATTTGATCTGTTAGTGTTGATTGTCCACTCTGCACCGGCCGAATCTGAACTGGATTACGCTAATGCTAATACAACATCTCCTGACACCAAGCAGACACGGGGAGTTTTATTGTGACGTTGCAACAGGAAAGTGTAATTGGCATCCTGCATCATCAGGACCCACATGGGGAAATCAAATTTCAGCGACTGACAGAAGTTTCTGCAGCACTTTAATGTTTCTGATATTATTATGTTATATATTAATATTTGTATTCATTGTTGTCACAAAGAGCCGAACAACGGCAGAGGAAAACACAGCTGGAAGCTTTTCATACCGCTTATCTGTCTTTACATTCTGAGGAAGGTTCAAACGTTTTAACTTAAATCAAGACACAGCTGTATGTGTGTCGCATTGGACATTACGTCGCGGCAGTTGTGTGTGGCGTCGCTGCGACGACCAGCTACATTGAGGGGTCCTATCTCTGGGAACTATCTGCAATGGAAAACCAGTCAAACAGAGTCGAGTAGAGCGGAGCTGGTACTGGTAATGGAGAAATGGCATTACTGTGGGGTCGCTGTCACACACTTTTAATAAACTTCATGAACAGACAAAGTCCACAGAGTACAAGCACAGCATTTTTTTTTTTTTTACAGCTTTTGCTGGTATGGGTTCGTTTTCCCAGAACCAAACAGGATAGGTGTGAAAGCACCCATACAGAACAGATATATGCTGTATGCTGTAGCAGAAAATCCAGAAAAGCATGTACCTTTAGCATTCTGCGGGCCAGCTTCAGGTCTTTGCTGTCAAAGTCCAGCCATTCCTGATTGATCTTCTCCACAGCTGGATCAGACCAGTTCACCAGCTGGAAGCCCGTCACGTTCGGCCCCAGCTTCTGAAACTCCGTCATGTTGAGGTCCATGAAGCCCTGAACACACAGACACACACACATCAAAGTGTGACTGAGCGAGTTCTGCACAAACTGTATTCATGTGTTTCTCTGGTTCCTTCCAGTAAAAGGACAGACTCACCAGATTGGCCAGGATGTACTGGTAGTTCTTTAAGTTTCTCTTCTGAGCAACAATCTGAGCAAGAGAAAAGTCAGAGTAAATGATATGCTAATTACATTTTTCTGATGTTTCTAATGATGATAAAAAGCATCCATTACACACTCATCACACCCATCTGCGAGTGTGTGTGAGTGAGTGTGCGTCCTCTCAAACAGCTGCTAATTGGAAGACTTGATTCGTCTTTGAGAAATTAATTGCCCGTCTTCACCATCAGAAAGAGATGGAAAGAAAGAGTGAGGAGGAAAAGGCAGAGAGAGGAGACAGAAGAAGAAGGAAGACAGAGAGGAAAGGAGGAGAAAATGGAGGAAGGAAGTAGAAGAGAGGTTATAAAGAGGAGGGAGAGAAGGAGGAGGAAGCAGGTGTTGGCCCCTGTTTTACTCTCAGGTCCAGCTCTTAATGAGCATCAGTCAATGAACGTTCACTAACACAGCTGGTCGGCAGCGCTGAACGCTACTCACTGTTTGAACAGTCCCCCCCCTCAGTCCCTCCATCCTCTTCTTCTTCTACCACTTCCTTAGTTACTTCTTGTTGGGGTTTAACGGCTAGCGCCCGATCAAAGGATCACCAGAGCTACTGCAATTCATCCAGAGGGGACCATGAAAGGCTGAACCAAATGTCATTGCAAAACATCCACTAATTAGACAACTTTGTTTTGTTTCACCAACTGTTGAGATGCCTCGCTCTGGAGTGACCTCCATTACCAGCAGATGTTGGCGTCCATCGCTGAAAAACCAAAAACACACTTCTCAGTTTACTTAACTGTGGTCCTCGTTTTTACAATCATATCGGATCAAGCAAACTTTTTTATTTGAAATAGTTTCGGCTTAATCCCACGTGTTAGCCATGCTAGCAGCGTGGCTCTTTTGGGATGGCAATCAATTGACCCTTCGCTAAGCCACATCCCCGAATACACAGCTGTCCAATCACAGCGCAGTATAGGACTCGCTCCAACTGAGGTCCGACACTTTCATGGCTGCGCTCCGTTGACCCTAATGTCGTAAGTCGTATTTTTCTAAGATCTGGTCAAACGCTGTTCCTGCGGCATCTTGTAATAGTTACAGCGGCTACCCAGAGAGGCTGAAACGAGAAGTACGATTTATTCTCTTTCCAAAACCTAAAACAAATCCAGAATAATGTCGGCTGTGGATTGATCGTAATGTGATGCTACTGAATGTAACGTAATAAAGTCCTATTGTTCTGCTTTTTAACGACTGTAATTTGAGCAGAGGCCTACCCAGCTGTACAGGAACAGGGCTTATACTTAATATCGTTGTCCTTTGTTTTAATCGTCAGGTGACACAGTGGCTTAGCCACGCCTGCTTAGTTACTGTTGCTAAGTCCGACAAACTGTCGGACCTGTCGGACTTTTATCACGGCGCTGCCACTGTCTATTACTGCACTCCCCGGAGAAATATTCTCTAATTTGTTGGAAAAAGTGATTTCAGAAAGAAGCAGACAGTTTTGCAGTTATTATATATTATATATTTGAAGGTTGTATTCAGGCTGTCAGACTGAAGACAGAAGCTAAAGCCTACTGATCACACAGTACGAGTGTACCAACGTATTATTATGGACTGTTGAGAAAGAGGACAGCGATATTAAGGATCAGCTGTAAAGCTGGGCAGGCCTCTATTCATTATTACATTCTATGATATTCGCCAGCATATCGTGATCGCTAGCGTTAGCTAACTAACATTACATTAGGATCAATCCACAGCCGACATTTTCATGGATTTATTTTAGGTTTTGGAAAGTGAATAAATCGTACTTCTCCTTTCAACCTCTCTGGGTAGCTGCTGTAACTATTATAAGTGACCCAGGGACAGCGTTTGACCAGATCTTAGAAAAATACAGCCTAAAAAAGCTAGAAAACAACTCTTTTTACATTAGAGTCAATAGAGCGCAGCCACCTCAGTTAGAGAGAGTCCTATACTGCGATGTGATTGACCAGCTGCGTATTTGGGGCGTGGCTTAGCGAACGGTCTGTTCACCACATGACACTGAAATATCTCAACAACTATTGGATGGATTGTCATGACATTTGGTTCAGACATTTATGTTCCCCTGAGGATTAATTGTAATGGTGTTGTTGTTTAGTCATTTTACAACTTTTAATCTAGTGCCGTCATCAAGTCAAAATGTGCCCAATACGTTTGTTATACCTGCAAAACTAACTGCTGTGTTAAAGTGGTCATATTGATGCTAATTATCAGGTTTATAATTTTATTTAGGGGTTGTACCAGAATAGGTTTACATGGTTGCATGGATGTCGTGTTATGGCATTATGACGCGTGTTACATAGTGACACAGATATGTTACCGAAGGAATAGCTGGACTTTTGTCTAACCTTTTACATCCACAAAAAAGATATATAACATATTGAAGACAAGATAACACATTTTTTTGTTTATTGTCCTCTACTATTTTATTATTCATTGTCATTAATTTTGTTCCACTTAAATATTCACAGAGTGGATCCAAAGCTCCACCTGATAATTCACTCACATTCAACTAAACTAAATAAACTAAATTAAGTCAAACTACAGTCAAGCTGAACAACACCTGATTTTTTCAACCAGGCCACGTGAAACTTAACTAAACATAAAATAAATTCAGCTGAAGCCAACAGCTTCACTTCACTGATCCAAAACACCACCTGATACTTCAGTCTCTGTTAGCCAGCTGGAGTTCAGCAGGAAGAGGAGTTTCTCACATGATGGCTGGTTTCTGGCCAGAGTTCACACTCTGCAGCTTTTGGCTTCCTAAAAAGGTACACGCTTTCTTTCTCTGCCCTCTCTCTCTCCCTTTGGTTCTTACAAACGGATCCCATAATATTTCAGAACATCCTTTTCCCTTCAAAAATATCTCTCTGAACCATTTCCTCTGTGCATGCACACTCCCTCTGTTCTCTCTCCTGCCAGTCAATTATCAATGAAGCTGACATCAAAGTGTTTAGTATTAAAAATCAAAACACTGTGAAAGCAGCTGCAACTGAAGAGCTAAAATATTCGCCAGCATATCCTGCTGCTCAGCGAGCAGAGAGTGTAACCGCAAAAAAATGACAGATACACACACAAAGAACTCAAATTCAATCAAAGTTTGTCTGTTTAGGGGATGTTGGTCCATGGTGAGATGTGTGGGTGGAGGAGACTGTGTTGCTATGAGTGTGAAGACCTGCAGAAGTCAATAGTGTACTTACAGTTTTTCACAACTGCTAAAACACTAAACCCCATTCTCTGAACCAAATGCTCAATGACCTAAACCCATTTGTCCAATCAGTCACTCTTTTGGTTAAACAGGTTCAGGTAGTTAAGACACTGCTTGCAAATCTCATCCGCTCTTTTTTTACAAAACTCTAAACACATTGTCACTCACTAAAACAGATTTTGCACTGTGATGCACTTGTGTTGCAAAACGGTAAATACATGCAGCAAACGTTAAACACAACTACAACCCAGCTGTCATCGTTTACACGCAGCAACTCATAACTCTGCACACGTGTTTCTAATGATGTGATCAAACCAAAATGTGGTCAAGTCCACACTGAACACTGAACATCTTCTTACTTTTCTGGGCAGTCGTTGGAATTTTGTGTTTGAGCGTGAGCAGCAGGACTCGGCTGTACATCCTGTCTATGGGACAATGTCAGCTTTCACTGTGGTGTCCAGTGTAATGTGCTTTTCATTTATAGTTTTCTTTGTTCTTTGGGCTTACTGTATTTGAATATACAGATATTCAATACTGTATTACTCGCAGTATTTACGGTATACTATATATTTACTGTACTAAGTTGTGATGACAATACTTTTTAAATTGGAAAATGTGTTTCTTCTACGCAAAAACAATTTTTCTGTAACTACATGCCCTGGACGCTGTGTTCTCAATGATTTGATGTAGTGTCTAAAGAATGCTCTGTAGCGTTTTACCTAGAGACTGGCTGTGTTTTGAAAGCAGTGTTTGATTTTGCCAGAAGAGTCAGAGGTTTTGAGAATGTAGTTTTGTGTTTATATGGGTGAAGGTTTCAAGAAATGTGTCTTAGCAATTGTGAAAAACTGTAAGCTGCTAAAAAATTAAAGCACATTGTACTTCTTGTACTACAAAGTTAATATAAGTTAGCACTGTATGAAATTGAGTGGCCTGTGTCCACTGTGATAATCACGTCATTTATTTATATCAGACTAATGTGACAGTGATTTATCGACATTAGGATCAGCGAGTGTTTTACCAGGTTGAGGATAGAGTGGAGTCGTTCCAGCTCACAGTCGATGATGATCTGAAAGTCCTTCTTATAGTCCAGGTCGGTCAGCAGCTTGATGAAGGCAGTTTCTGTCAGAGTGTCCAAGTTAACGGAGGTGACCTGCCAAGTCCGCTCAGCCGCCGTGTCCAAGATCCTCTGCAGCACCGACAGACCTGAGAGAGAAATAAAATGTGAATCGATGTACGTTTTTACTACCTTTTATTTGTATGCATTCACAATACGTGACAAGAATATATAATTAATGGAGATACTATTTATTTTATTAATTAATTTGTCTTATTATTTTATTCAGCTAGGCCTGTTATGTTGGAACTAAAAATGTCAGTGGAGCTGCGTTTACTTAACAAGAAAGTTTTGTGACCTAACAAGATCAACTCATATTCATATACCAACACTCCAAAACTCAAACATACCTAAATTATAACGACATATACTAGTTTAAAAGAAAGCATGGACAGACACGGCTTTCTGTCTTATTATAACTACATTATTTTTATATTACCTTGGTACATAGAAAAAGAGTATTTCTTTATTAATAAATAAACAATAAAAAGCAGAAAAATCAAATGTGAGATTTGAGAAATTATTGTTAATAAATGATGTGGATTATTTGAATAAATGGCAAATAATTTTGAGAAATAAGAATTTAGATCTTTTACTTAAGAAAAAATATCAATAAACTATGTAAAAATCCGCGATTAACTGCGTGATTTTATGCGATTAATCGCATTGTTATGCACAAGATTTTATAATGAATTCTAAAGTAGTGTATTGGGCACTTTTAATTTAAATGTACTGCTATAAACACAAATGTGCAATAACATGTGGTTTGCAAACACTTTAAACAAATAAGGTGCTTTTTCCCAGCAGTGTTCCCTTTACACAGTAGCAATAAAATATTTCCTGTAAATCTCAACTTAAACATTAATGTAATCAAATCAAATATAAAACCGAAGCTGTTTGCCACTTCCAGGGCGTTACCTTTTATCTAGCTTGTTCAAACAAGTTAAGAGTCCAGAACCACGATCAGAACATCATAACAGGCTCCTTCTGAGCAACAAGTTCACATTTATAAATCTGTTTTCAGGGATCAGCAGAAACATTTTTCTTTTATGAGGGAGCAGCAGAAACAGTCTGTGTTCAGCAGCAAGTGTCCCTGTTACAGTGAGCTGAAGTGGTCGCCTCACGCACACGCCGCCCGCCGTCGAACTTGAATTGTCTTGAACTTTTTTGTACGCAGCGTGCAGCAGAAATGATTGGAAGAGAGACTGATCCTCGCTGTTTGTGAGTTTCCAGAATCTCTTTCTGTTTTACTAAATAGGACATCAACAGGAGGGAATTCACACGGCAGAGCGTCCCCGCAAAACTAGATGAAGGCCTGTCAGGTCAAGTTATGTAGCCTATAGTTTAAACTTAAGTTAAATAGGCTACAGCTGTGTAGCGCACAGAAGCCGTAGCCGTTTACTCGCAGAGCGCTTGTCTCCTGATCACCTGAGGTGCGCAGAGCGACCCCCGCGGGGCCAAGCGGCTACGTTGTGATTTTGAGAACGTTCCTAAGACCGACATCTTCCCCAACACTAACCAGCATGCAGTGTGCAGCTCTCCACTTCGCTGTGGCGTTTGATCGCTTGTACAAACAACCTCTGTGATTTTTCTATTGTTATATAGTATATTATTAAACTACGCATGCATGTGGAAGTAGAATTTAGTTGGTCAAGCTAAAGCCGATATGGTTGGAAAAGTTTAATCTTTTGCAATGTGGCGTATTTTTTAGCTCTTGGTAAAATCTCAATCAGCAAAGTAGCTACAGCTGTCAGACAAAAAGTGAGACATTTCCATAAAGTAACATAAAATGGAAGCACAAAGACTGAAAGCGGGGGAAATTGTTAGCCTCGCTCCATTAAAAGAGAAGAAATAGACCTCAACACCAGCAACTCCAGCGTTGTCTGATTCACATGTTGTATATTGTTAAGCTATTCCCCAGTGCAACCTGTAGTCAGCAGGGTTTAGTTGTCAAAGTTAGGACATTGCTCAAACCTGAGGACAATGTTAAATCTCCAGTGCTAACTGCTGCCAAAACCAGACTGTCTCAATTTTAAACTTCTATTTGTGTTCAATAAACAACGTGCAAATCAGACGTGTTTGGAGTTGTTGGTAGTTGTGTTTTCTGTTTCATCTTGCACACTGTCTGCCTTGTTGCTCATAGCTGGCAAGCACAAACCCAACGCAGACATTTTTCATGAGAAATACTCAGGGGTGGATTTGAAGAGGCAGTGGCTTCCCAAACTGAATGTCAAGCAGTGGAATCAAACTCTTGTGATGTGTGCTGTCTGCCTCAGGCTGGACTTGGTCTGGGTTTAACTTCAAAAAGCTGGTTCACACTGAGACACCGCAGACGTGTGGTGATTTATTTTTTGCTTAAATAACCAGATTTGAATAAGATACAATATATATGGGTGATGATGATGAATTTTCTGAGATGAGATTTATCTGAGAAGCTTTTCAGGGCAAACTTGAGTCTTTCATCTTTCCATGCTGTTTCCTCTCCTGAGCTGCAATCCATTATTTAAGCAGAAAAAAACTTGACCTTGCACAGTCAGACCGTCAGCAGAAACGCGATACACCAACTTGGCCTCATAATCAAACCTGGAAGACCTGATCTAGGTAAAAACAAGATTTAGACTCCACAGCAGCTCTGTGAGGCTGTACTTCGGTACAGTAGTGCTTTGAGCTAAACGGTCACAGTACAACGAACTGTTGTCAAGATTTTTCAATCAAACCAAAATGTCTACCTCATGGTGGCACTAGAGGAAACCAAACTCAGTAGTATTCATCCTCTGGGCACCACGGGTGTTTGTAAAAAGTTCCATGGCAACCTATCAAATAATTGCTGAGATATTTCATTCTTGACCAAAAGAAAATGACTAACTTCCAGAAAACTTCCACTAGGCACACAGATCGCTAATTCGCCCACAGCCTTTATTACCGTCATAACTGACTTTCCTGAGGAGACCCACGTGAAGAGCACAGGAGGAGCCACCACCGGTTTGCTTTTGCTCTTCAGACATTTAAATTTATTCATTTTATCCCAAGTGCCTTACAATTGCTATATATGTCAGAGGTCGCACGCCTCTGGAGCAACTAAGGGGTAAAGTGTCTTGCTCAGGGTCACATTGGTGGATGTGTTACAGTGAGGGATTGAATCCGGGTCTCTCACACCGAAGGCAGACGTCTTATCCACTGCACCATCACCGACACACGAGCTTCCTTTCTCTCTATCTATCCTTTCCAGTGTAGGCTACTAATTTTCTTTTTGACACGGCCCCTGCACTGTAAACTATATTTTCCTGTTGTTAAGGATTGTTTCCAATCACCGGTGAGCTGTTTAAAATCTTTTTCAGTGTTCATCAGCACTGTGTTTTTCTAAAACACTGAATTTTCTGTTTGTGTTTCATGAGACCAACCATGAAGATTAAACAATTAATCTTAACGTTTAAAAAAAAAATTGTATTTCATTGTAATGAATGGATCCAAATGAGACATGCAGAGTTAAAACAGGACACTGAAATTAACAAAGCATTTTTTTTTTTTGATTCTGCAAAACCCCGAACTACATTCAGCGCCAAAGTTTTTATAATGGTGGTTAGGGTATGGATATGATTAGGCAAATAAGACTCTTGGAGAAGGTCGTAAATCACCAACGAGGTGATGAGAAAGTATACTGGGCTGTTTTTTCTTCTGTAGGGGAGGAAGAAGGTAAATGGTTGTTACATGGGGAGCGTTGTAACATCAATTCCACCAATTAGAGATAAGATAGGAGATCATTTCAGTATTTACCTTCTTCCTCCCTGATCAGGCATGGTGGTTATCAAGTGTGGAAACAGGTACATTCAGAATATATAAAGAAAAAAAGGATTTTGAGGTAAGAAAGTAATTTTTCTGACCAAATTGTTTGATTTATACTAGATTGAAATGTAGTTTCGTAGCCAACATGTGATGCATTTCTTTCCTTTCTAATTTCAAACCGCTATGCTAAAACAGCTGGCTAAACATTGGCTAAACTAGTGCTATACATACTAGTGACTTTCTTTCTATTTCACAGATAATCTGGTTATGAATATACAAACATTAACACACACAGACACACACTTCCTTTTTGTTTGACCTAAGGATGCACAAAGATTATCTTCAATTAAGTACACTGTGGTAGTATTTATTAAGTATACTATTAAGTAAGTTTATTCCATAGATAAATTTACATACACATACTGTATATGTGCACGAGTCATCAGGCTAAGTTTGTTACAGTGAGGGAGAAACATTGTTTTTCAGGTCACATGATACCTGAGAGTAAAGCAGGAAGCATCACCTTCCGCTGTACGTTACGTTACGCTGTACCGTGACTTGTTGTTGTACAACGGCGTTAAGCTTGACAGAAGCTGACACGACAGAAACTTTAGAGTCACACAGGGAATGAAAGAAGCGGTGGTGGGTGAAATCTTCGGCCCATGCGCTGCTTTGGCGGACAGGAAAAATGCACAACAGAAAGACGTGTGTAGTGAGGTAAGCGTATTGTGGCGATCAGTGCCCGCATCACACACACAGCCACCAGTCAGCCCAGGAAATATCTGTGAAACGGCGTCTCAAACCAAACGCACAAGTCCGAAGAATCCCGATCTGTCCCGAGTTACAGCCTGAGTATTTTTTGTTTGCTTACTGGGATATAGAAAAATGGACTCCTAGGAGATTTGAACTGAGATAAGGACGCATTAATTGGTGGTTGAACTGGGGGTTTTGCATTGAGCGCTTACTGTAGGCCGACCTGATGATATTAGATCATATTATTTAATGCCATGACTTGACTCAAATAATCTTTCTCCTTATTAAAATTTGATACATCTTCTCCACCATTGCTCTTAATAATAATTCATGCATCACCTAATTTCATCCTAACAGAGGCCTGATCCACAAGAAAGAACAGTGCATATTTAATCTAGCTAATATTGTGTTGGTCATACCAACTGCTTGTCCGTTTTGAATAATACAGAAGGTAAAGAGCTTAAAAATGAATCGCACACATGCATCACACAATGCATCTGACATCAACTCATGAGGTCTGTGATATTCTTGTAGAGGAGTGAATTGGTGCCATTTGTAGTGAACAAATGTGGGAATTTTTGTGTAAAAGTTTGAGAACTCTAGCTACAAAATTCAGTAAGTTATAGTTGCTGTGGCAGAAAGTGTTAGAACCATACCGGTCTCCCCTAGTTCTTCTCTAGCGGCCACAAAAATCCTCATCGATTAATGCGCCCTTAAACGTCTTGTGATTCCTTTTCTAAAACATAACAGGCAGTGTTTTAAAATCCTATGACTCAACAAGCAGAGTAATCACATCAGCATTTTACATTAAAACACACACACACACCAAAATCAAAAGACAAGTCAGCAAAATTCAGATTGACTTCAAAGAGTAGAGAGATGAACAGAGAGACAACGTGAAAAAGGAACTTCAAAGATACTTTCTGACACTCACACATACAGACATACACACAGTGACACCTCCTCCAGGGTTATTACCTCCGTGTGTCTCAAAGTCAGAGCAGAAAAGTGTGTGTGTGTATGTGTGTGTGTGTGAGCAGCCTTCCTTTTCTCAGACTTGGAGAAGCCAATTATCCGACACACTGCAACTGTACTTTAAGTACAGTCGCAGTGTACATTTACTCTCAAACAAAACAACATAATGAACATTTTTATTGCACACAATAGAAATAGTAGGGAAACTCAGAAAAGCTCCAGCAGATCAAACTCTTACCTGTTTATATTAAACTTTAATGTCATTAAACATTTTGTCTATATTATCTGCCAAAATATGGTCGCCATTAGTACGCAGTGCATGCTGTCTTTAGTCATGTTAAAACATTTTAACACAGAGGTGTGTGATCAAAATCTAGTAAAGCAGCCAAAATCAATATTTTTATAATAACACCATAATAAATGATCATGTGAAAAAACTGACACTGATCATGAGGAACCTACAGAGAATTGTAGCCTGAATCTGCAGCTCCCCTCGGCTTTACAGAGCTTTATAGTGAAGTTTGGGTCGTTTTTTATCTGTCCAGACAATTACTTTCATGTTCTGGTTCACTTTTGCTGCACTCATAGCGGCGTTTTTGGCTGCAGCAGGCAGCTGATTTCAGCTCTTGTCCAGCACCAAACAGGAGACACAGTTAGAGACTAGCTGGCGCCAGGTATTTCCCTCAGGAGCTGGTTGGAGACCACAAACAGAGCTAAAATAGAGTTAATATTAAACTTAGATTCATCAAGTGATACAAACACGACTCCAAATGAGTGATCATGTTGCGCTGTAACTGCTGGATGTGTAAATAAACAGCTGTTTGCTAAAAATTTTGCCATATCAACCCGTCTGTTATAGCAGGTTTGTGATATAATTTTGATTTTCATCATCATTGAAAAAACGTATTTGTCTATTATTTAGGGTTGCAATTAACAATTATTTTATTTACAGATTAATTAGTTGATTCTTTTATCACTTGATCAATACAAAAAATTGCATATACACGCAAAGTTTGATGTACAAAGGGTATTAGTGAACACTTACGTTATATGCTGGTGAAACCACCTCCAGCTGCTCCATAGAGAAATAGTTTTCCCAGTTTGGTGTGGTGACTGGCCTGCACAGAGCACACTGACTAAAGGTCTGAACCTGATCCGAAACACATCTATTGAAAACACACCCAGACCTGACGTTGCATAGACCAGAGCATTAATTAGACCTGATCCAAAATGCGGTCCACCTGAGCAGAGCCTAACAGAGAGAGAACACCTGCAGCATTATGATCTATCAATTAACAAGCAGTGGCGGCGTAAGAGCAGCAATATAATAATAATGTCCTCGGGATGAATGTAAAGTCATAGAAACTAATTCCAAAAATAATTTTAAAAACAATCTTTTACATTGGCTATTGACTAAAATATTTTCTGCTGCGGTGATTATGACATACCAAATGATTAGAGCTGATACTGAGTTGACTGAAACCAGAAGAGAGGAGGCTGTTCACATCACTGTGCACTCCTGGTGACAGCAGAGGTAGAGGAGCGAGTAAAATGGACACCGAGTACACTAAGTAATTGCAGCTATATGACAGCGACTCTGTGAACCTCTGATAGGTAACTGCTCATTAGCAACTACACAGTGGAAGTGTTTACAGCTGGCTCAGCTCTCCACAGTAACACACATACAAACACTGAGCAAAACAAGTTAAGTGTGTGTTAACAATAATGTATAACCTTCAATTAGAGATACAGCAGAACAAGACTCCCAGAGTGAGAGACATAGATGGAGAGGAAGAGAGAGAGAGAGAAGGGAGTTTTATAAATATAGACACTAATCTCCTCTCCGTTCTGCATCTAATTTACATAAACATCCTGCATGCATGTCATTTACTATTAATGCACTAGGAGAGGAGATGAGAGGAGAGGAAATTAGAGGAGAGGAGATATATATGAGAGGAGAGGAAACGAAGGGGAGACGAGAGGAGAGGAAACAAAGTGGAGACAACAGAAAACAGAAGAGGAAAGGAGACGAGACGAGACAAGTGGGGAGGAGATTATATCACAGCAGAGAGGAGAGGAAACGAGTGGAGACAAGAGGAAAGGAGAGAATATGAGATGAGTGGAGAGGAGATTATATGAGAGGAGACAAGAGAGGAGACGAGAGGGGATGAGTGAAGTGGAGCTGATATGAGAGGAGAGAGGAGACGAGACGAGTGGAGACAAGAGGAAACAAGATAGCAGGACAGAAGGAGGAAAAACTGAAAAAGGAAAAATGCACATGGGGTCAAATCAGGGCCAACCAAGTTTGCCTGGTTGCACATTATCAGTCCAGACTGAAATATCTTAACAAATCAGATGGATTGGATGCATTTTGTACAGATATTCATGGTCCTGAAGAATCTTTGAAGACTTGGGTGATTGCCGCCTGGCTCCACGTGTCATCATGAGGTCCACATTTGTGTTTGTGTGGTTTTTTTATGCCTTTAATACTGATGAGATGAAATGAGGAAGAGAGAAGCAGCAGCCAGACCAGAACTGAACCAGGGATGCTAACACATATGAACATATGTATTTTCAGCTTCAAAGACGCTTTGTCGTTGAGTCAAGTGAAGGTATTTTAACTTTATTAGTGATTTCAACCTCTCATAAGAACCACCGAAGCGTCGCACAAAACATAAAGTCATCGAAACAAACAAAAAGTGACAGTAAAAAACTGTCTCTCCTACCGTCTTACTCTTAACAGAGCCTGGAATGAATGTGCTGCTGCATGAATGTGTGGATAACAGTGTGTGTGTGTGTGTGTGCATGCAAGCGTGCATGTTGTATGTCTAACGGTGTGTTAACGAAACATTAGACTAGTGATGCAGCAGCAGTTATGTCAACTACACACACACAAAATCAGTTTCATGTTCAATTACACATGGGCTCTGTTCATGCGAGTTGATGCTTCCCTCTCCCTGCTTTATTTTCTTAGCAGCAGCTGTCTGTGTGTCTGTCTGTCCTCCTGTCCAGTGTTCGTTTTGTTTTACAATCAATAGAAAGGTTGACTGAACACTATGTTGTCCAGTTCAGCCACGTCGACCGCTGGAGATTTAACTCTCTGCTCAACAAAAAGGGCAAAATGAAAGGTTGCTGCAGAGGAAAGAAAGGAACATGTAAAAGCTTTCTCAGCCCTCTGGACAGTTCAGAGAACAGAAGAGGCTGAGGAGGAGGAGGAGAACAAAGAGGAGCTAGGGGAGGAGGGAAGGTAGATTGTGTTTTATTGCCACGGTGGTCAGAAATCTCTTGAATAAGGGCTTTAAATGTTGACTTACACAGTAATATGAAGGGGAAAAAATACTTAAAATAAAGATTATCTAACTGCCACCCGAGGCTGCAATGTTATGTCTTTTAATGAAGGGTGATTACAAACTATTGTCATTTCATTTGAAGACTACGAACTCAACCCTCATCAGTCTAAAGTGAGGCTTTAAGTGTACTTGCTGAGCTGAGCGTCTAAGGACAGAGGGTGTTGTATGATGTACAGATACTAAAGCCCAACAGAGAAAAAACAAACAAACAATATCAATCATCTGAAACACGATTTCTTGGTAATCCACCCAACAGATGCTGTGGTATGAGGAGTGCTAAGAACCACAAAGAAGAAGACAAATGAAGACAAAATGAGGATGACGAGAGGGAAGAGGAGAAGCTGAACAGTAAGGAAATTGAGTCAGAGGGGGAAGAAGACAAAGGAAGAGAGAAAGAAGAAAATAGGAGGAGCAGGAAAAGCAACAAGAAGTAGATGGTTTAGGAAAAAGGGACAAGGAATCCAAGGAGAAAGAGGAACAAGATAAAGGACTCAAAACACTCTACTGTACTTCACTGTAACTACTGTAACCAGCAGTCATTTTACTGCAGGGCAGTATCCATGGCAACAAGACAGAACGACAATTATGGGATGAGTCAGGGTCGATACTATCTGTACGTTTGTGTGTGTGTGCGTTGAATAAAGCTCAAAGACGGCTTGTAAGTCCATAATGTAATAGATGTTGATCTCGTACGCATCTGTTTGGAGTGTCCACACACAGAAACACACACACAGACGCACGTTAAAAAGCATTAGAGAGTCTGTTGCAGTGACTTGTATACCAGCAACCAAGCAGAAAATAGGTACTCGACAACACTCAGCTACGTTTACTGAAAGGAATGTAGTAAGGACAGGAAACAAGAAAGGAAAAACGGTAAATGGTCTGTACCTGTAGAGGGCCTTTCTAGTCTTCCCACCACTCACAGCGCTTTTAGACTATGTCACATTCACCCATTTGTACACTGATGGCAGAGGCTAAGGTGCCAACTGCTCATCAGAAACAGAAATTAGCACAAGGACACACTGCAGGCTGGAGCAGCCGGGGGTTAGTGGGCAACCCGCTCTACCTCCTGAGCCACAGCCGCCCCAGGTAAATTAAGATGACGAGAGGTGAACAGAGAAAAACGAAATGAGGACAGAAGGGGAGAGAAGTTAAGTGGAAAGCACAAAAGAAAACTTTACTTCTTGCTAGTTTAGTACAGTAGTTCCCAACTCTCCATAGGCTCAAAAGATAAATTTGAAGGGTCGTGAAGTGATTCACGGGAGCGAAAAGAAGAAAAATCTTTGTTCAAATGATCCAGTATTTCTCAAAACGATCAGTTAGTGAATTGCGAGAAGTTTAGAGGAGGTGAAACGTCTCTTTGGCGAGAATGTTAACCACTTACAGACATCTGAAACATGACACAGTGGTTTTGAATGAGAGGCCACAAGCCCAGATGAGAGGAAAACACTAGTTTAAAAATGTGCTGTTTTATAAAACGGATGTGTTTTTAATGTAAAATCTTAAACTGCAAAGCTAGTAATTATAGAGCTCTGGAAAAAAACACTCCATATTTGTCTTGAATCAGTATCTCTACACGTCTGGCAGCCATTTCATTCCAGTGGCTGTTAAATTCCAACACAGGCGAACCTCATTCTAATTAGTGAGGTGCTGATTAAGTGATCACCTGAGCCAAATCTTATTTAACGAGGAAAAGTATAAAAACTCATCACTATCTTCCAGCAATAGGACCAGCTGGACGGCAAAAACAGTGCTAGTAATTCCTCAAAGGTAATCTGAACACAAAAGGAACAATTGAACATGCCAAAAGAGGTGAAAAGAAAAAGTTTTGAGTGAGGAAAAGAAGAAAAAAGAAGGGTTCAATTCTGGCTTTACTGGCAGAAAGATACAGTGAACGTCAGGTTGCTTCCATCCTTAAAATTTCAGACGGCATGTCATAAGAACAAGTTCAAGCAGACTTTGGGGACAACAAAGCTACAGACTGGCAGAGGGCGAACACGAATGTCCACTGACCGGGATGACCGCCACCTCATTCAAATGTCACTCAAAAACCGTAGGATGACATTAAGTGATTTACAAAAACAATGGCAAACAGCAGCTGGTGTAAAGTGGCTGTGCGAAACAGGCTCCTAGGGGCCGGGCTGAAGTTTGCAAAAGACCATAAGAACTGGACCGTAGAGGACTGGAGTAAGGCCATCTTTTCTGATGAGGCCAATTTTCAGCTTTACCCAACACCTGGTCGTCTAATGGTTAGACGGAGACCTGGAGAGGCCTACAAGCCACAGCGTCTGGCACCCACTGTGAAATTTGGTGGAAATGGGCCGATTTGTCTTTGTGAAGGACAAATTAATCAAGCTACAAGGTTATCCTGGAAGAAAACCTGATTCCCTCTGCTGTGACAGTGTTCCTCAACTCTGAGGATTGTTTTTTTTCCCCAGCAGGGCAACGCTCCTTACCACACAGTCAGGTCAATCAAGGTGTGGATGGAGGACCACCAGATCAAGACCCTGTCATGGCCAGCTCAATGCCCAGACCTGAACCACATTGAAAACCTCTGGAATCTGATCAGGAGGGAGATGGATGGTCACAAGTCATCCAACAAATGCCAAGATGCATGAAAGCTGTAATTAAAAATCAGGGTTATTCCACCAAATATTGATTTCTGAACTCTTCCTAAGTTAAAGTATTAGAATTGTGTTGTTGAAATGATTGTGAACTTGTTTTCTTTGTATTTTTTGAGGTCTGAAAACAATTCATCTTTCTATTTATTTATTTTGACCAATTGTCATTTTCTTAAAATAAATGATGAATAAAATTTGGAATTTGGAAGAAATGTTGTCAGAACGTTTGTAGAATAAAACAATAAAAAAAAAAAAAAAATTTAATTAAACGCATACCTATAAACAGTAAAATCAGAGACACTGATAATTTTGCAGTGGTCTCGCATAAAAGCCATCTCCTCGACCGTTTTCCTTCCGTAACTAATTCCACTCAATGTGTGGCATGTCTTCTTTTGTAGAAAATGTAGTTCCTACACACACAGTAGCATAAATCTTTCCCCTCAGATTAGATGATGTTTGTAAAAAGAGTGTTTATTGATCATTCTTTGACATCACCACAGGAGGCGCTGTGTGTTGATGTGCAGAGGACATAATCCAAAGCAGTGTTGGAGGCTCTTGGCCTCAGGAAAACACCTCTGCCTCCAACAAATATCTAATGTCTCCTCGGCAGATGTTGAGAAGCAATAACATTAGACAGACTGCACCGCTGGGGCAGACAGTTACGCGCTATTACGCTAGATAGACTTCCAGTGATGGTTCCTGGGCAAATGTAAAAGGCAATAAGTTTCGACAGAGTTTGCCACCATCTGTCAAATGGACTATAACGTCAGATCACAGGCCGTCGGGAGACACTAGACCCACCTGAGAGGTGGGGAAATAGATTGCGCTAACTGCCCTTTTCATTAATTCTCCAAGTTTGTTTGTTGTTTGACTCAAAGAGCTGAGTCTCTAAATGTGACAGCAGGTAGGAAAGCTTCTGGCTGACAAGCAGCAGAGGATGAAGACTGGGTGTGAGACTTTCCTGTCAAACACCATCAGGGTTTTTCCTGCAGAGAGAAATTTTTGGCACCCCCCCACCGAAAGACATTTTAGCGAGCGCCAAAGGAAAATCTCCGGCGCCAAAATGCTAAGAAAAAAAAGAGGCATTTCAAATCCTGAATTTATCAGTCAACTGTGGAGCAAGCAGAATATAAACTAAAATACGACGTCTTTGAATTTCAGCAGTCACCTCTCCTCTTGTCCACAGCCTATTTTACACAGCAGCTGGCGCTGGATTTATCAACCAGCTGTTCCGTTGGTTTGGCTGCGCCTGAACGCTCCGCGACGAAGGGAGCGCTAATGGGAGACACGAGTCTGCACCCTTCACACTAGCCCGAGTATTTCCACTAGGTGAGACAAGCTCCTGTTGTGTGCTACATGTATGAAATGACAACTGGTATCTGTCTGGATATTACGGCTAGAGAGCCAGCAGAGCCTTCAAACTGTGGATCGGTAGGTTACGCAGTACTGCATTTTACTCTTTGACGTACCGGGACTTCTCACAAGCTGCCGCTACTCCTCGCTGCCCTCTACATATCAGGTTCTCCGGGCACAATGTGACGCTCACCTGTTGCCGTTCTTACCTGCCTGCTAATCTCTGTCTACAGAGACAGACGAGGGAGAAGCTCGGTGCCTTTCATGCGGCCGTGTGCGTAAAGTAGGTTGTCACTTTTTGTGAACTGCCCTATATAGTAGTCTATACCATGATCTGAAATTATAATATACACACAAACATTAACCCTTATCAAAGCTTAACCACAGGAAACTGTTTTTTCGTGAAACTGTTTTAACTAAAAAGCTCTTTAAATGTTACAAATACTGTATAAACTATAGATTAGGCAGACTATCCAAATAAAGTGTATCCTGTTAATATAATCAAATGGCCAGAAATAATAGGAAAAAACATAGATTTTTGTCATAAGGTAACTCATTGCCTTTACTTTACCTGTGCTGACCATTAGGGATGGGTTTCGCTACTCAAAAAATTCCTATTCGTTTGCAGCCAAACACGCAAGCAACACACCCAAAGAAAGAAAAGAGCACTCCTTTTATTCCTCATGTGCCTGCACCATGAACTGTATTTCTTTTTTAAAAAAAGCCTGCACGCAAGTCCATGCATGATTTTTACAGCCGCTCACCTTCGGCTGCGTCTCAGGCACGTTCGTCACTGTTGCAAGTTTATCGCCACATGGCTTTCCGTTGGTGTCATCTTCTGGATCAAATCTACTGATAGTAGATGAAAGTAGATGAAATCTATCATCTACTTTCAACACACGTATCAAAATAATTACCTTAAATTTGTTTCCCACAACTTATTTGGCCACTAAACTATTTCACAAAAAACTGACCATCATTATGTTCAGTGACCGTTCTGCACTTTCTATACATTTCTATAATCAGTTTTTTACTGCCTATTGGTCGACGGGTTGTAATTAACCTCATGCCTGCTTTCTCAGTCCCTTGGAACAGTCACTATTTTGCTTCTTACGTGAAGGAATCGGGTCGGGTTTTCTGCATGCGGAAAAACACTGCAGCTACAGAGTTGGCTTTCATCCTATTGGACAGGTAAACTAACATTACTGCAAAGCATGTTTAATATATTGTGATGTTGTGCTTTAGTTGGCTAAGTTGCTAACATTATCTGTTCCAAAATACGCCGCAAAATGTAACGTTACGGCTATCCTGTGTACCACGGTATTATGTCAAAGTGTTGACTTTAGACTGCAAGAAAGGATGTACAAAGCAAATGTGGAGCGACAATTTGTTATGTTTGCTGAGCCTCCGGTGACAGATACACAGATAGCTGTTGAAAAGCAGTGGCCTGTACTACGAAGCGGGGTAACTGGCTTATCCAGGTAACTTCAGGAGTAACTTCGTGACGTCGGGTGTAACTTCCCGGTTAACTCGTACTACGAAATGTGGATAGGTGTTAGCCGAGGTCTGTTGCCATGGCAATTTATACCGCATCTCTAAACTGCTCCGAGCAGGTCATGTTCGTGGTTAACTGGAGGTTACCCTGCACGTGGACTACACACCACATCTGTACTCAGTGTTAATGATGAGAAGTTGATATTATTACACACCACTTCATAAAATGTGTTTAGATTTCATCCTGATTTGTTCCACTGCGTTTGCAATGAAGTTCTGAACACAACAGCATTAGCTACATTCAGACAGCGAGCTCTGCAGCCTCGGTGATTTTAAAGAGTAATCTTAATTAACGGGATAGTTTCTTAGATGTAGCGCATCTCTAGGCTATAATTGAATTCTCCGAAGTGTTTTCACATATTTAGATTGACAATTTTACATGTCCAAAAAATAGGGAGAGTTTCAACCCTGAGTTTGCCTGATAACCCCGAGTTAACTCTGAGTAGGTTGAACTCCCTTCGTAGTACAGGCCACAGGCAGGCAAGCTAACGCCGACGTATCATGTTGTCTAAATGCAGTCAGCGTAACATTAACATGGATTAGTTAAACGTCAAGCTGATAAAAATATAATAGAATATATAGATATATTGAAGTTTCCAGCATGTTGTGTGACTCTGCTGTCTGAGATCTAGCATGCACACGATAACACGCGTCTGAATGGAATTGGTTTCAATTTGAAACCGCAACGCAAGAGGCCAAGGACAACCACATATAGCCCTCTTAAAGGAGACCTATTATGGTTTTCCACATTTAATGACTTATCTACAATGTTACAAATGTCCAAAAGCTTCAAAAAATTAGGTTACGCATTTAAAAGAAGTCCCTGTGAGCAAAAACCTCAGGTTTCCTCCTGTTCTGAACGCTCTTATTTGAACTGCTTTTTCTACCAACAGATCCGTTCTATGTATTACCGAGCCAGAGGGACCCGCTGGTCCATATATGGTCATGTGCTCCCATAGAAACGGCCCAGCAACGGCTCAGTCTGCCTGTTCCGCCCAGCAACAACAACATCCTGGTAACATGCTTCAGGTCTTGGCCAATCAGAAAACTGTGGGCTTTGAGAGGGGGGTCTTAAAGAGACAGGAGCATCTACAGCTTGTTTCAGACAGAGGCTGAAATGAAGGCCTACAAGAAGAGTGAGTATAAGAAAAAAAATTTTTTTTTATTGCTATACAGGAGTCACAGAACTACAATATAGGACTGGAAAAGCAGTTTAATAGATAACCTCTAAGTATTATAAAGTGTTGTTTAAGTTACCTTATTCCTCAAATAGTTTTTTTTTTGTTTACTGTAGGCCACTCTCTGTTAGACACTAGTAGAATTTTTAGTCAGTAATAATTCTAGTCAGTTCTACATTGCCCATCGTTTGACAGCCCCAGGTTCGGGCCCTCTCTTGTTCTTTGTATCTTCCTGTGTTCCTTTAATCCAGGTAATTGGTGGGTGGAGATGATACCTGGTGTAAGATGCAACACACCTGAGCAGGCGGGGCTCAGGTGGCTATAAAGGATCCTGCTTTGATTTCTTCTCCTGGCCTGCTGACTGTTTCTGTTCTGTTCGTTTCTTTGAGTTTTACACCCGTACATTCCACTCACACAGACACTGCATACATACTGATCTGACAAACACCTACATTGTATATCAACCATGTTGCCTAGCCCTCAATATTTGTTTTTACCCAGCTTTTATTAGCCAAAAGCATTTATTTGTTCCAGGTATCATTGGAGGAATTTCTGGTATGGAACTACAACTACTTTGGACAAGCAAGAGAAAGATGGTTAAATAATAAAAAGGGATAGCAATAACTGATTATGAGACAGGATGTGAATCTGCCAACTACACAGACAAACATTAAGTCACCAGCCTGAGATCAGCACATCCTCCTTTTGCACTGCAATGAATGAACGTCACTGCAGTTTATGTTCAACTGCTGTTGAACATAAACTTCTGAGATGCATATAAATGTAATTTGTACGGTAACATGCGCTAACATGTGTATCGTGTGTCCTTACCTGAGTCAGCGCTGTACATGTAGACGAACCTGGTCCAGTCGAAGTGCTCCAGCAGGGCCATGAGGGGCTCCTGCAGCTGGGGCCGCAGCTGCAGGACAAACTGGTTGTTGGTCTGAACGGGGAAGGACGGCGTGACAAAGCAGACGTGCAGAGAGCCACAGAAAGACATCAGCATGTTGACTGTCCGTCGGTCGTACAGGCCCATGATGGCATACACGCCCTTTGAGAACTGGGAGCAGACTGGGACAGGAAAAAGAGAGGATTATTGAAACACAGGTCATTGTTTTATCACTTCTCAGCATGTCAAACGAGGCTAAAGAAGCAGAACTGATATAGGATGAATGTCGTCCCAGTTTCAAGCAAAGTCACTTGGAGCGCCGTTTCCAAATCACACACAGTTGTTTGGGGTGTTTAGGTGTGTTAAAGCTGAATAAAGAGTGCAGCTTCTAAAGACTAGTGAGAAGAAGAAGAGCGTTGGTTAGTCTTTAAAGGCAACAACCAGCTCCATGCAAATGAGGTTGATCCACATCTCGCGATTCAGTATAACGACGTAACGTTATTTTATGAATATGTTAAGTTCTGAATTTTTCAGCAACTACTGCTTGTTTAACTTTAGCACATGCATACTGACGCAGCTAAATGAGTGTCGTAGCCCAGGCAATAATGTGCTTTATTAGTTTTTTATACCCTAAAACTTTGATTAACAGCCCGGGCTTTTATGGGACAGGCCTTTAGTTCCCCTCGCACAAAACTGAAATAAGCTACTTTGAAACAGTTTATTTATTTCAAACAGAATATTACTTGCATAAAAATGATAAAATTATATCAAATACATGTCATCCATTTGATCTAGCTACGACAGATGGCTTATGCGCTTTTATTTTGAAGTAACATCACCAGGGTGCAGAATGACAGAAGTGTGGCAGAAGTTAGCAGACAGAGAGCGACGGACTTCACATGACAGGATTCACAACTTGGATTCATTTTTATGAAAAGCTGTTTTGATTCTTTTGATTGGTGGACCCTTACAGAGTAAAGGAAGATAAATAATCAAGGAACAGACACATTCAGACTTAACGAGCACCTCACAGGTAACGGGAGTCTGCAGTTTTTTCTTTTCTTTTCATCTTTTGTATCATGTCGGTTACACCGGTAAATCTCTAAGAATTAGACTTTGGGGCTCGTTGTTTCCGTTAAATGAACTGAACGATTGAATTGTGGAGAATCTAACTGATCTAACGATGTGCAGCATGTCCACACTGACACATTGATCATACGTTTAAACATTAATATTTAATTAACAATCTAAGCAGCTTATAAGCAGCTAAAGCGGGCGACCCCGTGGGATTTAAGAGGTTTTATCCAAAGAACTTCTATAAAAACCAGATGTTTAAGGGAGACCTGCGTTTATTTGTCAAAATGTGCTCCCACACCAGGCCAGTAAACGGGGTCGCCGGCTGTTTGAAGTTTTACGGTATTTCAGCTTTTATTTTTATTGATTGTTTTTTTCGTGTTTTAATTATTTAATTTGGTTTTTTTTGCTTTTATGTTTGATGTTTTTATATATTTTATATGCTTTTATTTTTCTCATCAGTACACATCCTAACTCAAACCTCTACTTTGGATAAGTGATGTCATGCGCCTATGTTTTTTTTGTTGTTGTTTTAAAGGACATTGAGTCTACACTTGTTTGAAATGTGCTATTTTTAAATAAATTGACATGACAGGAAAAACTGATATTTTCAGAAGTTAATTACACAGTAATATGGTGCAAATGCAACTTAATTCATATGTTTGTATCATGTCACTGAACTGTTAAATGTCTCTCTTTGTAAGGGGCCTTAATAACAACATTGCAATTTCATGAAAGGCACTTCGGGGGCAGGAGGCGCATGTTATAAAATGGGCCAAAAGCACTTAATACAGCAGGACAATATCAGGAGAGCAAAGTTAAGTTAGAACCTAAAAGGAAAAACAAGAATAAAACACAGTCCAATTCCATGTGAGATGAGCTGCAGTGCATGTCCAAAGCCTTCAGAATGAATTACACATCCACGATCAGCGCGATGGGGTGAGTAATAATCCATAATCCAAGTTTGCGAACACAGAAACCTGTATCCTGCCTGCCTCGCCATGACACCTTGGTGAAAGCTCACTCATAGTCTCTAATACTGATCCTGGAGTTTCCATGACAACATTTAATGGTGTGCTTGAATTCAGGAGGGGTGTTTAGGTTCAAAGTGGCGGCCGCAAACGCAGACATGCAAATCTTGCAACCGTCGCGTCACCTGCTGGTTCATCTACTGCCATCCTGGTCTTTGATAACGTGTATTCCCACACGGTGGTGGTACTGGCCAGAAGGTGACATTTGAGTGTTTACGCCAAACACGTCTCTTTCATTTTGTCAAATTTCTAGGTCTTTTGTATTTCAATAAACTCAGCTTCATCATTTACGCTTCCCTGCAAACCCTATGACTTTTGAAAGTGCTAAACCCTGTCATTTGTCACGCACATTTACTATTGTATCTGCTTTTAGCTGTTTTTTTTATTCTGCACGCAACATGTAACAGCAAAATCTCGGTTTTGAAACAAGCTAAGAGATTATAAAGTGCTGTTATCTTCATGGTAGACAGACATAATTGCAGCTGCTTTCTTATCTGCTGCTGTGTAGATGATAAAGTTTTCTGTTTCACACAAAAGGCCTCCACATGGTAAATCCCTGTACACACAACGGCCTTAATCAAATTACTCTTCATGCAGGGCTTCTTCACAGTAAGGGATTAAGTCTTAAGACAAAATAATACTCACTGCTGAGACACCACAAGTCATTCAGTGAATCACTGTCTTATTTTATGGTCTTCTGGGCACAATCCGCTTTAGACTGTATAAAAACATGACCATATTATCTGTATCATCACCGAAAAATGCTCATTTAGACAAAATACAGTAAGAAAGTGGCTTCCAGCTAAGGTAATCATATCAATAAACACCAAATAATAAATAACAAGAGTATGAACATCACAACTGCAGTGCACTCTTGTGCCGTTCATATAATCTGATATGATGTAAAAAAGAAAGTAAAGTCAGTCCTGGGGGTGGTGCTACAAGTAAGGTCAAAATGTCTTAAAATATTAAGAAATTAAATATTGGATGCCCCACAAGTTCCTGCAGTTGAATGGCTCCAAATCAGAAATAATTATAATTACCCCGTCTGGCCTTTCAGCACTAGTAGAATTAACGATCCTTTGTCTAGTCTAGGTGCCTTAACAGATAATGTTAAAAAAGAGACTTTTTGACCCAGAGCTGACTTTTGGTGCTCGTGTGACTAAAGTGTTGGAGTCCTGCTGTCGCTGCTGCAAAGTCAAACACAGAATTTTGGGATAACAGTGTAATATGAACAGCAACTTCTAGCAAGTAAAGTAACTTCAATTTAGGCTCAATCCCATTTCCCCCCTTGCCCCTACCCTTTGTTTTCAAAATGGAACAACCCTTCAGGAACCTGATACGTAATCAGTAGTCGACGATGGCTCTGAAGTTAAAACCTGTTGGGGACAGGCACCTTTTTCCAGGAAAAACACCTAAAATAACAAACCCAAAATGAATCAGTAACATCTCCTCAACCATTTGGCCTAGATGCATAATTCTGGTCTCCTTTGAAAGGTCAGAAGCTAAGGAATATGAATCCATTGTACATTAATGTATTTATTTTACCACGGCTACATGAAGATGCAATAAAGAAAAAACATGATATTTTCATCCTTGCCTGGTAAAAAAAGCTATGATTTAATGCAATAAACCATCATAAGGAGGCTTATAATGCAACTGAATATCTTCTAATACACCTAGAATGCAATTTTAACTGTAAATGTGATGAAAATAAACTAAAATACAACAGTTATAATACAATATTTTCAAAACATACCAGGTGAATGTCCATATTTTGGCAATATATACTGTTTAAATGTTGACTTTTATTTGGAGATACCTTTAAAACACTTTCTGTCCATACAACAAGTTCCAACATAACATTGAAATATTGATAAAAACAGTGAATATTCATCAACATTCATGTCCCCAAAAGCACACCCATGCTTTACAGGCCTGTAGATTGAGAACAGAACATCCCACAGTGATGGGGGGGGGGGGCGCATCAATCGGCTTGAGCAGACCTTTCATTTAGTACCCTGCATGCATATGTATCTCCAACGGGTTGGCCACAAAATGGCGAAAAAGACCGTGTGTTCCAAAGCGGCACGTTTCCTCTCTGCAGAAAAGATGAGAGAAGGCGGGCAGCTCCCAAGTAGTGTGCAACAATCAAGATGACGCCTGCTGAGGCTTGGAGCAACAAAATAGGTGGATTTTTGGACTTAAAATGGCGAATATTAAAAAATTCAGTCAGCGGTTTCGACCACAACCCGGCTGCCCCCGGTACCTCCGGCGACAAGTTTTTACAGGATTTCTTCATGATGATTGAAAACAACTCCAATATGCCGTCCTCCGCTGTGGTAATTTCTCTCGTATGGTAAACATTATATCACACACCAAGCGATCTAACAAGTCACCAATTAAAAATAAAAAGCACAGCTTCATTACCAGGTTACTTACATTACTAGCGAAGCTAGCTAACAAGAAAACATGCTAGCGGCTGAACTATAACTAACGCTGTGAGATAACTGTTGTTGTGATTTGGCGCTATATAAATAAAATTGAATTGAATTGAATGTTGAAATGACATTAAACTAAGAATAACCATGATAATCAAAAATTATTCGAAGAAAATACTTGTATTCTGGGAATTTATTGTAGCCGTCCGTTTGGAGTGTGCCTCTGAAAAATCTGTTTGAAGGGCTATGTAGCCCTCCCTCTCGCCCTACGTGAACGCGCAAAACGGGGGGTAGGGCCAAGGGGTGAAATGGTATTGAACCTTAATGCTGATTGGTTGCTGATCTGTGGACCAGTTTACGTGAAGGCATTTAGTGGATGCTCTCAACTGACACTGATAATGATATGAGACAACAGCCATGTTTCCATTCAAACATTCACAAAATTTTCAGAAAATCTGCAAAACGTACGTTTTTGTCCACTACCGAATGTCCACCTGCTTCTTTTATTGGGAGTTGGCTCATCGAGATAAACAGTACGTGGTGAGAAATGTGTTAAACAGGATGGAAATATGTAAAGGAAAAATAACTGTCACTTACAGATCTGATGTTTTCAACACTTCAGCGGACGTTTAAGTCACATGCTTCATTGACTTCATGATGAACTCACTAAATTGGTTTCAGTTGCATTTTGCTTTTATCTATTGAAAAAGTGTACAAGAACAGATAGATGGAAACAAACCTATTGGCCGTTATATTTCATTTGTATTTGAAGTTTCTGTTGAGGGTTTCAGATGTCTGCCTAACCTCAAACAAAATCCTCTGTTTGAATGTGATCTTAGTGATTCATCAGATTAAATTAGTCTTTTATTGTTAAGTAAAGGCAGAATGAGTAGGATTTGTTGGTTGCTATTATGATTTAAAGTCGGCCCCATGCAGAGGGGGGGGGGGGGGGGGTCAAGCGAGCTAGGAGTGAATAATAAGAGGAAGCGGCATTAGCGAGAACAAAGCAGGGTGACTCAGAGAAATAGAACGGAAACAATCTTAACGAATTGGAAATTGTATAATCCTAATAATATTAGTGCAGCCAAATGTTTATCTGCAACTGTGCAGAAATACCAGGGTTTAAACAGCTCTATGTTGGATTTAGCTAGAACATAATGTTTCTTAATGTCCAAACACAACACAGTTATGGCAAAACATCCAGTTAGATATATCTTAATATCAAAAATCTACTTTCCCTGACATCTTATATCTGACATTGTAAAAATACATTTCAAATATCTTAAATAAAAAAATCGCAGGCAAACATTATAAAAAATAATATTTTGTTGTATGTATACAGTACCTAATGCTTCTACATATCTCTATTTTATTGGTTTAAAGTCAAAAGTCACATAAATACAAACACAATCTTTAAAGTTGAACCATTCAAACCCAGTCTGTCTTTGTCT